>NC_059136.1:81890717-82193747 GCF_020740605.2 Lemur catta | reverse complement strand
ACCCAGACATAAGCGTACATTCATTTTGAAACCCTACAGACAAAAAACAAAAATTCCAAGCAGATTTTAAAACAGTATTTCTGGAAACCAGAATCTGTTCCAAAACTCTAAAAGAGCTCAAAGGTCATCCACCCATGCAAAAAAATCACTACTAAAGTTCTGTCAATTATTGAGAAAAGAGAAAAAGAATATTATGTTTAATATAGAAATTAAAATTTAATACTTTAACATGTTTGGGAGTGCTAAGATTAGTTAGGGGTTATGCCAACTGAGCACACACAGCCAGGTTCCAGAGAAGTAACTCAAAAGTAGAACCCCTCTCACCCACCTCCACCTCACACTCAGCAAAGTTGGTACAACCTCTGGGAAGTAATATGGAGATACTTCAAAAGAGCTACAAGTAGAACTACCATTTGATCCAGCAATCCCATTACTGGGCATCTACCCAAAAGAACAAAAGACATTCTATAAAAAAGACATCTGCACTAGAATGTTTATAGCAGCACAATTCACAATTGCAAAGATGTGGAAACAACCCAAGTGCCCATCAATTCATGAGTGGATTAATAAAATGTAGTATATATATATATACACCATGGAGTTCCACTCAGCCACAAAAACAATGGTGAGATAGCACCTCTTGTACTATCCTGGATAGAGCTGGACCCCATTCTACTAAGTGAAGGATCCCTAGAATGGAAAAACAAGCACCACATGTACTGACCATCAAATTGGTATTACCTGACCAACACTTATGTGCACATAAAGTAGTAACATTCACTGGGTGTCGGGCAGGTGCTGAGGGAGGAGGGGATGGGTATACTCACACCTAATGCGTGCAGTGCGCACCGTATGGGGGATGGAGACGCTTGAAGCTCTGACTTGGGTGGGCCAACGGCAATATATGTAACCTAAACATCTATACCCCCGTAATACGCTGAAATAAAAAAAATTTTAAAAAGAAAAGAACCCCCTCCCCACCAAATCCTACACTTTTCAGAAAAGTGCCACAAATGCTTATTTTAAATCATTTTATGATTTGGCCTAGGCCACGTGTGTGGCTAGGGAGTGGGGGGGAAAGAACAATTCATATTCTTCTCAAAGGTACCCCTTCCATTGTTTAAATAAAGCATTCAAATCATGGCCATACCAAAGCTTGTTTTTTTGTAAAATATACTAATGTGTACAAGTATATATAGAACTGTATATAGTTTGATGAGTTTCAACGAACGTGTAACAAGTGTTTATTTCTACCACATTATATAGAACATTTCCACCATTCCAGAAAGTTCCCTCATGACCCTTTCAGTCAATTCCCCACTTCTACCCCAAGCAGCCATCTGTCTGATCTCTATCACTACAGCTTGGTTTTCCTGTTCTAAAGCTTCATATAAAAGGAAACATATCGTATGTGTCTGGTTTCTTTTGTTCAGCATAATATTGTTGAGACCCACCCATATGGTGGTTATGTTTATCACTAGTTTGTTCTTTTCATTGCTAAATAGTATTCTATTGTATAAATATTACAATTTATTCAACCATTTGCCCTACTGATGGACATTTGAGTTTTTCCAGTTTGAGGCTATTATCAATAAAGCCACTATGAACATTCATATAAAAAGTCTTTTTGTGGACATGTGCTTATATCCTCTAAGATAAATGCTTAGGAATATGGTAGGCATATTTTAAACTTTACAAGACACTTTCTAAAAAACCACCACCACGTTTTCCAAAGTGGTTGTACCTTTGACACCTCTACCAGTAAGGAGAAATCTGATTTGCTTCATATTCTCCCCTGTACGCAGAATTAGCACTTTTTTCTTCTTAAATCTCTCACTGTGGTTTTGATTTGAATTTTCCCTATAGTTTACGATACTGAGCATCTGTTCCAATGTTTACTGGCCATTTGAATATCTATTTTTTATTAAGTATCTAAGTCTTTTGAACACTTTTAAAATGGGGTTGACTTCTTAAGTTATAAGCGTTCTTTGTATATTCTAGATACAAGTCTTTTGTATTGTGAATACTTTCTCTCAGTCTGTGGTTTACCTTTTCATTTTAACAGTTTTGTTAGAAGAGCAGAGAGCTTTAATTTTGATGAACGCCAATTTATAAACTTTTTCTTTTACAGTTAGTGCTTTTTGGGTTCTAAGAAATCGTTGCCTATCCCAAAGTTGACATTATTTTGTCATATGTTTTCTTCTAAAACATTCATAGTTTTAGCTTTTCTATTTAGGTCTATGAGCCATTTCAAGTTAACTTTTACTATTTTATGAGAGAAAGGCCAAGTGGACATGGTTCATTTTTTTCCCATATCTATATCCATCCAGTTGTTTTAATACCACTTGTTGATCAAAAAGCAACTGACTATAAATGATGTATGGGTATAGTAGAGGGCTCTATTCTGTCCCATTGATCTATATGCCTATCATTATGCTAATACCACACTGTTCTGATTCTTGAAAACTTTATAATAAATTTTGAAATCAGAGAGCATAAGACCTCCAACTTTGTTCTTTATTTTCAAAATAAATCCTGGGTATCCTAGGTCTTTGCATTTCCCTATGAATTTTAGTACCAGCCTGTCAATTTCTATAATTTTTTCATTCACTGCTGAGTGGGAAAAAAAGTCACTTGGCAGTTAATACTGAAAATATAATCCCATTTTTATTAAATCCAACCTATATAACAAGGTACATACATAAAAGAAGCTAAAAACATATACGAAAATATAAAAGAACTCTTTCTAAAGGGTGAGATTATAGGAGATTAAGTTTTTCTTTTTACTTATCTGTGTTTTCGAGTTTTTCTTTAATGGGCAATTTCATAAGAAAAAAAAAACTACACATAATTAACACAAACCTATAAAATAATTTAAGTAGAAAAAAAGAATTACTGCTCAGTCATCCTACTTCTGCATCCTTAATCTCACATACTACTTGTAAATGCAAAATAAAAGGTATTAAATGATGAACTACTTATTAACCCTCCTTGGGAAAAGAGTGATTATTGCAAGAAGAAAGAAGGAAAGTCTTTCATTTTCTATATACTTCTATTAACGTTTGCTTTGTTATAATGACCATATTTTAAGTATTTAAGAAAAACTAAATATTCATCAATAAACATAAAGTAAATGTGTATGTATGTAAGTACGCTATTAGCTGAATTGAAGTACTAACGAAAAGAGCATCCCAGAAGAAGGCTACTCAACTCCATGTGCCAAAAACTCCAAGTGTTTGTCATCTGAATTTTGACTTAAAGAAAAGCGTTTGCCTTGCTAGGAATTTGTCTATGGTATCATGTGAGATGGCTATTTCAGAAAACTCAAAAAGGATTCATCCTGTGTCTTTGGGAATCAAAAGGAAACAGAATATGCTATTTCAGTAATCTCCTTACATAGCTAGAAATTAAAACTGAGGGCAAAAATAATGAGATTTAAAAGATAAAGGGCTGTATTTCAACACATTTGTGATACTACTCTTAATATAAAGAATATCCCAAGTGACTGTGATGTTGCTATTGAATTCTGTTAGATCATGAAACAAGTACAAATGCAACATTATTTTAAAGGTCTATGGTTGAATGATTTATTTTATATTAAACTTCCACAAAAAATAGACCAACGAAACTCAATTTTCATAGACAGGCAAAATCCACTCACTGCCCAAGGTAGCAGTGTTAAAGATACTCAGTCCACATTTTATGATACTGATTCAGACTCAGGGACTGATCAAAAAATCAAAGTGGACCTGTTAGGGCTCCACAACCGGGGACATTCTCAGACTTGCTTAGGTGTCAGACTACCTGAAAGTCATAGTACTGTTTTGTTTTTTGTTTGTTTGGTTGGTTGGTTGGTTGGTTTTTTGTGTTTTTCTTTTTTGTTTTTTTTTGGTTTTTTTTGAGACAGAGTCTCACTTTTGTTGCCCAGGCTAGAGTGCAGTGGCGTCAGCCTAGCTCACAGCAACCTCAAACTCCTGGTCTCAAGCAATCCTCCTGCCTCAGCCTCCCGAGTAGCTGGGACTACAAGCCTGCGCCACCATGCCTGGCTAATTTTTTCTATATATTTTTAGTTGTCCAGTTAATTTCTTTCTATTTTTTAGTAGAGTTGGGGTCTCGCTCTTGCTCAGGCTGGTCTCGAACTCCTGAGCTCAAACAATCTGCCCGCCTCAGCCCTCCAGAGTGCTAGGATTACAGGCGTGAGCCACCATGCCCAGCTCATGGTACTGTTTTTAATAAAAAAAACTGCACCTCCAGTGTGGTGGCTCACGCCTGTAATCCTAACACTCTGGGAGGCTCAGGCGGGAGAATTGCTGAGCTCCGGAGTTGGAGACCAGCCTGAGCAAGAGCGAGACTCTTTCTCTACTAAAAAATAGAAAAATTAGTCAGGTGTTGTGCCTGTAGTCCCAGCTACTCAGGAGGCTGAGGCAGCATTGTTTGAACGCAGGAGTTTGAGTCTGCTGTGCGCTAGGCTGACGTGACCGCACTCTAGCCCAGGCGACAGAGCAAGACTCTGTCTCAAGAAAATCAAAAAAACAAAACTCTGCACCCACAGAACAGCATGAAATGTCAATATACCTAATTCTACCCTATGAACAAGAAATATTTTACTAGCAGAAAATAAGATCATATCACACACATGAAACATGAAATTTTGTATGTTCATGAAAAAAATAGCACTATTGAATTGAGCATGAATTTTCCTACTAATATCCATTTGCTCTATTCACTGTCATTTCATCATGAGTCATGGAAGATTTATGGAAAAATTATGGGAAAAAAACTTTAAATTGAGAAAATTCTATCCATTAACTTATTATTTTCTATGATTTGGAAAAATGCCCTTCCATTCAACTTTAGAAATGAAATACCTCAGTCTAAGGGCACATTGTCTGAGAGCCATTATTATGTATCTTACCAATAGTGAAGAAGGAATACGTATTTTCAAATACAGAATGTAGGGACAATTTTATAATACTCCTCAGAAGGCACCATATCACTTCCTATTTTAGGAATAAGTACCCTCAAAATTTGAATAGGCCATCAGTTAGTCTCCTTCAGGGAGAGTAATTGATATTATCACATCTTTCTAACTCTTTGAATACAAACCATAGTAAAAAATACATTTTACACAGTGACCCAGAACACACACACACACACACAGGCAAATGTACACCTGTGCCTACCTCTATACTTGCCTAAACTGTATGCAATGCAGTCTGAATTTTTCTTCTATTATATTCTGTAATTTCATTTTGTTTTTAAGATAGTTATAGCCCACTAAAGTGATTTCAGGACTCACTAATGGATCATGAGCTACAGTTTGAAAAATTCTATTACAGAAGCAAGAGACTAGGATGTGAATAGATTTAACATCTTTGAATTCTGTTAGATCATGAAACTAGTACAAATGCAACATTATTTTAAGGGTCTGTGGTTGAATGATTTACTTTATATTAAACTTCCAAAAACTAGACCAATGAAATTCAATTTTCATAGACAGGCAAAATCTACTCACCTTAGCCCAAAGTAGCAGTGTTACAGATACAAATCAAGACAACACTTATTTAATACTATTTCCTGTCGAAATCTTATTCACGTGTATCTTTCATCTTTAGCCAGGAAGCTTGGGGCCCGTGCTGGGAAAGAGCTGCCTGAGAAAGTCAATCCCATAGTCACCGATGATGCAAGCGCTCAGCTGGCCTGCTCTTGACCCCTGGAGCATCCCCTAAGCTTCAGCTAACATGCATGGCATGTGATCATTAATCTAAATTTTGAAAAATATATATTGATTTTCCACAGATGATGATGATGGCTTTTTCTGCAGTAAATGTGCTTATACAATGTTGTTTTTCTACACACCAAGACTATGGTCAATATAGGAAGAAAAAAGTGCTTTATGTATTTATTTTTAAGGCCTATTAGTCAAAGCTCCTTTAATGAATTAGAAACAAAATGAATAAAATATCTCAAATAATTCTTATATCATGGATAATATGTACTCCTAAAATCCTAATTACACACAAACTTTAAAAACACAATCTGCCTATCTTTTTAAAGAAAATCTTATTTCTCACTTATTAGAAGTCCTCCTACAATTCTAACATATTTATATTTCCTTGAATTAATTTAAAAAAAGAATAGTACTCTATAGCGAATTTAATTAGATATAAATAAGTAACAATCTAATGTTACATTAGATTTTTAATGTAATAACATTTGCCGTATTTTTCATCAGTTTGGCAATTTTGAGCCATCTTTCTAAGGAAAATGTGTTGAACAGCTTTGAAAAAAAAGAGAAACCTTTAGCACATTTATCAAATCAAACTGTCTTTTATGCTACTGCCTGATGATCTGGAATTTTTAGTCTAGAATTCCAGGCAATGAATTGAAAAGAATGTTTCCCATTTCCATAGTACTGCAAATGGAAATATGTAAATTAGTTCATGGGCAGAATCATTAATTTAGATAAAAAGTAAAAACACATTAATTGAGCACCAAAAATGTGACAGTTTTTGCACAAAATCTAAAATGAGACAGCTGCTACCACTGGAGCTTATAAATCTAAATTAAATGGGCAAAAAAGCACAGAATTTTAATTCTTTTTGTTTCCCAAGGAAATGACAAGTCTGATAAGGCTCCAATCTTTAAAGTAACAATGATAAGTCTGATTCTGATTTCCATAGACTGATAGAAGCCTAATTATTCAGTGCCAAAATCATAGTTCGGGTTTGAGTGGGAAGAAGAAAATTTATCCCTAAACTGGAATCACAGGAGATCAAGTAAAATGGATTGATTCCCTCCAGTTATCTATTTCCCGGAAGATTTGGGTCAGTAACACAGTCTTAATAGATACTGCTTACAACCCATATCAACACTCTTGAATAAAATAGCTACAAACTAAATCTAAATAAGATCTAAATAATTATTTAGTAATAATTAAATATGTAGACCTTTGAACTTGTGATTTCAAAACACTTAACATTATTTTAAATATTTGATATATTACATAAAATATTTTTAAACGTTGAAATTTGGTTCTAAGTTAAAGAAAGTAGAGTCGTGCAGAAATGAGAAGGAATACCTACCCAATGCCATTATAACATAGGCAATCCATGCATGTTTCTACACAGATGGCTGAAGGAATATGCAAAATGGAGTGGGGACCAGGGTTTGGAGTAGAGGTCCATTTTTCCCTTGGTAAATTTGCAAAGGGGTCTGGCAACTCAAAAAATAGTTTTATTGATTTCTTACCATAATCCCATGATGTATTACTTTAAAAATGAGGGAACTGAAGCTCAACAAATTTAAAACACTTTCCCAAAGTCAACAATTAGCAAAATAACAGCAAATGAGAAAGCAAGTTATTCTGGTTCCAAAATCTCTGCTCTTGTAGCTGCTATGCTAAAAAAAAAAAAAAAGACATAAAAACGAAGAAATTGTTATTCAATCAACTTTGCTAAAAGCAGCCTGATGATGCTGACTATAATAATAATTGTGAACATTTACACAACTATGTACCACCACACACTGTTCCCAGCACCTCATTTAATCCTCACAACAAAAGAAGCAAATTGCAGACACTATTATGATGATCTCCACATAGCTACCAAGTGGAGAGCTGGGTTTCAGACTCAGGCTGTCCTAGCTCCTCAGTCTTATTCTTGCTATCTTCCTTTCATGAGGACAAGCAGATAAAGGATAAGGTGGAAAATGTGGAAAGTCTTTCCTAAAATAAATCTCTTGATGTTTTAAGCAGAATTTTAGAAAATAGATATTATATGGGCCAGGTGCTGTGGCTCATGCTTATAATCCTAGCACTTTGGGAGCCTGAGGCAGTTGGATCATTTGAGGCCAGGAGTTTGAGACCAGCCTGAGTAACAACACAGCGAGACACCATCTCTACAAAAAATAGAAAAGAAAACCAGGTATGGTGGCACACAGCTGTAGTCCCAGCTACTCAGGAGGCTAAGACAGGAAGATTGTTGGAGCCCAGGAGCCTGAGGCTGTACTACAGCCTGGGAGAGAGAGAGAGACTCTGTCTCAAAAAAAAATATATATGTATATATTATATGGTAATTCTTCCTTATTTTCACTGAATTGTAACACCATGTAAGCCTAAATTATCAAAAATAGCTACAACAATTTTTTGCTTTCTAGAAGATTTGGGTAAACTCAAAGCATTATACGCAGCTCCAATCTAGGAAATCTATCTACTTCCACTTCAATTCACATTTTGATAAGTACAAGAGAAACACTACGTTTTAGACATATTTATTAAACATATACAACACATGACAGGGGAAGGGAGAATCAAACCTCTCAAGATCCCCCAAAAAGATTTATCATATGATTTCACACAAACTTTTCAGTTCCCTTGCAGAATTCTCCCTTTTCCATGAATGGGTCAGATAAATGCACTACTGCTTGATGAAGTCATCATCACTGACATTTTTACCATTTCTGCCACATTTTAGTTTACTGGAGATGGTAGCTGGAAAAAATGAACTGCATTTACTGGTTATACGTAGCACACCCCATGAGGAAAAAAAGTCAGCCTTGTGCCCATTCAAAAATTTAATCTATTATAAAGAAAATAAAGATTAGCAGCAACAGAGTAACTTGTCTTTATCCACTGCATAAAACTTTGAGCAACTAAACTTCTACCAACTGTTGCTGTATGATGGTTACATTATTAGCTTGCATCAACTATTATAAAACTCATACAAAAACGACTAATTGCTGGTTATAGATTAAAATGCTGTTTTCTCACATTGAATTTCCCATCGAAGAATATACAAGGGTCAGTGATTATGAAGTTTATAAATAACTCACCAAAGCTCAAAAAAGGCAGTCAGATGAATTCTAAGTGTTTTGAATATGCAAACATGAGTAGTTAACATACTGCTTAAGCCTTCTATAAATAAGACAGGAAATAAGTATCAAGCCGGTTCTTAATGTAAAAAAGAAAATAAATACCAATAATGCCATCAGTCAACTGCAGCCTTTTAAAGATTCAATAACTGATTATATGTACAAAGTTTAAAATTATCCTTTATGCTCAGTTTCATTTACAAGAGCTGCATGAATTACTTTCTACTTATCTATACATTTCATATACCTTCTTAAAATGAGATCCTACCAGGTTTCAGCAACTTGGTTTTAGGACAAATCTAATTCTGAGTGAGTGAATGAGTAAATGAGTTAGTGAGTGAGTGAGTGAGTGTGTGTGTGTGTGTGTGTGTGTGTGTGTGTGTGTCTTAAGGCAAATTCTTAATTCATTTTCCCCACTCTCCTGGCCCCTAACTCACTCTCACACACACTTTAAATCCCAAATGACACTGAACAAAAATAACAAGACTCGTTTTTTCATAAGAATTCCATTTTCAACTAATTTTTTTCATTCACTCAACAAATTACTTAGCATTTGTAATGTTCCAGGCACTGTGCTAGGCAAAAAAAGACAAGATTTCTGCCCATCACAGGGCTTAGAATTTCATGTGATAATTAGTAGCACAGGACTTTCCTAGCACTCACTCTCTAAGCCTAACAGCAATGGTCTATTACTACACCACAAAACAAAAATTGTAAAGGATTGACAGCCCAAGATTTTGTTCCTTCAGTTAGTATTTGTTAATTCATATAAAAGACATAAAATTCTGTTCTTTTTTTAAAAAAAACTGCCTATAAGATGAAAAGATATGGTATCTGGGACTTGCTTCAAAATAACTGGGGAAGTGGTGGATATAGATGAGTTGGTTCAAGGGAGTTCATTGTGCTATTCTGTCCACTTTTACAAAGTTTTAAACTTTTCCATAGTAATTTTTTAAACTGTTTGTAAAAGACTTTTTCCCCAATACCAAAACTTAAACTTTTAGGAATTTCAGGAAGCTTCACAGAAAAACAGGACAAGGACAACAGGGTATTTCAATGCACAGGGTATTATTTCAATGCACTCTCTATTTAATCTACCATGGGATCCTAAATCCTAATCTTTACCCAATTATAAATATCAAGTTTCCATTGCTTCATATTGTTTCTTTGTTAAAATGAAGACACTAGGGCTCTCTCATAAAAATATATTAGGGCTCTGAGATAAAACTACAAAGAACCCTACAAAGGTATAATACTGATGTGGTATAAACATTAACACTAATCATGGAAAAGTATTTTTCTTTTCCAGCCTAGTAGGTGAATTGGGTTGTTGCTGTGACACCATATAATTAACAAATGTAAAATAATATTTCTTTTGTTATTCAAGCTTATACAAGTGATAACAGAAATACAAAACTGAACCTGAGATAATGAAGTACGTGGCACAGGGAACAAAGCTAATAGGTTCTGAAAATATAAAACATTTTACCTGATATTTCCAAGAAACTCTGAAGCTCTCATTTAAAGTCAACAACTGATCCAAGTATTGGACAGTTTAAACACGTGTCCATAACCACAAACAACAATATTTGTAATGGTATTTTATAGATAATAAAGCATTTAATCTATATTTTCTCATTTTCTTCACAAAATCCTATGAGTTAGGTATTATTACATGATGACTGTTTTTAAAAGCTAAGAATCTGCCTATGCTTCCTTCCAACTCAGGGGTAGAAGAGCCAGACTGATACCAAATCATCATCTAAATCCAAATTCTTTTCATTTCCCATTACCCCAAGCTGCTGCTGCTGAAGGAGTTCGTAATTTCATTAGAGATACAAAACCTAAATACGTACAGAAAAAATCAGGACATGAATAAGCTACCATAAGGCCAATAGCCAGTCAAGAGCCAAACGCGTGTCTGGAAAATTAGTACTAGAGAAGATCAGAAAGGGAGACCACCGATGGGCCACCGCTATTGGAAAAGTCTTCTCAGAAGAGTGAACATGACATACGCCATGGCAGGAGCACAACGGCGGCTTTCTGCCTCCTAAGAACACTTTAACAGTCAAGGAACTGCCAAGTTTTTAACTGAATTATAATAATAAATTAATTGACTAGAAAGGGTCATAAACACATACTGCAAGGCTTACATTTAAAATGTTTTGTTTCCTTGAGCCCAGGAGTTCAAGGCTGCAGTGAGCTACGATCATGCCACCACTGTACTCCAGCCTGGGCAACAGTGAGACCCCCGTCTTAAAAAAAAAAAAATTTACTTTATTTGCACAAAGAAGAAATAACAAAGAGGTCTTGGCCCCAACGTGATGGAAGGCTTGAAAGACCAGGAAAGACTAATATTCCATGCTGGAAAAGCTTGACTATCTGTTGCTCCAGGCCCACCAACTATATCTAGAAAACAAACTACAGGCATTGATGCCCAGGAATTCCAGAAGATGAACCAGGGAGAGAAGTTAGGACATATCTATTCCGAATGATAGTTATAGTTTATTTGTAAAAATGAAGTTGATGCAAGTCAGAGCATAGCTGCATTTCTTTTTCAACATTCCAAGATAGTAAATTGGTGTGTACCAATTGGTAAACTAAACAGTATCACATGTTTCAGAAGGGTTAATACAGTCCTTCTGAAAGGGAAAAAGTAGTTTGTCTCCAGAGAGTCATTTGATTCATTTTCTCACCCTGATTCACTATAGATCAGCTGTGTTAATAATAATACTTTGCAATTTTATATCAGTTTTCCTGCTAAAAGCTCAAGTATGAGTTGATATGGCACATCACAAACTACACAGATGGTGCTCCACAGTTTCCACAGCTCTGAGTGAATATCTCATTTGACTTACTAATAAATGTTCCTATTTCAAGATTAAAAACAAATATGAAAAATTAAGGAAAATGGTAGAAAGACAGTGAATTCTCATACCCAATTCAGTGGCATCTATCTGAAAGGGTAAACACTGACTAGAGCACCCAGAGCACAACACGGTTCCTTCAAATGCTAGTGTACACAGGTGTGCACTTGCAGAGAAGTCAAGACACCAACAAGCTGGGATATGAAGGCGAGGGCTGGATAGTGAATGAGGGTGCGCTATTTCTTATGTGAATGTACAACAACCAGACCTAAAAGGAAAACACCTCACCAAGGAGGAGCTAGACCAGCAATCATCTCCTTTTGTTTTAATCCCTTGACCTGTAATTACTCATTTAAGCTACATACATTGTCAGAAGTTTGACTAGAAGTGAAGTAATGGTTTATCAGTCTAACATACTGAGATTTACAAATCAAATTTAAATTGAACTACTTGGAATCCAACATTCTAAATGGTTATGCTCTTCTAGGACAGGCACAATAAAATCATTCTAGAAACTTCCTTTACTGCTATTGAAATGCTCTGCTCATACTTCTAATAAAAGAAGGAATTTTTTCCACTGAACTTCAAAAACATAGCTTCTAAATAGTCTTCTCTGGTAACTATAACTAAATATCTCATCTTTCCCTGTGGATCTAGAAATTCCCCATTAGGGAATTTAGTTCTATAAAGTTTTCCAATGTCTCTGAATACATCAGTGCATAAATGTGGGCAAACACAACTGAACAAAGGCATCCTCAATTATCATTTATGAAATGTGACTATGTTTGGAACAGGCCAAATCTTGAAAAATTCAGAGTCAACCTATCCTTATGGAAAAGAGAACTATTACTGATAATCAGATTTAATTAAACTATACAATGAAGACCACTTAGATGGAGAGTAACTATAAAGAGACTTGCTTTCCTTGGTGATTCAAGTGGCTTTGAAGCATCTACTTACAGGATTATATTCAAGCTACAAAAAAAAGACAGTTGATTTTGGTGAATTATGTCCAACTATTCTCAGCAAGAGCTTCATTTTTTTCCTGAGAAAATCACTGTATTTTAAGGCACAGTCTGAACTACTCAAAAATAATATTTATGTATAATATTTATGTCTTATGCAGGAATTTTGTCAGAAGAAAAGGGGCTTTGTCTTAAATTATATCAAACTAACCAAATGATTCCAATGTAGAGTTCTCATTAGATATTTCTCTGAGATCTAAGCATAATCTCCTTGAAGAGAATAGCATTATCAACTTCTAAAACCAACACATATGTAAAAAAAGCAATCCCCCAGGTTAACGAAATGTGAATTTTATGTACTTTATTTTTCAGAGTTTCAGTATAATTACAATGTTCTATCACCTCCTAGTTGTTTTTAAAATAATCCCCATGTTTTCCAAAACATAAAGAGCTCTAACTCTTTTGAGTTGAAACACCTTCCTCTCAATCTCCTACATAAAACAGCACTCATTATCAGCTTCACCTTCAACTAGCAAGGAACCACATGAATGCAACAGACAAGAATTTTGGTAGACCAAATGATACATCAAATAACCTGTGTCCTCCTTCCCCACCCCTACCCATTAAGAACCACTGAATTAGACGTACAGGAGCTAAAATGTTATGGGATTATAATAATAATCATTCTTCAATCAAAGTAGAAGCACATTTACTCTAACCAGTAAATAACTGCAAAACAGTTCATAATGTATCTTTATGGACTATAAAGTGTTGCGTGATCCTGTACATTTCTGGAACATGCTTTAATTGATAAACAAGGAAGTTTTAAAAAACCTGACCATAAATTATCCTGAATATACAGGTGGTTCCAGTCTACAGAACTAACTTCCTAAATAGTTCTTTGAAACATCCTCAATTTGAATTTGAAATAATCTACTCTAAATTATAATCCCAAATATTTAATAACTAACCAAGATTTATTGAACACCACCTGTTTCTCAAATACTGATCACTACAGGCCATTCAAAAAAATGACTATAACAATAGTGAACATTTAAGAAAACTGGGGCACCAAGTCACACTTTTTCAAGTAATGGAGGTGGATGGCAATCCAGGCAATGCTACACCAAACTGCCTTCATAAAACTGAAAAACAAGCAAACAAAAAAAACTCCTGCATTCAAGAAATTCAAATTTTGCTGGCACTTAATATTAACATACACCAATGGAACATTCCACAAACTTTTTTAGATTCTCTAAGAAGGATTTTACAATCTTTCTGCCCTTTAGTGACATCACTTTCTAAAAGTTATGAGAAAGAAAAACCTAATGACAAGATCTTGAAATATTTTAATTTTATCCTTAAAATTGAAATGCCTTTCCCAAAGACAAGTCTGTAGCTGACAGTATATAAAATATCATTAGTTACTTCAGTGCATGGTTTTCTTATCTTTCTGCTATTGAGCAATTTCTTGGAACGGAAGAGTGAGCTCAAATAGTTCACGCAGACTGACGGACAGTCTTGTCTAGTAATCTCCACCCTAATCATCCCCATCATCCTCTACTTCTCAGGTTACTGGGATTCCTGATGGGAAAGAGGATCCCATCCCATTCCCGTCCAGCCCCAACCCACCCCCGTGCTTAGGTGTGTTCCCCTCCGTATCAATCATGAGTCAATGGAAGAGTCTCTTTTAGAGATACTTTTCTAAATCTCAATGAAAGAGACCTTGGAACGTCCACCTTGATAAGTAAAGTAGATAATTTATGCACTCTAAAATTGGATAACTCTTGGACCAAAGACTTGTTTTATCAGCCATGCTCCCAGCACATAAAAAGCAGCATCTTTTTAACAAAAGGCTGCCTTAATCTATAAAAGGGATCTGCTGAAGCAAGCACCATTCTGGTGCTTTCTGAAGGAAGTGTGTTAATTATTACTTATATTATAGGTGGTTTTCAGGGCTAACTCTCTAGAAATGTTTCTGCTAAAACAAACAGTCCAAAGATACATGTTGCCAGTGTAATGATAACACTTTCTTTATATTATTTTGTTGCCCCCCCCACCCCCATCCTTAATGTCCCTGTTTTAGTTACATTTCAGAACCCTGAAGTACTTCCCTCCCACCTGACCCAAGCCACTATAGTATCTGTTTGGGACTCAAATTTTTATTTTTTTATTATTTGTAAAACTTTCCTGACATGTCCTATAGACATACTTGGTAATATCTTCCTTTTCTTGTCATGTTGTATGTATCGTGCTGCTTTTTAAAAAATGTTGGCCTATTGGAGAAAGTTGCACAGAAGTGCTGCAGTCACACTTTAAAGTAGCTCTGTGCTACATCCCAAACAGAAATAAAAATATGAAAGCACTAAAATAGTTATTTAGCCACCCATTCTACCACACTATCAAAGCATCACAGGAGCAAGAAGGAGAGGCACATCACACTGCACAAAGCACCACCTCACTTTCCCACCCGAGTCATATATTGTTTCCACTATTTAACATAGAATTGGCTGCTGGCAGAATATGAATAGATGGCAGACAACCCTCTGACTTACTCTGCAAATAAAATGATCCCACAAAATAAGGAACTTTTGTAAAAGAAGAAATTTGGGAAGAAGTTGAGAATAGTTTTACAAGTATTGTCACAAGTATATATTAACGTGTAGACTCTAAGTGCTTTGCTCTTTGAATAGTTGCAGAATTTCATTATTTATCTATTGAGACATCAGCTCTTCAAGTGATGCTTTCATTCCCTTTTTTATCACTTCTTCAATGGAATTATTTAAGTGCCAACCCTAGTATGCTTTGTGTTTGGTTTTGTTTTATTACCTTTCTAGAACTACTGAATTTCCCCAAGGTTTTCTTTACCTTTTTCTCCTCTCCCCACTATAAACTCAGATTATTAATCCCTTTTCTCACTATAGTGTCAAAATATTCTGCTGGGGAAAATTTAATAAGTCCAGGTGTGAAAAATGTTCAATTTTACTGAAGTGACAAAGCCAAAAATGCAATTCTTTATTGTTTATGATTTGAAGGTAAGAGGACTTCCTTTCTGTAGATCATTTTTAATAAAATCTATAACCGATATATTAAGCAACTTATTAATAACCTATGAATATTTTTGGACTCTTCCTTTTTTGTTTTGATTGATTGTGTACTTTGGTATTAACTGAGATCAGTAATATAAACTCCCAAAATAATTGAGGTTTTTTTTTGTTTATTTTTTTGAGACAAGAGTCTCACTTTATTGCCTGGGCTAGAGTGCAGTGGCATCATTATAGCTCACTGCAACCTCAAACTCCTGGGCTCAAGTGACCACCCAGCTAATTTTTTTATTTCTTGTAGACATGGGGGTCTCGCTATGTTGCTCAGGCTAGTCTCCAACTGGCCTCAAGCCTGTCTGAGTCTCCCAAAATGTTAAGATTATAGGAGTGGGCCACCACGCCCCACCTCAGCCTAACTCAGTTTTATGTCACAGGATTGCTTCCTAAATTTCAGAATAACTCATTCATTTTCTCTAGGCAAATCAAAGATCATGAGCTTGTGTGGTCAACACATGTGCACAGGAGGCTGGGAAGAACACACTGACAGGTACAAAGGTTCCTGTAAAGAGCAGAAATAGGGAAAGCTGGGTTCATGACAGACCCATCCAGTAAGTGTTTGGGGATATTATTCTATAATGAGTGGGAAATAGTATTATTAGAAAAAAAATATTTTGGGAAGAATCAATCTATTAATGACTCAAAGCAGAGAAGGGGATTTCATTAAATGTCAGTCTAAAATATAGTTTAAAAAGGAAAGCTTTTATGCTGTTCTATATACTATTTGAGGGCAAGGGGAAAATGAAGAGTATATATATTTCATCCTTACTATCTCCCCCAATTTTAGCAAACCTATTTAAAAAAAGTGCAATTTCCTAAATCATTCAGGCAATAAGCTAATGTATACTATCATTTCAGGCATATTTATAGGACACAATAGGTAGATTATTACCTGATTACTCAAAGCATTTTAGTTCATGGTTTCTCTCTTGATATTAAACTTCAAAGACTGTATATCAAAAGATCTAATTTGTTTTACTAACATATTAGGAAATAATCATCCATATATTTATCTAAACCTTAAAAAAAAAACTCTATAAGTAGTCTATCTCACTTGAGTAACAAGTACCATAAGTTGACTACTCAGTTTGATAACTTGATAAACTACTAGTATATCCTTAAAAATCTTTCAGGCTACAAGGGCATGTACCCGCTACTCTTGATTTATTCCATATACATCTTTACGAATTCACCGATTTCAGTCACAGCTGCTCTTTACACTATTTTCCATCTGCATGATCCTAACCCTTTTAACCTATATGCATACAACTCTCAACACTCCTCAAAGGTTTCTCTTTAGGCCACCTCCAGTTTCTTTCTAGATGCATTCCCCCCCCATTATTCATCCCTTTAATAAAAAGAGTAAACATCTATGAAAAATTGGGGCAGGCTTGGAAAATCTGGGATGAGGCTCCTAGAGACACCTGAACCTCAATAAGAAATAGGAAGGAGATGAAAAAGGGAAAACTCTCTTTACGTCTCTGTAAGAAGGCATTGCCTCCCCTCATTCCTCCAAGGGCATTAGGGGTGCCCAAACCTGGCAAAGGCAGGGAGCTCAGCCACTGAAAATCACAAGGCCCAGAAGATCTTTCCTGCCAGAAGACTTACCTAGTCTTTACCTGCTGTTCTGAGGTAGAGTGGTGCCTCTACTTCTCACCTGAAGAAGGGAGAAGAATCCCCCAAATGCTCAGGCTGTTAGAAGAGACCGAGGGCTTTGGGGCTCAGTGCTGCTTGAAGAGAACAGGCCATCAGCACTGACATCTGTTCCAAAATTACGGATGCAGATTGGACAGCTCTCCTATACATGCACTCCTGGTGGGTGATCCTGATACACAGAACTGTCGTGCAGGTAAACATCTAAGGCTTCAACCCCATGAGACCCGCCCTACCCTCCATCTACCACAGGCTCCCCCTTCTCCTCACCTCCCCTCCCCACCAGAGGATCAGTAGCTGCCCCCTTCCCCCCACACACCCAGTAAGAAGAGACAGGGAGAAGCTGAGGGCCTCTCCTAGTGACAAGTGCATGACCCCTGCAAGAGTCCCAGCTTGCTGCAGCCCAAGGGCAGGGCCAGGCCAGGTGTGCCCAGACCCAGCTCCTTCCTGCCCATGTCTTTGCTCAACAGGAGCCTGAAATCTGGGCTCCCCTGGTCTATTGGCTCTCTTCTCTTCTGTAAGGAAAGTGTTTTCTTACAGTGAGAATATTTAATTATCAGAAATAAGATCATCAATGACTATAAGAGTGGTAGCCAGCATGGTGGCTCACGCTTGTAATTCTAGCTACAAGGGAAGCTGAGGCAAGAGGATCACTTGACTGCTAAATTTGACTGCCTTTAAAAAAAAAAAAAAAGAAGATCACTTGAGGCCAGGAGCTTGAGACCAACCTGGTCAACACAACACCACCCCATCTCTAAAAAGAATTTTTTTTATTAGCTGGGCATGGTAGCGTGCCTACATGTAGTCCCAGCTACTCAGGAAACTGAGACAGGAGGCTTGCATGAGCCCAGGAAAAAAAAAAATGATTACAAGAATGCTGCTATTGATTATATGAGTGTCCTTTAACCAGGGAAGAATAATGCTCCAGTTTTGTTTTCCAGTGCCCTTCAATGTCCAGGCATTTTGCTGACTTTTTTTTAATTCACTGTCAATATGTTCAGTCCACAGTGAATATCATGTCATTTTTTTGTATTATATGTAATAGCTTAGAGTCTTCCATTCCATTAGGATCTTTAATTAAGAATCTTTAAAATATATTTAATTAAAATACGCACCCCAGCTTAAAATAAAAGGTAGTATAACATAAGGAAAAGATCTTCACATGACTTTCATGTCCTTCAGTAGGTCCCATTATTTATAGTATCCATTTATTTAGAAAAGACTCTGGTAGTGCTAGAATACAATCAAATGACATTTTAAAATGGAATAAATATTTTTATATCACACTTGTATGGAAAAGCCTTAAGGAATCAAGACATCAACACGAACAACACACTTATAAAAATAAGTCTCAAAATAGAATTACCGAAATTGAAA
Source organism: Lemur catta (assembly GCF_020740605.2). Classification (NCBI taxonomy): domain Eukaryota; kingdom Metazoa; phylum Chordata; class Mammalia; order Primates; family Lemuridae; genus Lemur; species Lemur catta. Next base: position 82,174,913 of record NC_059136.1, on the reverse strand, counting down.
ATATAATACACTATGAGAAACTCCAAAGATGAAGGCATTCTTAGTCTTAGGAATTTGATTACAGTTTTCACCAATTTTTTTTTTTTAACTGAAACAGGGTTGCACTCTGTCTCCCTGGCTGGAGTATAGTGGCTCAATCATAGCTGACTGCAGCCTCAAACTCCTAGGCTCAAGAGACCTTCCTGCCTCAGCCTCTTGAGTAAATGGGATTACAGACACACACTACCACACCCAGCTGATTTTTAAATTTTCTTTAGAGACAGGGTCCCACTATGTTTTGCAGGCTGATATTGAATTCCTGGCCTCAAGTGAGCCTCCTGTCTTGGCCTCCCAAAGTGCTGGAACTACAGATGTGAGCCACCACGCCCAGCAGTTTTCACTAATTTTAAATCACCTTAATATTTTCAGCTTACACCATTTTTATTACTTGAACCTAATGACCACTTTCAAGACACCTAAACATTGTAGAATTTGTGACAATACCCTTAAACAGGGGAGAAATAAAATACATATGTAAAAGCTAAGGAATATCATACTCAATCCTATTAAACAACAGAGACTCAGCCCCAGTCTGCTGGACCATAATGCTGTCCAGCAACCAACTTCCAAAAACAAATCAGCAAATTACCGTACTGTGCCTGGGTTAAGATCACTTAACAAATAGCTAGCTTCTTCACTAAGTGCTGTTTGCAGAGCAAGTCTGTTTGGTAAAGGGGGAAACTGTAGATCATGATCATACATGATCCACATACATGAAATCCTTAATGGTAGTAACAGACTTCCCCAATAATCTTGATTGTGTTCTTTTTACTACCACTCATCTTTCATCTTCAACTTTAAGAAAAAAAATAAGAAAGTCAGGGAAGAAGGAGGCAGACAAGAAAGATCTACAAAGATTTATATCCAAATTGGAGCAGTCAGAAGTTGTGCCATTATTTATCATTCCACCCTCAAAGTACTGAGCAGCGAGTTGCTGGGGCTTGGTCTTACTGTGTAGCACATCCTACACCACCATCCACAACAGGCTGCAGGCTCAAGACGGCAGGTGCAGGACAGCGGAATTGCCTCAAGCACCAGCAAGCCCCCACTGCCTGTCTCCATAACTACTACAACAAGCTTCTACCGTATCAAGAAACGCTATTATGTTAAATTTGTAAAGATTCACATATTCCTGACATTCAGAATTCTAGTGAGGAATTTCTGCATTCCTTATTTAGGAATCTAAAAAACATTTTGACAATTAACTGAAAGCTTTTCATTTTTAAACTTATTAACAGCAGAATTAGAAATTTTCAATTAATATTAAATCTTCTGAAAAATGCTACTTTAACATCAAAGGCAAAGGAAGTCATTTCATGTTTGAATCTGAGTTGATTTTATAAGCAGGATGATATGCTAAAAAGACAATCGTCATTTAGATGGGTGCTTCAGTGGGCAGAGATCAGTGACACCAACAAAAACTTCCAAAACTCACTCACACTCTGCCAAGTTAAGCCTTGGAAGGTTTGGAATCACGTCTCATGTGGACACGCTAAAGGAATAATAGAAAATACCCTGTATTATATAATATTTTCATCTATGACAACAGGTCTTCAGTCCCAGCAGCTGGAACATTAAAAGCAGTGCATGCTGATCCTCACATGTGCAAGGTGAAAGAGTTCCCTGAAATCTCTCCTTGCTCTCTGCAAACAATTGAGCAGACAGAAGAACTCCACAAATAGCAGAGCAGAAGTCAGATGACTGAATATATTATCAGCCTTCTTTTGGGACTATAATATCTCAACACCGAGTCATCCATGTTACATGGATTACAAAACATCCACGATTCGTAAAACATGCATCACACAATCTGCACCCAACAGTCAAACATACTAGAATTAAATATGTTTTAAAGAAATAAGAAGCCAAATATTTACATCAGCATTTATCCTTTCTAAACCTATATCCTCTATAGTGCTGTCAATCTGTTGTCTCCCTATCCCCCACAATCAAGTTTTCTTGAGCTTTATTTTCTGAGCTTTTTATTGTGAGAACAATAGGCAACCTGAATATGCTTTTGCAAAATACACTCCCTACCCCTTTCCCTTTCACTAATTTCATAGAATTATTGATCTGTGTTATCTCAACAAAGCATGGGATAAGATAGGTAACAAGAACAGGGTTAAGGGGGCAACGGCTGCCGAGGTTCAAACTTCTCTTCAACGGTCTGGCTGTGTGACCTCTGGCAAGTTATTTGACTGTTCTGTACCTCCATTTCCTGAGCTGTAACAAGAGCACCTACCTCACAGTGCTATAGTGAGAAATACGCAAGACTATACAATCTGGGCACCTTAACCCTGCACTTGGTTTTTAGTAAGTATTCAATAAATGTTAACTATTTTACTTCATCCATTATGATTCTTATTTCTTGAAAATTAAAAGACAAGAAAGAATCCTATAATTTCAAGAATAGTTAAAAACTGGGCTGATGACTTAAAAAGCTAGACTATTTGCAGGTCTTAAAATAAATAACCTTTGTCTAGATATAGGCCCTCCTTGCGGCAAAGGTCTCAGAGATACCTGCTGACATAATTTGTAGGACTGGAACTATTCAAATCTATTCATCATTTTTATGGACTAAACAACTAAACTGAGAGCCTTAAATAGTCCTTCAAATATTTGCTTTATCAGATTCCTATCAGGAAGACATTCTTAGACTCACCATTCCCTCTGATGTTTATGATTTGTTTCCCCCACTCAATGGCCAAGGTTAATTCCGCCCCCCTCAAAGTTTTACCCATAGGCACAATGACTTAATCCCCTTTAACCTTCAGTCTCCTGGAAAATGGAAGTAACCTCTATTTTACAGAGTTGTGGCAAGAATTAAAGAATGGAGCATACATCAAAAAAGCCTCTTTCAGGCTGCTGGCACTTCATGATAGCTGCTATTATCAATTATGATCATTGTCACTCTCCCAATACAGACATTTTAGTCAAGAGCAAGAATGAGCTACATCTAGAAAAACTGACAACCATAGCAAAACACCTGCACAAGGCTGCACAGAGGAGCTTTCCATCCTTTAGAAATCTAGGGCGGTATGGCTTGGAATATGTAGCCCTAAAGCAGCAACAATGCAAAGGCAACCCACAGAAATGGGAGGTGCTGACGAGCTGCCCTGTCACCGTCCACCAACCACAGTGTGCCATCCTGATCACACACCACACAGGACTTCCCCACAGAGAGGACATAAAACAATTTCAGAGGAAATAAAACAAAACTAATTATAAATATTTATACCTTCATTAAAGGAAATCTATTTAGTCGTAAGTTAATCAGTCAACAGGACATTTAACCACTTTTTTTTTATTATAAACATTATAATCCTATTTTCAGGAAAAAGACAACCCAAACCCAAATCAAAGCAAAATTTGCTGACATTATATAATTAAAATTACACACAAAAGAAGAAAAGATCTTTAGTACCAAAGCAAATTGAAATTAAGGCAAACATGTCCCTTTCCACCTCCTGTCACACCGAAAAGAAAAACAGTCACCTACTCTACAACTCCGCTTTCATCACCGGATTTGTAATGGATGGTTTATACTATCAAAGTATTCTGCCAATGCCAGGATAGTGTACTGATCAAATGACTAAGTGAGCAAATGAATGAAACAATGTTTAAATAAGGCAAGAATGTAAAGACAAGATCTAAAAAGCCCAAAATGAGATTTAAGTTGGCCATGGGGAACTCAAACAGTTTGGAACTGGTTGTCTAAAAAGCATAAATTCTGCCAAAATTAATAGGCTAACTTCAATTCTCCATAAGTTTGTCAGTTGATGCCTAGGCAATGTAACAGATGGGTTTTCTTCTTTTAGAACCTTTGACTAGTTGCTAATAACTTCTACCTATAAGCAGCTCCTTCTCTGTATTACTTAAAATTATGATTCTATGTCTAAAAGCCTCAAAAGCAGCTAAATAAAACACCACTATAGGTTCCCTGTTCCTTTAATTCTGCTCCAGAAATTTCCAACCAGAGAATCAACTGAAAATTGTCCTAGAATCAACATTTCCACAATTGCATTATGTCATCACAGCCACTGGAAGCCAGAAATGTGGTCACAGCTCAACATTTCATAGTGTAAACACATAAAAAAATCTTTGCCCTAAAAGCTAACAGTATTATGATCTACCTGTAGACCATCTAGTCTTTTAATTTCAGTTACCTCCACAGCAGATTGTTTAGCTTTAAGATGTCCACTCCTCATAATCAATTTTATAACAGCTAGTAGAACTACACCAGTTTCTAAAATATCGACAAAAGTCACATTCTCACCTCTATCTAGAAATTAGCATCTAGAATCCATAAAGTATGTGTTTTCTTTATGTTGTCTGAATTGAAGGTCTGTGACACTAAACTTGTATTTTATAGCTTTCCCAGACATTACTTTTAATAGATTTTAGAGTAATATAATATTCTTCTACAATTTGCAATTCATAAACCCTTCTAAACACCTTTAAAACAAAAAAGGAAATAAACACACAAACACTAAGGACATCTTTTTTGTTTAGAAAAGCAAGGCATATAGGTAAAATTAGCCTGACATAGGAAAGGGTACAAAAAATTGAAGGTTTTATTCAGTTTCCCCTTAAATGACTTTCATTATTGATATGTAAATATAGTCTTATTATTTCACTAGGGAGAAAAATACTGATTTGCTGCTGATTTTATGATTTACTGCAATAAAAGACCAACACCTTAAAGTAGTGACTTATTTTCTCCCTCCTATTCTCTTACTTTAAAATCAAAGCATTAATAACATATATTATGAAGCAAAACTATAAACACAAAATATTAAACAGCTAGTAATTTCTTAAATAGCAGTTTTGCCGTAACAATAGCCAAATATTAATTATGCTGTTAAGTATAACTTCGATTATGATACAATAATGGTCAAAATACCAAATAAGGGCACACTGCACATTTCAGAAAATTAATCTTCTAGAAAAATTGTTTAGAGAGACTGTCCTTTTCTTCCTGTTACTTTTTTTTTTTTTTTTACTACCCAACAATCCTAAGGACTGCTTTAAAAAATTGCTTTTAAACCTAATATAACACAAACAATTTTTCCTAAGAAATCCAAGCTGTCAACTGACGGGTCACATTTCAACCTGATGTGATTTGAAACAGCTAAGGTACTGAATCCTTAAATATAGGGTGTGTAATGGAAGCCCTGCTCACAGATCCTTGATTCTACTGAGGCTTGGAAAGCTTTCATAAGATGTAACTATAGATAAAGCCAACCAAGGAGCATTACCCCTTTATCCACTCTCATACCACAGCCCAAGACCCCCTCGAACCCTTACATTTTATATTTCCAGTCAAGTGCTTGTCTAACACCAAGAGAAAGTCACTTAAATTATTTTTAACCAATGAAGGGTTAAAACGCAAAAATTAACTATCCAAAAGATATTAAATTCATAATTGGTGGGGTCTTTTCTGCCCTCTGTTTCAGCATCCTGACATCTAAAAAAGAACTCCTCTGTTTAAGGCTGAAATTCCCAGGAGGAAGAAGGCTCAGATCCAGTCTGAGAGCACACAATGGAATCACAGCTGACGATGCACATCTTTTTCTAGATGTCTCCATATGCTTGAGAGTTTTTTTTTTCCCCTAGCCAGGCATTAGGGGACTTGCTACTCTCTGCCACCAAGAATCTCATAACATTTTCAAGGATTGTTATAGAGAATGAAGTAAAATAATGTGTTGCTCTTAAACATACAAAAGACAGAAAGGGGCACGTGACAGAGGGCCCATCAGTAACTAAATTAACTGGGGGTTTTTGAATGTTGTCCCATTTTGAATGTTGTTTGTAATACTCCCTACTTCTGTCAGTCTAAAATGTTTGCTTTATCTTCTCTGTTTTTACTCTTATCACTAAAATAACACCTCAAGGGCTACAGCAAAATGCAATCAATTTATGTCTACATGAGCCCTCAAAATTACACTAGATTGGAAATTTGTGTTATAAATTTGAAAATGGTATATTACAACAGAACACATTTGAAGGGTTTGGTAAATACTATTATTCCCTAAAACTACAGTCCCCCCTCAATTTTTTCTTAGTTACCCAATATTAATAAAAGCTTGAGACCCAGCATAGATGAGGTAAATATCATGCACATAAATCAGAAAAAAAAAAAACCTCCCAAAATTAGTTAAATTCATAGGATACTTATTACAAAAATGAAGGATTCATTGTTAATCTAATACTATTCATTCTTTGAACTTCCAAAGATTCTACAAATGCCAGTTGGGAAAAGGAGTGTTGCTGCTGTGTGTGCACTAACCCAATCAACAAAGAACAGGAGCGCACACAAACATATACACAACAAACGCACAGCTTTTTAGCGCCTGCTGTCTTTTTAAAAGGCTGCTATTCCTGCAGAGCAACCTGTGATCTTTATAAAGAAGCAAAGACCTACCCCCACTGTTCTTAAGTCAAGAGTTGAGAAAGGCACTTGACTGAACACACAATAAATAGTTAAAACAACCAAAGATGTCTCCGAACCTTGTATAAACCACTAAAGTAGCCACACACTTTACAAGTCAGCAGTGTTTAAGAAGAAAACTAAAATTATTTTTAAGTATCTTTTGTGTGGGAGTAATCTGGCAAACTACATTTTACTCAGACTTTTTTTCTGTAGACAAATATGCTTTGACTAGATTTGCTCCTTAAATACCCACGCTTAGTGTTTCAATCAGTGATGCTGTGGTTCCTAACTTCATTTTTTACCCAAGAAAAAGCAAAAAGAAAAAAAATGCACACCATAAACCACAACTTTTTTTTAATATCATCTCCAAATGCCAAACTTTCAAGTGCACTTTGGGAATTGGCAGTCTAATTAAACAAGGAACCAGTGAAGCCATTAAAAACAATGATGCTTTCCACTCCCAATAATCAGTTGACGTAAGACAACTCCGATGCCTTCATTCTGATGGTCCTCTTTCAAATTTCATTGTCCCCATACTACTGCAGCTGAGTGAAACTGAGATAGAAGTAAACAGATAGCTCCTATGATCCTTAGCATGTAAACCGGACGCCGTGGTCCAGAACACGATCACTACAACATATGCCATTTTAGAAACGGGCCTCGGGGAGTTCCTGCCACATCCTAAAGTGGCTTTAGACTTGGTCGTGTCTAAGACAACGTCTATGGCGGTACGAGAGAAATGCACTACCTCGTGTACCTCTACATGTCTCCTCGGGTCACAGCCCGTATAAGTGACACTACCCCACAGATCAAGGTGCGGGTGACTAGGGATGGACAAGAGTGGATAGCTCTTGGCGTCTCCATGACTCCCCCACCCCGCGTGCAACTCTGCTCTAACTGGTCGGGAGAAACCCCGCCCTCTTCCTTCCTCCGGTCCCCACGATTGGCTTACCAACACCCGGCAGGTCAGCTCCCCGCCTTTGATTGGCTCACTGCCCCATCAGTCAGACGCAGAGAGATTCGGGTCGGTGGGAGGGGAAGGCGTTGGAGGAGGTGGAGTGGGAGTGGGATTAGAGGACGCAGTGGCGGAGGAGGGTGTTCGGGCTTGGTCTCTGGTTTGGGAAAGTTTCCCCTACCAGTGACAGACCCAGCAGGCGTTAGGCCCCGTCCAGCTCCGGGCCGGTGGAAGGGGGCTTAGGTCCCCGATTCCCGCCCCTCGGTCCCGCAGGCCCCGGAAACCACCAGAGGGAGGGGGAAGAGGGAGGGGCCATCTAACCGGGGACCGACCCACCCCCGATCTCGGAAGAGGCGCCTCCGGGACTCCCCGGAGGGGAGGGGGGCGGGGAGCTCCAGCCCACAGCTACGACTCTGGCCCCCTCCCCCAGCAGCCCTCAGGGGCCGAGAGAGAAGTGTCCCGGGGCCTGGGGCGTGACCGTCGCGAGCCGGGCTGGAGGGCCCCTCCCGCTTCCCGCCTGGGGCCCGGAGGGCCTGTCCCTTCAGGGGCGGGGAGAAGGGGGAAGAGAAAAGGGGGCGCTGGCGAGCCAACCCGGAACCTCCCGGACCGCCTCCCGCCCCCAGCCCCGGCCCCAGCGCGCCTCCTGCACACATGCCCGCACCCAGAAAGTTAAGTCAGGGGCGAGCCCAGCTCGGCGCCGCTGCGGCCCGGCCCCCGGCTCCCCGCCCCCACCGCGGCCCGGCCTGCTCGGCCCCGGCCCGCCCCGCCCGCCCGCCGCAGCTCCTTCCCGTACGCCCGCGGCGCGCGGCGCCCCTCGCCCCCCGCCCCCGGCGCTGACACGGGCCCGGCCCGCCTGCCGGGCCGCGGCTCCCCTCCTTCTCCCCGCGTCTCAGCCCGCCGGCCGCCCCTGACACCCCGCTTCACCTTCACACACCCCTAGCACTTCCCGAGTCCTGCCTCCCCTCGCCCGGCTCCCACTCTCCGCTGCAGCCGCTCCGCATTTCCATTAAAAAATGCACCTTCTCGGGATTCACCTTCCCGGCTCTGCCGCGCTCCCCCCGAGGGGGCAGGAGCCTCGATCCCCAGTGACCCCGCACTGGGCTGGGCGGCAGGCACTCGCTCCTCGGCGCGGGGGCCGCACCCGCGCCCCCGGCCTCCCCGCCGCGCCTCGGCGCTCACCTCTCGCCTGAGCCCCGGGCTGCAGCCTCCGCCCGCCTCGCGCTCCGGGACTCGTCTCCTGAGCTCTCGCAAGGCGCTGGAGCGCCTCCTTTCTCTCCCGGGGACTCCGCGTCTCCCCGCCGCTTCCCGCCCTCCCCACCCCGCAATCCCCAACTCCCCAGCTTCGCGGTGCCTGCGGGATGCAACTCCCGTATTCCGCGCACTCCGGCAGCGGTCCCCGCACACAAAAACAGCCCTCTCGGAGGCGCACGGCTCCGCCGGGCTCCGCGCAGGAAAGGCAGTCGCGGCCGGGGGTGGGGACGCGGCGCCCCCCCGCCTCCCGCCCGCCCTCGCGGCCCCGGGGGAAGGCGCGGTTACCGGCTCGGGTCGGTCACGCCGTCAGGTGCCGGCTGCCGTCGGCGCTGACCTTCGCCGCCGAAGCCGTAGCTGAGGCTGCGGCCGCCATGTTCCCGTGTTAATAACTGCTGCCTGGTTGTTTATTTCAATGGAGATCCTCCCCCAACTCCCTCCTCCTCCTCCTCCTCCTCCTCCTCCGCGTCTCCGCACTTGCGGAGAGAGAGACAGACCGCGCGAGCTCGCTGGCAGGGGAGGGGGCTCGGGAGCCAGGCTGTCCCTCCCTCCGCCTCCCCAGCAGTGGCCGCCGCCAAGTCCTGTCACTGGGGAAAGGACGGGGCGGAAACTTGCCTCCCGCGCCCCTGAGGAAGGGGCAGAGGTGGACTGAGGGCTGTCGGGGGAGCAGACCCCGGCTGCGGGGTCCGCGACATCTCTGTAGGCAGAGTCCTCTGAGAAGGCAGCCGGGGGAGAGGTGAAGAGTAAGGGGACAGGGGACAAAATGGGTGACTGTGGTAGACAGAGGGTGACCTACGGGTGACTGGAAGGAAAGGGAGAGTAAACAGAGGACTCCATGGGAGGGCAAAGGGCAGTGCCCAAAAAGAAAGCTAGTGAGTGGGACAGGCTGGGGCGGCAGAGTGGAAGCAGTGGGACCTTGGGGCTGCAGACAGCAGGGACGATGCCCCAAGACGAAGATCCGGCATAGCCAAGTGTCAGGGTCGCCCCAGAGGGGCCTCCCACCCGCGCTCCGGCCCGGCCCCTCTGCCGGCAGCCAGCCCCTCCGGCGCACCTCACCCAGCTCCATCCCACCCCAGCCCCGGTGCGGCCGCTACTCCCAGGAGGCGCCCCTGGTCCGTCAAGTCCCCCTCGGTTCCTAGGAGGATAGGTTTTTCGAGTTGCTGTCATATTTCAAGAGGGGATACTTGGAGTGTGTGGGAGCTTATGGAGGTGTCACCCAGCAATTGCATGATAAAGCAAAAGCTTCACAGTGTGTAAAACCTAACCTGGTTGAGGATTCTGGGCACGCCAAGGAATCACAAAAGTTTTCCTTGGAAAGTCCACTCTCTAGACATCAGTGAAGTATTGAGGGGACGAAGGAGATTGGCGCAAAAATTCGAGACCCCCCATTTAAGTGTTACTTAGATGGGTCGACTTTTAAGCTTTGGAAAAGCAAGTGTTTTCCAACTTACGCAGTTATTAGTTGAAAAAAATAAGCAACGATTACTAACAGCAGTTATCAAAATATGAGAGAAATACCTTTCCGTTTTTTTAGTCTTATAATGAGAAGGGTCTCTTGCTATATACAATAATAGTGTTTATTGAGCCGTTACTATGTATCTGGCTCTGGGCTAAGTGATTTATATACACTATAGATCTTAGTCCTTAAGTTTACAAAGTAATTACCATTTCTCACTTCACACAAAAAAAACTGAAGCTTAAAGAAATAATTTGCATAGGGTCACATAGCCAAGCAGTTGGGGAGGATTTGAGCTTAATTCTCTTGAGCTCCAAAACCTATACTTTGAATACAGTCTTCAATCTCAAATTTGTGGGAATACCACCAATTTTATTTGGGGAAAGAAAAAAAAATGTGTTTGGGGTGTATGTGTGTTTGTGGATAGAAACTGGAAGGCTGTAACAACAAATGTTCGCACACATCAGTATAAGAAGTGGGTGTGTAATGAGGTACTTCCACTTTTTATTTTGTACACCTATCTAGCATTTGAAATGTTTGCACTGACGGTGTGCTAAAATAGAAAAACTTTTAAGATTTTTTAAAAATTAACTGGAATAACAGAATTATGTTTCTTGAAAACCCAAAGACCATTTCCAAACATTGGAAGAGGAAACAGGAAATGGAGGGTTTTTTTCATGGCCTATATTCTACTAATAGTCTATAGTGTTCCGACAATGAGATAGGTAGTAGTCACCTGAAGTCTGTCACATTGCTGAATTCCCAGTTTTCTTTCCTGTCCTCATCCCCAACTGTGAGTTACCAGGAGTTGCGATAAAAAAAAAGATCCTCCTTCTTGCTTTCTATCCCTCCCTTTTTTGGCAGAAGTGCAGAGTCCATCAGTCCTCTGTCATAGATTTCACACTTTCAAAAACTACCCATATCTGTGGGGATGACTCCCCATTGCACTTCCAGATTACTCAATAAAGCTTCTTACTACATGGTAGAGATATACAACCGTTTCTACAAAAAAATAAAACAAAAAATCTGACAGCAAAGTACTTGAGTTCCATATCCAGCTGCTACTCAATTGCCTTGAACTTGAGGAATCATGTAACTTCCACTCTCTAGTACAATCCGTGGGCTCCCTCCAAACTTCATGCCCTTGTAATAACAAGGCTTATTTATGTATTTCTCTTTCTCTTTCACTAGATTGTAAGCTCCTCAGGACCAGGGACCTAGTCTTGTTCTTGCTTGTACATGCTATATCACCTAACAAGGAATTGCTTAATGGTGGTTGTTTCATTTACTCTGTGAGATATAAAAAATAGTATCTGTCCCAATCCTCATGTCCCCACCTCATCCTCCAATGCCTTGCTCATAAAACATGTTTATAAAAAACATTTTCCATATTTTGAAAGAACTTAGATTTCTGTAAGACCTCAAAATAATTGTTTTTTAAAACTAGCCATAATAATTAGAGAATCATCACTGTGATAATATAAAATGAAAAGGTAGAAAAGGCAGCAAATAAGTTGACAATGACACAAAAAAGAAAGCAAAGGCCAGGCGTGGTGGCTCACGCCTGTAATCCTAGCACTCTGGGAGGCCAAGGCGGGAGGATTGCTCGAGGTCAGGAGTTCGAGACCAGCCTGACCAAGAGCGAGACCCCGTCTCTACTAAAAATAGAAAGAAGTTAGCTGGACAACTAAAAATATATATAGAAAAAATTAGCCAGGCATGGTGGCACATGCCTGTAGTCCCAGCTACTCAGGAGGCTGAGGCAGGAGGATTGCTTGAGCCCAGGAGTTTGAGGTTGCTGTGAGCAAGGCTGACACCATGGCACTCTAGCCTGGGCAACAGAGTGAGACTCTGTCTCAAAAAAAAAAAAGAAAAAAAAGAAAGCCAAGATATAGGAACTGGGTGTATTACCAAGAGAGAACAACCCAATAAGGGAAAAAAATGTGGGTGCAAATCATAAAGGGGAAGGAAATTATTGAAATTTAGTAGAGGTAGAAACTTTTCAGACCATAAATGGATGAGGCAAGGAAACAAACCAAAAGAAATGTCAGTAGAATCATAAACGCAACATGAAGTAGGAAAGAAAATGACAAATTATGTATTTAACAATATACTTCAGAAAAATCAGAATAGCATGAGTACTATAGGACAAGAATTTCTGTTTTTGTCTGCTTTTCCACATTCAATTTTCAAGCTACTCACTTTTTTCATATATAAACTACATAATAATGGGTGATTCTATGCAATTTTTTGTGTTAACACTACTAGCATGAATCATGTTATAATGAAAGGTAATACAGTGTATTAATAGTAAAAAGAGCTATAGAAGATAAGAAAATAAACATGATATGAAATGGCTCTGCAAATTACTATGTAATCTCACACAAGTCACTAAATATCACAATTTCCTCGTCTGTATAATTGTTGCAAGACTCAAACAAAATGTTGCAAATAAATGTACTATGTTAACTATCAAGCTCTTTATACAGATGAAAAGGAATATTATAAAATATTAATATTATGTTAACTAAATCTGTGTGTAGTAAAGTTATCTCTATTTTGGTGTACTCTCAAATTGCAAAAGCAAAAATTTATAGTTTATCCTATTAAAAATGTAATCATTGGAGGGAAAATCAATTAAAACATTTGTTTTTCAATTTGATTATTGAACAAAACAACCATGTGACCGAATGTTTCATTCTTATTGTTTGCTCTCTTCTAAATCCTTAAATAGTATAGCTACCATAAATGTCTATTATGGGTCAAGCATAATACACAATTTTTTATTGAAGTAGTCATTATATGTATTATTATTCCCATTTTACATATGATAAAACTAAGGTTCTGAGAGGTCAAATAATTTATGCAAGGTCATACAGCTCCCTTTGCTGCATGGCTAACAAATTGTGCTAAGATTCTGTTCTCTATCACTTCTATCTCTACTACTTTAAGCAACAAATTATCTTCATCTTTATTTCCTAAGTACCTATAACAACTCCTAGAATATAATGTGTGATCAATAAATGATCATGAAATAGGCCAGGCGCGGTGGCTCACGCCTGTAATCCTAGCACTCTGGGAGGCCAAGGCGGGCGGATCATTTGAGCTCAGGAGTTCGAGACCAGCCTGAGCAAGAGCGAGACCCCGTCTCTACTAAAAAATAGAAAGAAATTATATGGACAACTAAAAATATATAGCAAAAATTAGCCCGGCATGGTGGCACATGCCTGTAGTCCCAGCTACTTGGGAGGCTGAGGCGGAAGGATTGCTTGAGCCCAGGAGTTTGAGGTTGCTGTGAGCTAGGCTGACACCGTGGCACTCTAGCCAGGGTGACAGAGCGGGACTCTGCCTCGAAGAAAAAAAAAAGATGTTAGCACTTCCCAAGTTCATCTATACATTCAATGCAATCCCAATCAAAATTCCAGCAAGGTTTTAAATAAAAATTGAGATGCTAATTCTATAATTTATATGGAAATATGTATTACCTAGTATAAGCAAGACAAACGAAGAAGCACAAGTTGATGACTTATGCTACTGATTTCAATATTTGCTATAAAGCTACAAAAATTAAGACACTATGATATTGGTATAAGAATAGACAAATAGATTAATGGAGCAGAATAGAGAGTCTAGAAATAGACCTCCAAATTTATAGTCAATTGATTTTGCACAAAGTTGTCAAAGAAATTCAATGGAGAAAGCAAAGTCTTGTCAATAAATAGTGCTGGAACAACTAGATATTAGTATGGAGAAAAATAAATTTGACTCCCACCTCTTCCCATACACAAGAATGAATTACAGATGAATCATTGACTTAAATGTTAAAGCCAAAACTATAAAGCTCCTAGAAGAAAAGATGGCGTAATAAATATCTTTACAACTTTGGAATAGGCGGTTTCTTTTTGACAAGACAAAAAAGACACTAACCAGAAAAGAAAAGTAAATAATAAATTGGACTTCACTAAACTTCTCATTAAAAAAATAAATAAATAAACTTCTTATTAACTAATGCCACTAAGGAAGTGAAAAGATAGTCCACAGATTGGTAGAATATTTGTGATACACGTATCAAGCAAAGTAACTATCCGGAATAAATAAAGAACACATCCAAATTGATAATAAGAAAAATAGCCAAATAACAAAATGGACGAAAGATTTGAAAGGTACTTTACAAAAGTATATGTATGGCCAATAAACGTGAAAAGATGCTTAGCATCATTAGTCATCAGGAAATAATGCAAATTAAAACCACAGTAGATACCTCTTACACACCTACTAGAATGTCTAAAATTGTAAAAGGCTGACAATATCAAGTATTGGGGAGAATGTGGACCAGATGGAATCCTCAGTCATTGCTAGCAGGATTATACAACCACTTTGGAAAACTGTGGCAATTCTTCATAAAGTTAAGCATATACAATTCTACTCAACAATTCTCCTAGGTATTTATCGAAGGGAATGAAAACATAGGTCCACCAAAAGACTGTATAGAATGTTAATAGAAGTTTTATTCCTAGTAGTCAAAACCTGGAAACTAATTTCCATCATCAGGGTTTGTGGAGGAACAATGTATGGTATATTTACACAATGGAATAGTGCTCAACAATAAAAAGGAACAAATTACTGATACATGTAACATGGATGAATCTGAAAAGTAGTCACATGAGTACATTCTGTATGATTCTGTTTATACAGAGTACAAGAGCAGATAAAATGAATACATACTGATGAAAGTTGATACAGTGGTTGTGGGGGGTGCAGATTGACTGGAAAAAGAATTTTCTGGAATGATGAATATTGATTTAAGTGATGGTTACATATTCACAATGGTTTGTCAAAATGTATTGAGTTGTACCCTTAGGATGTGTGTATTTTGCTACACGCAAATTATACCTAAACAAAGTACTGTTGGCATTTTAAAAGGTGGAATAGGAGGGAAGTACCCACTGTGACAAATTGTATATACAAAAAGCCTATAACAAACGTCATACTCAATAGGGAAACATTTACAGCTTCCCGAGATTGGGAAAGAGAATTGGGAATAGCATGCCCAATATTACCATTTGTATTCAACTTTGTATAGGAAGTTCTAGCCAATGTGGTACAGGAAAAAGAAATGCTATAAGGATTGCTAAGAAAAAATAAACCTGTCATTATTTGCAGATGGCATGAACGTTTATGTAAAAAAAAAACACCAAAAAGAATCTATAAACTATTAGAATTAAAGTTAACAGGATCTCCAAAATGGGAGATTAATATTCAAAAATCAATTGCATTCCCATATACTAAAAACAATTAGAAAATGAAAATGTGAAACTTAAAGTAAAAGCTGTTTGGCAATATCCATTAGAGCTAATGACCTAATAATTCAGCTCCTAAGTATATATCTTATAGAGAGTCCTTCAACAGAAGAATGAATAAATTATAGTGTTTTTGCTAAATGGAATACTATACAGGAATGAAAATGAACAAATTGTAGCTCCACACAATAACGTGGATGAATCATATATAATCTTGAGTAAAAGAAGCCACATGCAAAAGAGTGCTACTGTATGATGCTATTTACATAAAGACCAAACACAGACAAAACCAATCTATGGTGATAGGACAGTTGTTACCTTTTGTGGGGGTAGGTGGTGCCTAGGAGGGCACATGAGGGAGATTTGGGGATGCTGAGAATATTCTATTTCTAATCTGAATGGAGGTTACACAGGCATGTTCGTTTTAAGAAACATTTGTGTACAGTTCATTCAAGGTATACAAATGATTTGTTACCTATGTGTATTACATTACACTTCACTTTTTAAAATGTTATTGTTGTATGCATTTACTGATGTCTCCCTAACTAGACTGCAAGCTCCTTGAAGGCAGGGACCATATTTTAGATTTCTTAGTAATCTTCACAGATTTTAGCACAACAGCTTCATAAAATGGTACTTTCCAAAAATAAATAGATACAGGTACCAATAAACTTTGTTTATTTAGTTTTAATCTAAGTACAAAGAATAGTAAAACAACATATTCATGTATAAAAATATATATAAACTGGGCCGGGCACGGTGGCTCACGCCTAAAATCCTAGCACTCTGGGAGGCCGAGGCAGGTGAATCGTTTGACTCAGGAATTCGAGACCAGCCTGAGCAAGAGCGAGACCCCGTCTCTACTAAAAATAGAAAGAAATTAGCTGGACAACTACAAATATATAGAAAAATTAGCCAGGCATGGTGGCGCATGCCTGTAGTCCCAGCTACTCAGGAGGCTGAGGCAGTAGGATTGCTTGAGCCCAGGAGTTTGAGGTTGCTGTGAGCTAGGCTGATGCCACCACATTCTAGCCTGGGCAACAGAGTGAAACTCTGTCTCAAAAAAAAAAAAAAAAAAAAAAAATTTTTTTTAAGAGATAAGATCATGCTCTGTCGCCCAGACTATAGTGCAGTGGCCTGATCATACCTCACTGTAAATTCCTGGGCTCAAGGTATCCTCCTGCCTCAGCCTCCTAAGTAGCTAGGGCTACAGGCGTGAGCCATCACACCCAGCTAATTTTTTATGTTTTATAGAGACAAGGTCTTCCTAGGTTGCCCAAGCTGGTCTCAAACTCCTGGCCTCAGCCTCCCAAAATGCTGGAATTACAGGCATGAGCCACTGCACCCAGCCCTCACTATATGTTCTATATTCCCCTTGCCTCGATAAGCACCTCACTCAGTGGTTGTGGTTCTTTATCTGGTGGGGTGACCCAAAACTTCATTCATGAAGGATCTAAGCCCTTAGTAGTCATGCCTGAATTAGGTTGTTGAAGTTTTCCATTGACTTTAATCCAGGGTATGGTAGTACTAAGAGAAGCCCTAACAGATCTCCTGTATTCCAGTCGTCCTTGCCTCCACTGTGTGGTTGCAGACCAATTTCCCTTTGGCAATCACAGTTAATTAACCCAGCACTTCCTTCTTTGCCTGTTAATTCAGAGGTATGAAAAGCCCAAAGTGGCCAGGCAGCAATCTTAACCTTCACTTGATGAAGTCATTGTGTTTCCTAGTGGAAGCATTCTTCCCTTTGGAAGTAGGACCTCTAGACTAGCAGCACATAAATTCTCAGTCATAGGAAGCAACATTTTGCTAGTGGATCACTAGGGCAGTGGTGAATGGTGGCACTCCCATTTCCACCCTTTGATTCTTGGAGCTGTGAATTTTGGCTGTGAGACAACCAGCAGCATATATTGGTGCTGATACAGAGCATATAACAGCTACCTGGAGAAGTTTGCCCCAGCCCTGCAAGATATTGTCACCTAGCTGGTACCATAACTGAGTCTTCCAAAGGCTGCGCCACTGTTCTATTAAACCAGGTGCTTCAGGATGGCAGGAAATACGGTAAGACAAGTGAATAACATGAGCATGGGTCCAGTGGTGCACTTCATTTACTATGACATTAGTTTTGTGACTGGAAGCAATGCTGTGTAGGATACCGTGGTGGTGAATGGGATGACATGTTCTGTGGATACTGGTCGGCCTCTTTCCCTAATGACTCCTGTCACCACCTGGTAAACTTATAAGCAATGTGACTATAATGGCAATATGGACTTCCAGCCAGTGGACACAACGGCTGAGTTGCCAATCTGCAAGCAGCAGAGACCAACACAGAGCCCCTCGGGTGGCACCATTCCCCAAGGTGATCAGCTCAGTACCTGGTGGCAGGTTGCTCACGCTGGACTGCTTCCAACATGAAAGAACACTTTGTTCTTACTGGAATAGACATTTACTCTGGATATAGATGTGCTGTCCCTGCACACGATGCTTCATGAAAATTACCATCATGGACTATTGCGCTTGGAAGCACCCTTTCTTTGCAATATTTTGCAAAAGAATATACATAGCGCTAAAACAGAAAGTCTAACTTTCTTTTGTGACCAAAAATCTAGTACTATATTTTCAATAGGTTTGTTTTAATAAACTTGTTCTGAAATGGAAAAAAAGAAAAATCTTGTCCACAAATTACCATTGGTTATAAATGCACTACTAACAATGTGATATGTCTGTAGTAATAAAGTGAGTGCTATATTCAGTATGCTTTCCATCAGTGGATATAATGGGTTGTCAGTGCCAAGCAGAGAAGATTTGGATCCCCACGGGCATAATTTCAAGATTTTTTTATAGTATAGTGGAATTTTGTAGGATTTTTATAAAAAACGAGATACCCAGATTCTTTATTGAACAAATTCTCCCAGTGCATTTGGCTTGATTTCACCGTTGGTTTTTTCTTGATTTTTCCTAGGTTTTTCATATGTTAAATTTTAAGTAGGGACATCGTTACAATTCTTTAATGAGTTTTTATTTTCGATCTGCTCATTGCTAAAATACTTTTAAATGAACTAAAATGATTTCTATAGCATGTTTTAAATAAATAGTCAATGAAAATGTGTATATTAGTATCTATATTTATGTACTATGCTATTATGTATAATCTGTTTTCTTTAAAATTTGTAACTTTTTTCTTCCCTTTAAATGTATCATTAACTTGTGATAATCTTAACCACATTTTAACTCTATTTTGGAATGATTATGCTTTCTTTTTCTTTCTTTTTTTTTTTTTTTGAGACAGAGTCACACTCTGTTGCCCTGGCTAGAGTGCCGTGGCATCAGCCTAGCTCACAGCAACCTCAAACTCCTGGGCTTAAGCAATCCTTCTGCCTCAGTCTTCCAAGTAGCTGGGTCTACAGGCATGTGCTACCATGCCTAGCTAATTTTTTTCTATATATATTTTTAGCTGTCCAGATAATTTCTTTCTATTTTTTTGGTAGAGACGGGGTCTCGCTCTTGCTCAGGTTGGTCTCGAACTCCTGAGCTCAAACGACCTGCCCACCTCGGCCTCCCAGAGTGCTAGGATTAAAGGCGTGAGCCACCGCGCCCGGCCTGATTATGCTTTCTTAAGGATTGGCTTTTTAATTTTCTTTTTCTTGCCCTCTTTCCCTTCTCTACAAACTGTTTCTATTTTATCCTCTTGTCTCTTTCTCATATATTTTTGTTGCTTACTTACTTCTCATCTAACTCTATAACTACCGTTTCTTATAATTCTGAATGGTTTGTGTCATCTACCAAAATGAGTTTTTACTATATTTTACACTGTTAGCCAGTTTTTATTTGTCATTTCAAGGCATCCTCAAATTTGACCTCAATTTTGAATAACTTCCCATTTGCTACTGATACAACTATAATGTTTGTGTCTCACTTTCCCATGACTTCCCATTAATTTAATTCTAATTAAACATGAATTACTATAGTTTTAAAACTTGATTTAGATATAATGCAATAAAAATATACTTTGCTAATATGCTTGAAATTAGATTTTAACATATTTCTTATTTGAAGGAAGCCTATGTACGTGCCTCTGTCAAGCACATATGGCATTTTGTCATGTTTACCGGGGAACTTTTTCTCTGGCCGCTAGATTATTAAGCCCCTTAAAAGCAGGGACTACATTTAAATCTCTAGGGTCTGGCACAGTGCAAGTTTTTATTGAATGAATAGTAAATGGATAAATGAATGGATGGGAACAGTTAGTTGTATAATTTCCATGGTCTTGTCCAAAAAATACTTCCCCTGCCAGCTCCAAATGATACCAAATGAAATTTCTTTTGCAAGGGCCAAATCTTTTACTTTCTCAGCTGGACTTGCTCTTAGAAAAACACATTCATTTTAACCTATTCATCCAAGGTAGAAGTTCTCAATTTTGGCTGAAGGTGAGAATCATATCCCCATCTTAGTAAAAAATAAATTAGGAACCTCCTCTCCCCGTAGTAATTCAGCCAAGGCTGAGAACCATCATGCTAAGATATTATAGCAGCAACTGATGGCATGTTCTGAGAAACAAGAAGAAACATGAAGTCCCTAATGACTGTGGGTGGGAGTGCAGGGGGTGGGGTGCAGTATTTTTTAAAGTATCTGTTGTCTTGAAAACTTAAGGGGAAAGATTGTAAGTACTTTATTTCCTTCTTTTCTTTGTTTCTTTCTTTTTTTTCTGGAGACAGAGTCTGAGTCTGTTGCCAGGCTAGCGTGCCATGGCGTCAGCCTAGCTCACAGCAACCTCAAACTCCTGGGCTAAAGCGATCCTCCTGCCTCAGCCTCCCGAATAGCTGGGACTACAGGTGTGCGCCACCATGCCCGGCTAATTTTTCTATTTTGGTAGAGACGGGGTCTCGCTCTTC
Source organism: Lemur catta (assembly GCF_020740605.2). Lineage (NCBI taxonomy): Eukaryota > Metazoa > Chordata > Mammalia > Primates > Lemuridae > Lemur > Lemur catta. Next base: position 82,154,593 of record NC_059136.1, on the reverse strand, counting down.
TTGCTCAGGGCTCAGGCTGGTCTCGATCCCCTGCACTCAAGCAGTCCTCCCGCCTCTGCCTCCCAGAGTGCTGGGATTACAGGCAGGAGCCGCCGCACCCAGCTTTGTAAGTACTTTCTAAGGAGGTAAACTTTGAAGAGGAAAAAATTTTAAATTTAAATTTTAAAATGAGGTCAGAGATTCCAACAAATGCTCATAAAAGGGCTCTTTGAGTTTCTTGGGCTTTTTACAAAAAATACTTCATGGGCAGGCAAATAGAGCGAACATATTAGGTATACAGAGTAATACACTACGGGGAAAGCCTAAAGAAGAATCAAAGTTGAAGTGACAGAACTTGAAAGAAGAAAAAATGTTTTAAAGAGTTAGTATTCTCCAAATTTGTGTCTATACTATTAATATAATTAAAACATAAAAACTGTATGTGCATATGCATGAGGATCAGAAGAGAGACTTAATGATTGACGTGTTTAGGTGTATTGAAATTGAAGACTAAATTTCTAATTCCAAGTTTGCTATGAATATGCTTTATGTCCTTATGCAGGTTTCTTCACTTCTCTGGGACTCAATTTCTTTATCCGCAAGATTAGAGACTTAGTGCTTCTTGCAAGTTTCCTCTAAAACAGTAAATATGTGCACCCCTCTCCCCGGCTCAGAGTGCAGTATCCTGAAATACCCATTCCAAGTCCCAATTTTTTTTAAAGTCTCGTATTTTGTCTTCAAAGTTCATGTCCTAGTATGTGAGTTATCTCTCCAAAAGCTGTTTTTTATTTTTAATTTCATGTGCTTTTTATTCCTTACTATACTTTATTGCTTTTTCTTTTAAATATAGTCGATCCTGTATTGTATATAAAATCTTATATTCTCCTTTTTTCACTTTGTATCGTATCTTTCACATTTTATATGTGTCGTTAAAATCTTTGTTGCCTTTCTTTTAATAGCTATATAGTATTCAATCATATGGCTGTGTATTATGTATTAACCTTCTCCTAATTTGGGATATTCACGGTACAGCCAATGTGTTTTTCCCTCAGCCACACTGCCTTCCTTCCCTCTGCCTGGCTCCATGTAAAAGCTGAGGTTTCTTCACATTTTCTAATCGAACCATCTGAAGTGCAGGGGAATCATAAAATAAAAAAAAAATTTTTTCTCTTAGTGTTAAATGGTCTCTTCGTGGTGTAAATTGTAATTCATCCTTTCTGGAAATCTCTGCTAAAGAGGGAGGAAAGAAACTAACATTCCTGCCGGCGGACTCCACGTATCTTCTGTAAAGGTCATCACAGGTCATTACCCACCCAGTGAGGTAGTGACTCTATCCTACTTCGTGGAACACTAAGCAGAGATTCAAAGGAACCGAGTAACTGGCTGAAGATGTGTGACACCAGAGTTTAAGCTGGTCCGATCTGCCGCAGGTCTGTCCTTGAGTCACACACTCTGTCACACAGCAGCAGTGGAGTGAGACCACAGTCCCATGCTCTCAGCCACCACATCCAGCCCCCCAAGCCCTTCACTCAGCCCCAATCCCCTGTGCCAGTCTCTTTCCTTAGCTGCACAAGGGTCTCTCCTGTGATTGATTGGCATCTCATTTTTTTTTTATGAGAACCCTTAGATGTATGGTAAATTGTTTGTTTTCCAGAGGATATATAAATGATGGGTTATTTAATGCTTAGAGCAGGGGGTCAGCAAACTTTTCTGTGAAGAGCCTGACAGTGAATATTTTAGCCTTTGAGAACCATGCCATCTCTGTCCTAACTACTCTTCTTTGCCCTGGTAGTGGGAAAGCAGCCACCAGACAACATGAAACAAATGGGGGGGGGGCTGTGTTCCAATAAAACTTTATTTAGGGACACTGAAATTGAATTTCATGCAATATTCATTGCTCACAAAGTTTTATTCTTCTTTTGATTTTTTCCCATCCATTTGAAGAGTACAAAGCATTCCTAGCTCATGGGCAGTACAAAAAAGGCAGCACAGGCCATCACTTGCCCACCCACTGCCAACCCCCGCCATTATATGGGCAAGGTGTTCAAACTTCAGGCTTGCTGAGCTGAATGATAAGGCCAATGTGGGTCGTGTACTACTCATGCCGTTAGGACAGTTCTAAAGGATATACATAAAACAGAGATCTCAGCCAATAAACCCCTAATTGTACATTACCTGCATTGAGAGTAGGTGATGAGTGATGTCAGAAGTGCATCTCCTAGAAATCAGGCAATAACCAATCCCCTCCCATAGCAGCGATTCAGTGAGCGCTCCCATTCCTGGAAGGCATCCTCACACTAAGCATGATATGTCTTGCTATAACATTTCCACGTGCATTCTAACCATACCTCTAAGAATCTCCCACCCCGGCCTCTCAGCGCCCTGCAGTTCTCCCCTTTAAAGACTGTCTGCCACCCCGCCTCGGCCACACCTGTAATCCCAGCACTTTGGGAGACTGAGGCAGAGGACCGCTTGGGCACAGCAGTTCAGGCTGCAGTGACTGAAACACTGGAGAAGATGGGCAAAGTAGAAAAGATGATGAGTTAACCCTCATACCCTCCCCGCAGCTGCGCTACCCCGAGGGCAGCCCTGCCCCATCTGGCCTAGTGGTGCCTTCAGTGCTGGGGGCCTTGGGTGCCACTATGGCCCTAGGACTGCCTGCTCCCTACCCTAAGTCTGGCTCCACGACTAGTCTCCTGCTCTTCCAGACATCAGTCCCAAGGCACAGAGGAGGAAATGGGAATGGCGCTGGATTTTCCAAAATTATCAGGACCTCTGTCTCCATTTCCCTCAGCTCTTTTGGATGTATTTTCCATGAAATAAATCTGAGCAGGGAATAAAAATTAGATGCTAAGTACACAGCAAAACTCTTCTCTCCATAGTTGGATAATTTGTGCCTTCTGGGCCAAAAGAGAGATGACCCTGTACTTCCCACTGGGAAATAACAGGTTTGGGAAATAGTCTAGTGATCTCACATTACAACTGATAATCTGAGCTAATATGCTCTTAAAAATACTGAACATGTATCAGAGCAAGCAAAAAATGTATATGACATGACACTATTTCAATGACCAATAAAAGCATTCATACTAAAAGCAAAGTATACTAAGAAAAACTAAACTGCTTTTAAACAGAGCTGTAAGATTAATAGATAAAAAGAAGGTATTATCGTTCCTTCCTTCCTTGCTTTCTTTTTGAGACAGGGGCTCAGTGTGTCACCCAGGCTGGAGTGAAGTGGCTATTCACAGGCACAATCATAGCTTACTGCAGCCTCAAACTCCTGGGCTCAAGCGATCCTCCTGCCTCAGCCTCCCCAATAGATAGGAGTATAGGCACGTGCCACTATGCCCAGGTAATTTTTAAATTTTTTCTGGAGAAATGTTTCCCAGGTTGGTCTCCAACTCCTGGCCTCAAGTGATCATTCCACCTTGGCCTCCCAAAATGTTTTGATTTCAGGTGGGCGCTACCTCACCTGGCCTTATACTTTATATATTGGATTTTTATAAAGTATTCATACACTTACATGAAATTGTACTGAGGATATTAATTCAAATTGACTTCATTATGGACACTGGTATCTGAACTAAGAAACACCTAAAAGACCAGCAGAAAATGTGGTCATGTTTTAAGTTAAAGGTTTACCCTGCTAACTCTTTGAGACCTGGCATGCTCTCCACTGGAAAGCTGTAGTGAGTGTGTCTTTTATCTAGCCAGTCAGTATTATTTGATCCAAGTTCCTGGAGGGCAGGGTCCATGTCTACGCATCTATTTGTTTTTTAAATTTCTTGTGCCTAGTACTGTGCCTGGCATGTAGTAAACTCAATAAATATAGCTTGAATGAATAAATAAATGAATAGGGTGGTAAGGCTGAGACACTGCAAAATTCAGAATTAATTTTGTCTTTTAACCCAGAAAGCCTAAATTATATTCAGTATTACATTCTAGTTATTTGAATATTTTTAATCTGATATTGTGTTACATGGTAATTCTCAATTAAATATGATATTTTTATTTTCTCATTGAACTAAAAATTAGAGCTTATTGACATATAGTATCATTAGATGGTAGAGCCAGTGTTACTATTTTTTAAAGTGGCCTTGAAGTTAGTAATGAATACCTTAATTCAGTTTTCAGGGGGAAAAAATGAAGAATATTTCATTAAAACAGAGAAATTAGTAAAATGAGAAATCAAATGAAAATTAACCTGAGACATATGAATCTTTAAATATATAACTTTTACTTTAAAAAGAAAGAATAAGGCAAGGTGGCTTATGTCTTCAGGAGGCTGAGAGGAAAGGATTGCTTGAGGCCAGGAGTGCAAGACCAGCCTGGACAACATAGCAAGACCCCATCTCTATAAAAAATAAGAAAAATTAGCTGGATGTGGTGGTGCATGCCTATAGTCCCTGGTACTCGGGAAGCTGAGCCAGGAGGATCACTTGAGCCCAGGAGTTTGAGGTTACAGTGAGCTATGATGGATCAGGCCACTGCAGTCCAGCCTAGGTGAGAAAGTGAGACCCTGTCTCTAAAAAAAAAAAAATAATTAATTAATTAATTTTAAAAGAAATAGTTACATATCATCAGGTATAAAATTATATCTGAGTATAAGCAGTGATGTGCTTACATAAATGCTTTACTAAAATCAGATATATAAAGTATAACGCCTTCTTTTCGTCTGTTAATCTTACATTTCTGTTTAAAGGAGTTAATTTTTTCAGATTAATTTCATTTTAGTATGAATGCTCTTTTTTTTTTTTTTTTGAGACAGAGTTTCACTCTGTTGCCTGGGCTAGAGTGCCGTGGCATCAGCCTAGCTCACAGCAACCTCAAACTCCTGGGCTCAAGCGATCCTCCTGCCTCAGCCTCCCGAGTAGCTGGGACTATAGACATATGCCACCATGCCTGACTAATTTTTTCCATATATTTTTAGTTGTCCAGCTAATTTCTTTCTATTTTTTTTTTTTAGTAGAGACAGGGTCTCACTCTTGCTCAGGCTAGTCTTGAATTCCTGAGCTCAAACAATCCACCTGCCTCGGCCTCCCAGAGTGCTAGGATTACAGGTGTGAGCCACCCGGCCTCAATGTTCTTATTGGTCAGCAAAATAGTGTCATATCATTCATACATTATAGTACCAAAAAAAACCCCAAGCAAATAGCTCGATAACCTGCTACTTGAATGTTCTGAAAGCCCCTACAAACCCTCTTAATGGTATGGAAAGTTAAGGAGTGATTTCCCGTAATTTATACAAGAGGTATTTCTTCCCCTGACCTGCTGCCCCTCTTTGATTTCTCTCAACTTACTAGAGCAAACTTTTAATGTTTATGCTGAAAGTTGGCTGTAGGAGAAAGATGCCAGGAGGCAGCCCTGTGGCCCCAGGATTCATGACCTATGCCATGTGACACTCCTTCAATATGATGCCAAACCACTGCTGTACATTCGATTTATAGGAAGTAAACCAGGAAGAGTGCAACCGGGGTGTTGTGGCTTTTCCAGCTTGATAAATTAGGTATTTTAGTTGGGTGTAGACAAATGTCACAACCATATGACATAAGAATCAGTTTACATAAACCGGTCCATATTAAGGCATTTTTAGTGGAAGAGGAAAATGTAAAATCTTTAGTACTTTTTATTTATTTTACTTTTTTGAGACAAAGTCTTACTGTATCACCCAGGCTGGCCAAGAACTCCTGGGCTCAAGCAATCCTCCTGCCTCGGCCTCCCGAGTAGCAGGGCCTACAGGCATGTACCACAGCACCCTGCTAAATCTTTAATATTTTAAATAAAATATTTTTTAATTTCTGGTTACAATGACAAAAATATAGAAAAATAGCGAGAACATTAACATGGTTCTCATGGCAGTGTTGATAAAAATATGATATTTTTCCCCACAAAGTGTTTTTTAAGAATACTTTTGCTGTTACATAAAAAAAAAAATTTAAGTAAAAAATTACAATGTATCTCAAAATCTTTCATTTCCAGCTGTTTTACTGTCAACAATGAAAGGAGGCAGGAACTTAGTTTAGCAGTTTGCCTGAAGTGCGACAGCGTAGTGACTGTTCTGTAGGACAAATTGTTCAGCAAGCAATATGCCTTCTGTGTGGCAACCTAATGTCTGCCGTGTCAAGCTAATTTGCTAAAAAAGCAGTCTAGAATAAAGGCTGTCACTTCATCTCAGTTACTTCCTGTGGGAAACTATCCATGTTTTTCAGTCTAATATAAGAAGAAAGGTATATCATGGTTGATGTCAATATTTAAATACTTTGGAGTCTCTACATTTCAAAACCTTAGTGCATTTCCAAATTCCAGTTTGTAATTCTACTGCTTTATGCCAAAGCATGTTTAGCAGGATCAAGCTAATACAATGCACATCAGCTTGCCTTAAGGAATTATAAATGCACAATTTTAGGATATTTTGTTACATCTATACTGTTAATATATATACTGTAACAGGTCCATTCTTCTGATAAAAATATGCCTGTACTCCCAGCTACTGGGGAGGCTGAGATGGGAGGATTGCTTAAGGCCAGGAGTTGGAATCCAGCAGCCTGGGCAACAAAGTAAGACCCAGTCTCTGAAAAAAAATACACACACACACACACACACACACACACACACACACTACACATATGAACGGATGATACTGGGGCATGAGGTCACGTGAGCACCATCTTCTCAGATTGCTCCTACCAAATGGAGGCTATCTCTCTTCCCAGGGAGCTGAGGAGGCTAGGAGCATCCACATGGCTGTCCCAGAAGGTGTCAAACCTTTCAATGAAGGAGAGCTACTTGGATATGTCTTTATAAGACAGTAAGAGTACTGTAACCGTATTATAATTCCACTTAATTTATGCATATTTCTTTCTACTTCCCTTCCTTCCTCCCTTCCTCCTTTTCATCCTTTCTTTTTTTTTTTTTTTTTCCAAGACAGATCTCCCTCTGTCACCTGGGCTAGAGTGCAGTGGTGTCATCATAGCTCATTGCAACCTCAAACTCCTGGGCTCAAGGGATCCTCCTGCCTCAGCCTCCAGAGTAGCTAGGATTACAGGTATGTGCCACCACATTTGGCTAATTTTTTATTTTTTGTAGAAATGGGGTCTTGCTATGTTGCCCAGACTGGTCTTGAACTCCTGGCCTCAAGCTATTGTCCTACCTTGGCCTTCCAAAGTGCTAGCAATATAGGTGTGAGCTGCCACGCCCAGCCATCTTTCTTGTTCTTTTATTTTTAAATGTATGCTCCTTTCTATACTAAAGCCACTTGATACACATATAGGGCAATTTCCCCCCGAGTTAATGATGGTTGTATACAACCAAAAAAAATTAGAAAATGATGGCTGTATAGTCATGCCTAAGACTCTTGTTTGCCTTGTCATTCTCTTCTTATACAAGGAAAGACTAAAATTTATTAAATATGAATAATGGGAAATATGGAACACTCATAATTAATCATTAGTGGGGAGTATAAAAATAATACATGTGAGGTTTTAAATACTAATCACCAAATTGAAGAACAGGATTAATTCTTTTAGTCAAATGTCCCTTGCATTTGTATTTTTTAACGATGACAGTAAGTTGCAACTATGAATTACAATAGAAAACAAGCTGAACAATACATAAAAAACTAGGCTTGCCTTAAGTAAGTGTTCCCAGAATTTTGAATTTACCTTACAGATAGAGGTAAAAAGGCAAAACATCTTGCCCCCTTGAGGAAAATGGTATAAAATAACAGACGTTTGATAATTACTTTTACTTTAATAATTATCTCTACTTTTACAACAGCACTACATTTTTGTATGGCTTTATTAAGAGAGAATTGGCATACAATAAAGAGCACATGATTAAAGTGTAAAGCTGGATAAGTTTTGACATATGTATACACCCTTGAAGACATCGAACATGTCCACCATCTACAAAAGTCTTCTTATACCTTGTGATGATTCCTCACTTGGTTTCCTGCCCCCACCTCCTTTCCTTGGGGCAGCCACTGCCCTGTTGGCTGTCACTATAGGTTAGTTCAGCATTAATTTTAATAGTCTATAACTAAACCCAAATAACCTTTTTCATTCAATTAAAAAAAGAGTTGTTTTGTTTCTTAACTGGAAGGCAAAGTAGTAGTGCTGGAGTGAGGAGGAAGATACGCACGCAGGTCATTAGAAAGAACTCTTAACTGAGTAATGATTTTGCAGATTATTTTTCATACTCCACAGCCTAATGCTAATTGGATTAAAGATTCAAGAATCCAGGAAATGAAGTAAAAGAGGAGGTGTGTTGGTTTTAATAAGTAGTTTTTTTTTTTCCTATCTCATCTATCAGCTTGTTTCTAATTAATAAATGGATTTGCAAAACCTGGCCAAAATGGAGATCTCTACTGATAGATGCTCAAACAAGCTGCACGTTGGAGTTTTATGTCAATAATACATAAAGTGAATTGTTGTACATGACATTAAAACACTGCCTAAACTCTACCTTATGAAAATACAAGTTCATTCTAACTATTATTACATTATATAAAAATTATAAGTAAAGACTGGCTGATAATGCTAAAAACTATAGCACTCAATTTTGCTGGTTTGTGGAATTATGTGTATATTTTGTACTTTGTTTTGAATTAAACAAATATTTTTATAACGTATATATAATAAATAATTTATTTCTATCCCTTTCTAATATACATTATTCTGTTGAACTTGAAGGTATGCTTTTGCATTTGAGAGTGTTTTTGTAAGATGTGATATCTAAAATAAACTCAGTACTTCATTTTATAAACAGCACATTTTTCATTCTCTTGACATTGGCAAAGCAAAATGCTGTACATTGAAACATGAAACAAAAATAGGCCCAACTCAGTTGGAATTATAATATATGTAGCACTAATGCTATTTATTGATTACCACAGAGGTGTTTACTTTTGCTTTTTGTAGCTCTTCCACTACAGAGCAAAAAACAGAAATACAGTATTTGTGAAAGGCGGTTATAATAAAATGTTTTCATGTGTTGAATGCATATTCCGCACTCTCATAAAGCAAATTAGTCTTTCATGATGAGTGAAGTATTAGTTCTTCGGGCTATGTGCATTTCAATGCCTGAAAATGCTTAGACAATTTTAATACCAATAAATTTATGTAAGATTTGTGGCTTAATATATATTTTATACATGGGTTTATGTGTGAATTTTAATTAAATATATTCCAAGTAGTCTATTAGTTCTAATTACTGTTTACATGGTCTCGAAGATATGGCAGTCACCAACCTAATTTTACGATTTACTAAAATGTTTTATTCATATATTTCTGGTTTAAAAGATACAGAAGTATTTCCAAATTGCGTCACATACTTGAAACACATTTTTTTGAGTACTCTGTATAGAGCACCAGACTAGGACTCAAGGTATATTCTAATGAAATAGGAAATGGCAAAATGCATTAAGGGTGAGAATGCACCCTTAAGGTAAGCACACAAAATTAGGGAGGAGATGAACATAAACCAAGGGTTGATAAACATAGGCACAGATGCATATGTAGATAAGTCCTAGATCAGCACTGTATTTCTACGACCTGCTAATACTGATAATTGAAAAGATACGGCAAGTCCACCCTCATTTCTAGTTTCAAATATGTTAACAATTTCCCTGACAGTTGAGGCCAAAGTAGATAGTTTTGATGGACAAATAAATAGTTCTGTGGATCCAGAGATTTTGTTTACAAATGAAATATTTCTATGATGTATCTGCCCTACAAGGATTTTAAATGCTAGGCTCTTCACCTCAGACTGGTAGGAGTAGGGCCAAGAAAATTTAACCCAGAAAATCCTGGGACTCTGAGGTGGGAGGATTGCTTGAGCCCAGGAATTTGAGGCTGCATTGTGCTATGAGTGCAGCTGTGAATAACTGCTGAACTCTAGCCTGGGCAACATAGCAAGACCCCATCTCTAAAAACAAAAAAAATCCTGGGATTCACTCACAAAAACAAAAGAAATGCTGTATTCTCAAGAAATAAAATTATAATACAAATTCTTTTAATTATAATTTCACATTTATATGTATTTGTATCTTTTATAATAAGGTTAGATTTAGCAAACGTGCTTCAAACTAATGAACAACTGCAATTCAATATACTTTCTTTCCTTCTGAAGTTAAAATCTGTGTTTTGGTTAAAGCCCTAAATTTTTAACCAAGAAACAGTTAATTTTCATCTATTTCTTTCAGAGATTTATGTGTTGCTTGAGAATTCTTCTGTTTAAATATTGATTATGAGCTATTTAATTGCATTAAATAAACTGAGAAAGCATGTCACAAACTGGTTTTAGCAATAGCTGTATTTTTACATCTGGTTTTTGAAAAAGCTGGATTAGATATCTATATTTTACTTAGTAATATCTCAATTTCCTCAATAAGTAAGTCACTAAATTGAATTTATAGTTTATTTTGTCTTTCCTCCCATCAAATTACATGAATAAGAAATACTGTGGTCTCATAACATAATTCTATTTCCAAGAGAAAGAACATGCAAGTCTGTAGAATAATAGTCAACAGTGATTTTGACAAAATATATTTATTGAGCATCTACAGTATGCAGGGTACCATAGGGGTGATAGATAAGTATTTTGTTTGATGTTCTTGCTTTTAAGAAGAGTACACTTTAAAAAAAAGAGAAAGAGAAGAGTCTACTTTAGGCAGGAATCCACATTTAGGCAAAACAAATAAAAAACGTTTCTGATCTATATATCAAAGGTTGATTTGGTGGATCCATATACACCAATTTAGGGCCTCTGATTCAGACATTTTCAAAGTAACAATGTTAAAAATGAATCACAAGCCTCAGAAATTGAGGGTTTGAGTGGTAATTGGATGGTATGCCCAACGAGGCCAGATCATAGAGAGTCTACTTTTTCTGAGCAATGGACAGATATTCAAGGGTTTCTAAGCAGGCAGCAGTTTTCTATGCAGTAGTGATAAGACTCTGAATTTAGTAACAGTATTTGACTAGAATGGAGAGTACAGATCTGAGAAATGTTAAGGAAATACAATCATCAAAACATGGTCAGTCCTAGCACTCTGGGAGGCCGAGGCGGGCACATTGTTTGAGCTCAAGAGTTCGAGACCACCCTGAGCAAGAGAGAGACCTCGTCTCTACTAAAAATAGAAAGAAATTATTTGGACAACTAAAAATATATAGAAAAAAAATTACCCAGGCATGGTGGCACATGCCTGTAGTCCCAGCTACTCAGGAGGCTGAGGCAGGAGGATCGCTTGAGCCCAGGAGTTTGAGGTTGCTGTGAGCTAGGGTGATGCCACGGCACTCTAGCCTGGACAACAGAGTGAGACTCTGTTTCAAAAAAAGTAATAATAATAACATGGTCAGTGACTGAATGTGACTGGTGACAAAAGACTTCCAAGTTTCTGGCTTGGGTGATGAGGTGGATGATGTTGTCTCCTCTTAAAGAGAGGAGCTAGAAGGAGAAGCACACATGGACGGGAAGATGTGGGGTTTTTGTTGTTTGTTTTTAGACAGGGTCTCTCTCTGTCACCCAGACAGTGGCATCTTTATAGATCATAGTTCACTGCAACCTCAAACTCCTGGACTCAAGGGATCTTCCCGCTTCAACCTCCTGAGTAGCTGGGATTATAGGCATGCGCCACCACACACCTGGCTAATTTTCAATTTTTTTTTTTAGAGACAGGATCTTGCTACATTGTCCAGGCTGGTCTCAAACTCCTGGCCTCAAGTGATCCTCTTGCCTCAGCCACCCAAAGTCCTGGGATTACAGGCACGAGCCACTGTGCCTAGCCTGAATATGTTGTGTTTAAAGTAATTTGGGGAACTTCAAGATGAAATGCCCACTAGTCAGTCTGACCCTTTGGAACTTCAGGGAAGAAATCTTTGCTAGGATTAAAGATTCCAGATTCATTAAATAAATGACTCATTAGCATACATGTTGTCATTGAAATCATGGGATTGGATGAAATTGCACAGGGTACTCAACAAATGTATAAACATTAGATGGAATGTATAACATTCATTAGACGCCATAAGGGTCTAAAGAATAAATGAATAACAGAAGGTCAAAAGAGAGAATTAAGAGTTTCAAAACAATAGGGAAAGTGCCAGGATAAACTGTACCCACTCTATAAGTTTCCCTAGAATAGTCTTTGGTCATAGGAACATATAGTTATGTAACTAAAACTAGCTATTTCAGAACTGATACATTTCAGTAGATTGTGAATCCACATTGTTATGCAGCTCGAGGATCCACATTATTAATGAAATGTGAGGTTACCCCTTCAATTTGCTTTCTGAGAGAAGAAAAAACCTATCAGGAAGGTTGAGAGGCAGTATTAAATGGAAGTTAAGAGCGTAAACTCTAGAGCAGTGATTCTCAACCTCTTTTTCATTATTGCTCCCCCCAGGAGACTTTTTAGACATATTTTTCTTAACCAATCCCTTCTCCCCCATGAAATTTTAATACTGTCTATATACTGTGTATCTGTTTACATAATATGGCCCTTTAGAGGACCACAAACCACGGTAAGATCTACGATTTATTTTTACCCCCTAAAAACCAATATCCACCTTCATTGAGAATGCGCACACTCTGAGACCCACGCTGCCCAAATTCAAATCCTAGCTGTACTGCTTATTAGCTGTGTGACCTGTGCAAGCCATTTAATCTCCCTGGGCTCCAGATTTCTCTTCTGTAAAATGGAGATGATAATAGTGCTGTCCTCACAGGAATGCCATGAAGATTAAATAAATTCATAGGTGTAAAGCACCTAGCAAGCCTAACATGAGCTGTCAGGCCTTTCCTGCTTCCTAGGTATCTTTCTCTCTTCTATCTCCTTGGTCTATTTTCATTTTGCCTTGTTACTGTGTTGGCCTTTGTGAATGGTCACTTTGTGTTTAGTAATTTTGCTCCTTATCATTTGGAAAACATTTTCTTTTCAAAGATAAGATCTTGCTGCACTGCCCAGGCTGGCCTCTATCTGCTGGCCTCAAGCAATCCTCCTTCCCGAGTCTCCTGAGTAACTGTAACTACAGGCACACCCCACCATGCTTGGCTTGAAAAACATTTTATTATTAATTTTACCCATGATAGTTTTTCTTCTCTTTGATATTTAAGAATGACTTGACTTCCTATCAGTTTTATTGAACTGTGTTTAATAAAGCTATATTTTAGAAGAAAAAAATATTTTTTTCTTAAAAACTAGGTATCAAAACAAAAATACTAACCAAAAAACTAGGTACCAGTATTCAGAGGCTCTGATTTATTTCCATGTCTCGTATTATTTTTCTGTTTTAGTCTAATACCTACACATTGATTATTTAACAACTGTTCCCAAAATTCTGGATAAAAACAGAATTATCTGGTATACTCCATTTAACTAAACCTTAAAAATTTATCCAGATATTTATTGTTATATAGCCACTGTTTATTACATGTGTGGAAGTTGGTCAGGTATAGAGTGAGCACCTGTCCTTGGAGGTCCCCCATATTTCAGGGTCACAGAGCACTCCTAGGAACTTTCACAACATGGTAAAGACCATTAGGACCTGTGCAGCTGGGCACATGTCCCCATACCAGTGAGCCATATACCCAGATATGTGGTATCTCCAGTTTGCCCGCAGGTAACAATATTTTGCCATAAATTTCACAGTTCTTCTTAGATTGTCAAAATACTATATGCACAGCATAGAACTACTAAAGGCTTTAACTATCAGTTTTGATAATGAAGAAGCAGTGGCACAAATTGCAGAACCGGAGTGTTAATTAAATTCAATCTACTCAAAACATTTATTGAGCACTTATGACATAAGTGTGGAGTACAAAACTGAATCAACTCACATCCCTGACACTAAGCACACAAGGGGGAAAGGCATGTATAAAAATAACCATTATAAGCCGGGCACAGTGGCTCACGCCTGTAATCCCAACACTCTGGGAGGCCAAGGAGGGAGGATCGTTTGAGCTCAGGAGTTCCAGACCAGCCTGAGCAAGAGTGAGAATCTGTCTCTACTAAAATAGAAAAAATTAGCTGGGTGTGGTGGTGTGGGCCTGCAGTCCCAGCTACTCGGGAGGCTGAGGCAAGAGGATTGCTTGAGCCCAGGAGTGTGAGGTTGCTGTGAGCTAGGCTGATGCCACTGCACTCTACCAGCAACAACAGAGTGAGACTCTGTCTCAAAAAACAAAATAAAAACAAAAAACCCCCAAAATACCATTATACAAGGCAGAAAGGGATAATGATACAGATACAACCAAAGTTATTTGGAGCATAGAGGAGGGGAACAACACATTTTGATGAAGGAATTGGGAAAGGTATTTTGGAGGAGGTGGCATTTGAGAAAGGCAATATAGGATTTTGAAGGGCATTTTGGGATAAATATCTTAGGATATGATGAAATTCCGTTTGTTTGCAAGGTCCTTGCAACAGGCATGGTCTGTCCCCTACTTTCTCTCTAGAGCCTCTCCTAAACATGCTCCTGTCCTTTCTCTGATCTAGCCACACTGGCCTTTCTCAGTTCCTGCGACCCTTTCTTCCCACATGATTTCTACATATGCCATTCTTTCTGCCTGGAGCACCATTTCTATCACCTTTTCACCTAGATAACTCCTGATTATCCTTCAGACCCCATTGCAAATGCCACTTTCTCAGGGAAGCCTTCCCTGGCTTCTCTAATGTCATCAAATCCTCTAACACATGGTTTTCAGACCATTCATTTGTATGATCACTTGATTAATGTCTGTCTGTTCTAGTGGACCATAAACTCGATGATGGCACTGACTGTACGTATATTTTCATGTTTGTAGTACCTGCACCTAGCACAATGTCTGACACCTACTAGATGCTTACTTAACTAGTTATTGAATGAATACATGAATTACTATTAGCCAAGGAAAGTAGAGAGGTGAAAAAGCACAAGTGTTTTTGGAAATTGCTGAAAAACCTAGTTTGACTGAAGAAATAATCCTCAAATTTATGTTCTGAGAAAATGATGATGAACAAGTTGTACATAAGTATTTTTCTGATAAAAGTAAATATATTGGCTCAACCAAAGCAAAAATAGACAATTGGGATTATATCAAGCTAAAAAGCTTCTGCACAGCAAAGGAAATAACCAACAAAGTGAAGAGACAACCCACAGAATGGAAGAAAATATTTGCAAACTATCAATCTAACAAGGGATTAATAACCAGAATATATAAGAAGCTGAAACAACACAATAGCAAACAGAAAAAAATAATATGATTAAGAAATTGACAAAAGATCTAAATAGACATTTCTTAAAAGGAGATATACAGATGACTAGCAGGTATATGAAAAAATACTCAACATCACTAATCATCAAAGAATTGCTACTCAAAACCACAATGAAATACCATCTTACTCCCGTTAAAACAGCTTGTATCAGAGAGACAGGCAGTAACAGATGCTGGCGATGATGTGGAGAAAGAAGAACCCTCATACACTGTTGGTGGGAATAAAAAGTAGTATAGTCACTATGGAGAACAGTATGGAGATGCCCCAAAGAACCAAAAATAGAACTGCCCTAAGATCCAGTAATTCCACTACTAGGTATATATTCAAAAGAAAGGAAATCAATATATCAAATGCAGCAATATATCTGCACTTCCATATTTATTCACAGTAGCCAAAATATGCAATCAACCTAAGTGTCCATCAGGGATGGATAAAGAAAAAGTGGCAAAAGCATACACTGGGGAAAAGAATCCTTATTCAATAAATGGTGCTGGGAAAATTGGATAGCCACATGTAGAAGACTGAAACAGGAACCCAAACCTCTCACCTCTCACAAAAATTAATTCACAGTGGATAACAGACTTAAACCTGAGGCATGAAACCTTAAGAATTCTAGAAGAAAATGTTGGAAAAACTCCTATAGACATAGGCCTAGGCAAAGAATTTATGAAGATGACCCCAAAAGCAATCACAGCGTCAACAAAAATAAATAAATGGAACCTGATCAAATTAAAAAGCTTCTGCACAGCCAGAGAAACTATCACTAGACTGAATACACAACCTACAGAATGGGAGAAAATATTCACATGCCACACATTCGATAAAGGGCTGATAACTAGAATCTATATAGAACTCAGGAAAATCAGCAAGAAAAAAAAATCAACCTGATTAAAAAGTGGGCAAAGGACATGAACAGAAACTTTTCAAGAGAAGATAGACTAATGGTCAAGAAACATTGAAAAAATGCTCAACATCTCTAATCATCAGAGAAATGCAAATCCAAACCACAATGAGATATCATTTAACTCCAGTGAGAATGGCCTTTATCAAAAAGTCCCAAAACAACAAATGTTAGTATGGATGCAGAGAAATAGGAACACCTGTACACTGCTGGTGGGACTGCAATTAGTACAACCTCTATGGAAAGCCATAGGGCCAGGGCTCAGTGGCTCACACCTGTAATCCTAGCACTTTGGGAGGCTGAGGTGGGAGGATCTCTTGAGCTCAGGAGTTTGAGATCATCCTGAGCAAGAGCAAGACTCCAATCCCTAATAATAATAGAAAAAATTAGCTGGACATGGTGGTGCGCACCTGTAGTCCCAGCTACTCAGGAGGCTGAGGTAGGAGCATCACTTGAGGCCACGAGTTAGAGGTTGCTGTGAACTAGGCTGATGCCATGGCACTCTAGCCCAGGCTACAGAGCTAGACTCTGTCTTCAAAAAAAAAAAAAAAAAAGTAGTTTGGAGATACCTCAAAGAAGTAAAAGTAGAAAACTACCATTTGATCCAGCAATCCCACTACTGAATATCTACCCAAAGGGGAAAAAAGACAGTCTATAAAAAAGACATCTGCACCCAAATATTATAGCAGCACAATTCACAAAAGCAAAGATGTGGAAACAACCCAAGTGCCCATCCATACATGACTTGATTAACAAAATGTGGTGTATGTATACCATGAAATACTACTCAGCCATAAAAAAATGGTGAACTACCTATCATATCATCCTGGATGGAGCTGGAGCCCATTCTTCCATGTGAAGTATCACAAGAATGGAAAAACAAACACCACATGTACTCACTGTTAAATTGGTACTAATTGATCAACACTAATATGCATATATGGAAAGTAATATTCATAGGGTGTTGGACAGGTGGGAGGGGGGAGGAAGAGATGGGTAAATCCACACCTAATGGATGCGGTGTGTGCCGTCTGGGGGATGGGGGATGGGCATGCTTGTCTGGTGGTCCAAAGGCAATTTATGTAACCAAAATGTTTGTACCCCGGTAATACTCTGAAATAAAAAAAGAAAAGAAAAAAGAAAAAGTGGTATATATACAATGGAATATTATTCAACCATAAAAAGAATGAAATCCTGTCATTTGCAGCAACATGGATGGAACTCAAAGCCATTATAATAAGTGGGATAAGCCAAGCACAGAAAGACAAATACAACATGTTCTCACTCATATGTGGGAGCTAAAACAGTGGATCTCATGAAGATAGAGAGTAGACTGGTGGTTACCAGAGGCCAGAGAGGGGTGGGGAAGGGGACGATGAAGGGGGGAAAAAAGAATATAAATGTATTTATTACCACAGAAATATACACTTAAAAATGGTACAGATGGTAAATTATATATGTATATTTTACCTCTATTAAAAAAAAAAAGGAAAATAGGCCAGGCGCGGTGGCTCACCCCTGTAATCCTAGCACTCTGGGAGGCCGAGGCCGGTGGATCGCTTGAGGTCAGGAGTTCGAGACCAGCCTGAGCAAGAGCGAGACCCCGTCTCTACTAAAAATAGAAATAAATTATCTAGCCA
Source organism: Lemur catta (assembly GCF_020740605.2). Classification (NCBI taxonomy): domain Eukaryota; kingdom Metazoa; phylum Chordata; class Mammalia; order Primates; family Lemuridae; genus Lemur; species Lemur catta. The sequence continues at coordinate 82,136,823 of NC_059136.1, read as the reverse complement.
ACTAAAATATAGATACAAAAAAATTAGCCAGGCATGGTGGCACAGGCCTTTAGTCCCAGCTACTCAGGAGGCTGAGGCAGTAGGATCCAAGCCCAGGAGTTTGAGGTTGCTGTGAGCTAGGCTGATGCCATGGCACTCACTCTAGCCCGGGCAACAAAGCGAGACTCTGTCCCCCCCAAAAAAAAAAAAGGAAAATAATTACATGACAGCTCTATTTTCCCAATGCATAAAAACAGTACATCAGTGGATAGATTTCTTCACTTAAAGTTTTTCTCATATACATGTTTCTTAAACATCTGAAGACTCTTACAGTGTTTTTCCTGCTAGTAAGCAGCAGTGAACAACAAAATAAATGAATGTGCAGCAAATAATATTAGGAAAATGAGTTAATCATGATTAGCTTGACAACATAATCATTATGGACATATGCTCATGGATATTGTACTGTGCATACAGGTAGCAGTTACATTTTTCATGAGTTAAGTTGACCCTGTTTCTACCGCAAAGATGTAGAAAGGGTTGGCCAGAATCAAACATTTGCAGGACAAATGCAAGTTCATTGGAATATTATATTAATCATTTTGCAACTGTGTAGACAAAATATCTGGGTGATTGGAAGAATTTTCCATTTTCCATCCAATTGTTTCAGCATTATATCCTCCTTCAATAGCTTGATATCACCATGGTATCTTTATATTATATGTGTAAGTTTTGCTTTTGCTGCATATTAATCATCTGAAAACATTTTAGGATTTAAAAATCACAATTATAATAGCATGCTCTAATTGTTCGAAGAATTTCTATTTTTGTGTTGTTATCAGAGTTTTGCAGTTTTCCTATTTTCTAATTCAAGGGTTTCTATTAAGAGGATATGGTAAAGCAAAATTCTAGTTTGTTCTAGGATTTTTTTGCCCATTATATTTTCCTAAAGTATTCATTTTATTCTTTTTTTTCTTCCTCTGTTTTATTTAATCATTAAATTATCTTATTTTATTTGGCTTTATACTAAAATAACCCAATATATTATACTGACCTCACCAAAGCTAGACATATGTAAAGCATTTACTTAATTGAACCTCTCTGGCTTGTCTTGTTCTATATTTAAGCCTCCATTATGCAATGCTATTTACTTGATTTATTGGGTTTGGCTTACATGTTTTATAAATTGTGACTGTTGGGAAAATTTTAAAGAGATTGACTTGGCCTGATTGGGGAGTTTTATACTGAGGACTCATTGCCATTGAAGTTATATTTGTTTAGAAAAAAAATACATCCATTTTAATAAGGACCTAGATCTAGGAGTAAATAACACTGGCTTCCAGAAGCTAGGACAAAAGGTTCCTTCCAATTTTAGATTCTTTTTTCCAATATTAGAATTGGAAAAAAGAATGTAATGCCAAAGTCTATGTAATACCAAACACCAGGGGGAGGGGTTGGAAATTTGGTCATTGAGATGCTTCAGAATATTTGAATAGAGGACATTATGTAGGCCCTAAGTTTAAATGGTTTTCTATGTTGCCCTCTTCCCATCCAGAGTTTGGGCTTCTGCGCTTTTTCTAAGGCTATCTTTATGTAAAATAGGTAGAGTAATAGTTACCTCATTAACCAGGTTTAATGGGCGTTACTGTGCATAGGTCCTTTAATATCCTCTGATGAAAGGGACAATTCAATATAAAATAATGCCTTTTTTTTTTTTTGGCTTTTACCTGTGGTTTGAATTCCTATTTTTGTATGTGTTTTGCTATGATATTAATACATGGAGTGCTACGATGTGCCAAACTCTGTGCTAAGTGTTAGGGAGTCACAACAAAGTTAAACACAGTCCCTGAAGGAACTCAAAGATACATGATGGAGTAATGGCAACATGTACATGGTGTAGCGGTAGCATTCAAGAAAGGCAGTGGGCCACACTACCTGGCCAGTGGAAAGGAGGAACAGGGAGAACTTCAGAAAAGAGGTGACCCTTGAGCTGAGTCTCATAAGAGATTTAGATCTAATCAGTCAGCCAAGATGGGGAAGGCATTCCAGGAGAGGAAACAGCAGAAATGGAGATCTGATACCTCAATCATTCAACCATTCCGCAAATATTTACTGAGCAAGTTCTATGTGCTACAAATAGAAGACATGGCTCTGCCTCAAGAAATGCACTGTCTAGTGGGGAAGGAAGATTCGATAAGCAGTTAATGTAAATACAGTACTGTAAGAAAAATAATAAAGGCATTCACAGGGTGACGCAGAGCTCAGAGGAAGAACTTCCAATCCAGATGTCTCACCCAGCTTGACTGATGATGATACCGCCCGACATGGCGGAGACTCCTGCTGCTCCGCTCCAAGGTGGAGCCTCCTGGATCAAGCCTGAGTTGACTCTGCTCATCCTGACACTGTAATTGGGTTTTCAGGGCCATCCCCGTTAGAGTGCCTGCCCTGTGCTGTGTTCCTCCCCTGCAACTCCACCTGACCTCATTGCCCTTGGGGTGCCAACATGCTTTGTGCTCAGGTCCTCAACATTAAAACAATGAGTCAAGAGAGCAATCTTGCCAAAGACTCAAAGACCTGGAAGCGCCATTGACAGACCCATTGATAGCAAAGCTTCTTGTTGTCTCTGAACCAGCAGGTTTATCTCAACTGGAAGCTTCTTAGAAGTGCAGAATCTCAGGGCCCTTGTCAGACCCGCTGCAACAGAATCTGCATTTTAACAGGATCCCCAGGTGATTAATATTCCTGTTAAAGCGCGCTAGTGTAGCTCACACATCCAGCTACGGTTCCATTTAAGCCATTCTAAATGTACAGAAGTCTATTTCTAGGCCTGAAGAACATTTACCAACTTTCTTAGGTACCCTAGTCCTTACTTGGATGTATTTACACATAAATCCCTCAAGCAACAGATTTGAAACCTTATTTTCACCTTTGTAATAACCTCAGTGGGGATGAAAATAGTCACCGCTCTTGTACATTAACCTTCCGCATGCTTTTAAAGTACTGGTTTTCTTAGCTCAGAATTAACTCAAAAAAGCCTTCATTTGCACAAGAAGGGAAATTTCTTGGGTTAGAAAATTTTGCTAACTTAAATAGCACATGCCTAATGGTGAAACACAGGGTCAAATTTTTCCTTTAAGCACTTATTTCTTGTCTAGTAATAATGCTTTGCCACTGCTACTGACTTCTTGTTTGCTTATGCAGAGGGTCTTACCTTTCCATATGATGTAACAGTCCTGACCTAGCAGGGCTTTTTCCCTTGCCTGGAAGTCTTCAATAACCACGTTATCCAGTCACTTCTGCTGGATAATGATTCTGACTTGACCTGTGTAGGAACGGCTCTCCTTATACCTCTTCAGAGCCACAGCTGTGCTTAGCACAGCGCTTCCAAGATGGTAAGATGATCACATTTCATTATCTTAGAGTCCCCCTCATAAAAGTAGTAATATTGACTCAAAAGCGAGCATTTATGTATGAGCAACCATACGCAGTCCATGGTACAAAAAGGCTTGAGAATTCTTTTTACTGATGAAAACACATTAAAGGAAAAATTTTAGGCTTTCCTCAAAGATATAAAAATTTAATACAGTAACAGGCATAATATATTCTTCTATTTATTCTGTAACTTACAGGAATCGCTATCTTTAGACAGCAGTGATTTTCTGCATATTTATATGTATTTCAAATATAATTGAATTGAGTTGGAGCAATTGCCCTGATTCACCATACTGTCGGGTAGCTCTGCTCTCTTCTCTTTTCTGTCTGGCAGTGCCTGGCACGGTGTCAGTACTCTAGTGGATGTTCAATAGATATTTGAATTAAGGGACAGACATTGAATTATTAGCAAATGGTCAAGCAAATTACTCTTGGGATGTTAATACAATATTTCTATTATTAAAAGAATAATACTATATATCTTGACTGTGGTGGTGGTCACACAAATCTTAACATGTGACAATTTGTTTAGAACTAAGCACATACACACAGAGCGATTGTCTTGGGCATTTATTCCAGATAAATGAAAACAAACATGTTCACACAAAAACCTATGCACAAATGTTTATAGCAGTTTTATTTGTAATAGCCCCACCATCCAAATGCCCTTCAGTGGGTGAATAGTTAAACAAATTGTGGTACATTCATACCAGGGAATATTACTAAGCAATAAAAAGGAGCAAACTATTGATTGGATAGATCTCAAGGAAATTATGCTGAGTGAAAAAGACAATTTCAAAAGGCTATATACTATATGATTCCATTTATATAACATTCTTGCAATGACAAAATTACAGAGATGGAAAACAGATTAGTGGTTGCCAGAGGTTAGGAGTGGGGTTGGAGGGAGGTGGCTGTGCTATAAAAGGGTAGCATGAGGGATCTTTTGATGGAACTGTTATGAATTTTGACTGGTGGTGGTCACATGAGTCTACACGTGTGATAAAATTTCATAGAACTAAGTACACACACGTGGAAATGAATGCAAATAAACTGAATAAGGTTTCTGGATTATATCAATGTTAATTTCCTGGTTGTGATATTGTACTATAATAATACAAGATATTGCCATTGAGGGTAACTGGGCAAAGGGTATATCAGATCTCCCTGTAAGATTTCTTACAACTATGAGAATCTGCAATTATCTCAAAATAAATATTAATAGTTAAAAAACAACATAGCAATTTCTCTGAACCTGGGGCTGTAATAAGAATTAATAAGACAAAATATAGAATGCACATCTTTGAAAAGCTTTCTTTATGTCTGCAAGTCATTAATGTTATTTTTAATCTTGAAAGGGAACCCCAGCATTAGGTTTTATAATTCAAAATTACACCAGGTTGATGTACCTAGCCTTGATTCTGTCTTTTAAATTTGGAGTGTAAGATTTTATTAATTTCTTTCACTTATTAGTGTCCACTAGTTTTGCTAACAACTTCAGCAAATGTTTCTACTACTTAAGAGATTTTGTGTGAGACACTGAATGCTGTATTATGGGTGCTCTCTATAAATACTGTTTAAAATTAGATGGCAAAGACTTTCAATTTACATTCTGCCAACTGTTTTACCACACTTTTTTCCTTGCCTGTTTGCCTGCCATGTTATCCTCTATAATGAGTGAGTTACAGTAATTGTAGCTGGAAAAATCATCATGCAAGGAGGAAAAAAAAAGCTCAAAACCTGCCTTATTTTTAAATCAGTAAAGCTTCTGTCATTTTTTGGCTGAGTTACAGCCTCACAGCAAAGTCAAAGAACCAGTAGAGTAAATGCCACGTGGGGAAAGGCTCTGTTGAAGCATAAATTAACTGTATTTCATTTTCCCTTAATAAAGAATTTCAGTTTTTCCACAGTTAACTGTATAATCAATTTGCTCCCCTGCTGGTTTGCTAACTTGCTGTTGGCTTTACTTCAATAATATCGAGCTGAGGCTGTAATGAGAGAAAGAGGAGGAGCAGATCTCACTGAGAAAAAAATATGCTACTGTGATAGAACATACAGTTTCTCCTTCCTGGAATTTTTCTGGGCCTTTTATGCTTAAAAAGCCTAAACGCATTGCCCCAAGACCCCACACTCTTCTGGCTGCCTAACTCTCTCCTATAATATCTGGCATATTCATAGAGCTTCTGCAATCACGTTTTGGTGATTGAATGAGGCTCAAGTTTTAAATCTTTCTCAATTTTCTGCAGCCTTGAGCTATCCAAACTTTGAGCACCTTGGGAAGGCTTTTTTGTGTTTTATTTATTTATTTATTTATTTATTTATTTATTATCATTTTTTTTCTAAAAAGCATTCAGAAGCAGAATATTTTTTAATCATTTAACTATGCAAGAATTTAGAGCTCTAAATAACAAAGTATTTCGAGTAAAGTTGCTTCCATGAGTAATGCAACATAACTTTATATCAGACGCCGCTGCGCAATCAGCACTTTAATTGTAAAATTATCCTTAACTGGAAGGGTTGGAGAGAGCACAGAAAAAATACATTCTGTCATAACTGCTGATTTTGTTCTTCCTGCCCTTCCCATGCCGAGAAATTATACCCTATACTATGGGTTTGTTCACTAACTTACTTGTAATTCCACTTTTTTTTTTTTTCCAGCTCTCTGGATTACAAGACTCAAGTTAAACATACAAGATAAACAAATATTATCTTTAGTCACAGAATCACCAGACAAAAAGCTGTTCAGAGCAAGCCGTCTCCACCCCTCCACTTTGCTATTTCTGCTCCTCATTCCTAAAGTGGTGTTTCAATTTGAGGACGGCACACTTAGAATTGGGAGAAACAGACACGAACCAAAGTCAAACTACCACCAACCCCTGTATCAGCTCCAAAGCTGGGTGTCCCAAATTTGATTGGCCTCCCCAGACAGCTTCATAGTCACATTAACCCCTAAGGTAACTTCCAGAGGACTGTGTTAGAGTACAGGGTTCCAAAACTTCATAGATTCTTGGTCTAGAAATTCACAAAGAACCTCCCCTTCTCAGCAGTAATTATTTCCTTTACTTTTTCCTTAGTTCTTTTTCCAATAGTTACAGCTGTTACTGTATAGTTTTGGACTATATTTCCCATTGCTCTCATTCCTGGGTCATCATTACATAATGGTTTAGGATGAGGTTTTATTTTTGTTTTCTTCCTTAATTCTATTGTAAATCCCTAATTTTTTTTTCCTCCCTGCCTTTCCCCAGAGACTGCCCAGGAAGTATTCTAATTAGCTGAGCTATTTTTCGATTTCACTCTTTTTTCATCTGATGGGAAGGTCCATTTAAATTGATTTTTTTTTCAACAAGTTATATGAGAAGGAGTAAAAAGAAGTAAAAGGATAAGAAAATATGCCATTTAACCTTTGCCCCTCTGGAATCTTCAAGGTTTGATGTCTACCCGAAACTATGCACAAAATGCAACAAAGCATTCATTATTGTCCTGTCGTCGGAACATAAATCCGAGGCTGCCCAGCAATGCTAGGCTTCCTGAAATTTTTTCACTGAAGTCACCAAATCAAGAATTCAGTTTAGAGCTGGGTGTGGTGGCATATGTCTGCAGTCCCAGCTACTCAGGAGGCTGAGGCAGGAGGATCACTTGAGCCCAGGAGTTCAAAGTTGCAGTGAGCTATGATGACACCACTGCAGTCTATGTAGTCTAGCCCGGGCGACAGAGTGAAACTCTGTCTCAGAAAAAGAAGGGGGGGTGGCACATATTTATTTGAAGAAAACAACCTAACACATTGTCACTGAAGTCAAATGTTCTGGTTAAAGCATTCTAAATCCCCTGCCTGTCATTTCTCCTCCTGATGCAGACCAGACTAGGAGCATAGCCCTCAGTCTCATCAAAGCACACAACAGCTGGATTGGGGCAAAAAAGCACATTGAAGACAGTTGTTTGACTGCTTTGGGACAAGCCATGACAAGCCTAGGCAATAATTTGAAAGAAACTTTTCCAAAAAGATCATGTACCAAGCTCCCAATTTAGAAAGCCGTAGGGATCATGTCCAGTCAAATAATGGTGGCCACACCCACTGTGTCCAGTCAGATAACCATCCAAGAGATTTATGGTGTGACTCACTTAGAAGCCACCAAAAAGATGTTCCACAAATTTTTTCTTTGAGACTGAAGGGTTTTTTTTTAATCTCCTAATCCCTAGTTGAGAGTGAATCTGTATTCCCACTTTCATTTTTATTTTCAGTGCTGGCTGGAATGATCACCATTTCTTTGGTCTTTGATCTGTTAATTCAGTATTACTGATCTTTGACAATCTTTGATATTCTCATTCTCATCAAATTTCTTGGCAAAGAGAATCTGCATAGGCATACTTGTCATTTCTAATAGACATTTTTTTCTTTGAGTTTATAGAGCCTCTGGCATAAAGGGATAAAATGGAAGCTAATGCTAAATTATTTTTCTTTCTTCTTGCCCTCAAGAAAATGAGAGGACTGAAGAAATCATTTATGAAAACAAAAAGAAAGTTTTATTGGGCTTTGCAGGGTAGGTAGCTGTGGAAATCTTGCTTCAGTGAGAATGCTGTTAGTCTAAAAGAAATGTCTTTGGATAAGTGTACTTGAAGGTAAAAAATTCCTTTTTCTTTAGCATGGCCATGTTGAGAATATGTGTGCGTGCACACACACACACACACACATACACCCCATATAAACAAGGCAAAACAAAACAAAAAATCAGAGTGAGCAAAGAGAAGGCAAAATTTAAAGAGGTAAGGCAAAAGTTAAAATTTGGTGTACTACACCCCAGGGCTTTATCTGAACTACTGCCCTGTGATCAGAAGCATTCAGTGTGACAACTGGCAAAGGCAGAAAGTAGAATAATGACTGAGAAAGAAATTGCAAGAAAAAGTATGATGTTTTTCAAAGGAGACAAAAACTACTTTTGACTCTTTTTCCTTTGATCAAAGCGCGTGTGTGTGCGCACACACACACACACACACACACACTGCATGAATTAGAGAAAAAATTAAAATGTTTCTTGCTGTGGCACCCTTACATGCTTTTTGCTTGGTGCACAGAAAACAATATATTTAATTACTGTGGTGAGACAATAGTGCAGATTGATCATACAATGAGACATGACACCTGGCATTTAAAAATAAAAGTAGATTTCCCAAATGAAGTCAACTCATACATTAAGCGCAAACTGAAAATTTACCAGTTTCATGGACTTTATCAAAACTCTCACCTTGGCGCAAGTAATTTTCAGGGAAAACAAAATGAAATGGAAGTGTGTGCTCCCCATTGATTCACTTATGAATTATTAATTAATTAATTAATTAATTAATTAATTTTGAGACAGAGTCTCACTCTGTTGCCCTGAGTAGAGCGCAGTGGCGACGTCCCAGCTCACAGCAACCTCAAACTCCCCGGCTCAAGCGATTCTCCTGCCTCAGCCTCCCGAGTAGCTGGGACTACAGGCGTGCGACACCGCACCCAGCCCACTTATGAATTATTTAACAAATACTCATTAAGCACCTACTAAGGTTTTGGACACTATGAGGGTTTATATCAGTTAGGGTCCCAAGAGTAAACAGATGGCACATTCAAATTGGATGATCCAGGGGGAGTTTACCAAAAGAATTCATTTCAAAGGTGTGGGTAAGGCAGGATTACGCAAGAACCCAAGACTAGCATCAGCGACACTGTTACCACCCGTAGGTTCTGAAGGGACAAGGAGAGGGGAGGGCAGAGGAACGCACCAGAGGTAGAGCTGAGAGGATCAGGGGACGTCACAGAAAAGGAGCCTGGAGAACACATACCCTGATCTCAGTCTCCTTCCTTCCTCCAGTCTCTAGCCAGACCCCACCGACCGAACTCAGCGGAATCTGGGCGCTCAGACCAGCAGCCGGGGAGCAAAAGGGCGGAGAGAGCCAGAGGCGCTGATGGACGCCCCTAGCATAGGTTCAGACAAGCAAATGACAAAGCTCCTGTCCTCACAAAGTTGACTTTCTTATTAGAAAGTATGTATTTTCACCTGTAACAATAAGAGCCTTAAGTGGTATTAGGCAAGTTAAAACTGAGGGCTAATTTCCAGTTGGGGCAGTAGGAAATGCAACGAGCCAGCAACAAAATTGAATTAATGTGCTCTGAATGGTTGCTCTGTGTCTTCATAAGTATAATTGTAGAATAACATATACCATTTTTATTTTTGGAAACCTTTCTCCTTGCTCTAATAGGGTGACAATGTAAGAAGTTGGAAAGGGGAGAATAAAACCACTGTGTGAAACACAGTTTATATTTTCAATTCTTTCTCTCACCGTAGAAGCTTACAAGGTTGCTGTACCCTTCTTAATGCCCCGACACATTCAGCCCTTGGTAACTGCTTGGTCTGCATGTTTATGTCCCCCCAAATGCCTATGTTCAAACCCAATTCCCAGTGTGATAGTGGTGGAATATTTGGGAGGTGATTAGGTCCCGAGGGCTCCAATCACATGAATGGTATTAGTGCCTCATGAAAGAGACCCTCAAAAACTAACTAGCCCCTTCTACCACCTGAGGATGCAGTAAGAAGGTGCCATCTCAGGTCCTCACCAGACACTGAATCTGCTGGCAACTTGATCTTGGATTTCCCAGGCTACAGAACTGTAAGCAGTAAATTTCTGTTGTTTCTAAACTACCCAGTGTATCGTATTTTTGTTATCACAGACTGAGCAGACTAAGTAACTCACTTCCTTTTTTAAACAAAATTTCCTTATTCTTAGTGCTACATATCTGTCAGGGCTGAGACTCCTCTGAGTATCCCAGCACTAATCTCTTCTTCTAAGCCACCATAGCACAGAAATCCTACTTTATTTGTCATTTGTTTATGTGTGTATTTCTTCTGTCCTTTCATCTTGGCCTTTAAAGTTGCTTAAGGGCTCACAATTTTTTTTTTTAATATTTCTTTAGATTCCTTTCCATAGTACCTAGCACTATAAGTAATTCAGAGAGGATACTTGGTTTGATTAAGTATATCTGATTATTTAGATAGATTAATTGTTCCATTAAAATTAACATAACAATTATTCTTCAACCTTCCAGATGAAGATCCTCTATAGGAAGGCTGACCCTATGTCCTCTTTTGCTTGGAACAGTCTTAGTTGTGCCTGTATTCTCTGAGTATTAACAGTTCTCTCCCTTCAGTTATCAATGTATTCTGGGCCGGGCGCGGTGGCTCACACCTGTAATCCTAGCACTGTGGGAGGCTGAGGCAGGAGGGTTGCTTGAGGTCAGGAGTTCAAGACCAGCCTGAGCAAGAGCAAGATTCTGTCTCTACTAAAAGTAGAAAAATTAGCCGGGCATCGTGGTGTGCACCTGTAGTCCCAGCTACTTGGAAGGCTGAGACAGGAGGATCGCTTGAGCCCAGGAGTTCGAGGTTGCTGTGAGCTAGACTGATGCCATGACACTCTAGCTCAGGCAACAGAGTGAGACTCTGTCTCAAAAAAAGAAGTGTATTCTGAAGAAAATATTCACAGTTCACATACCAGATAAGAGTCTAGTATTCACAATATATAAAGAACTCTTATAACTCAACAATAAAAAGACAACTCAATTTTTAAAACGGGCAAAGAATTTTAATAGATGGTTCTCCAGATAAGATATGCAAATGGCGAATAAGCACATGAAAAGATGCTTAACAGCACTAATCATTAGGGAAATGCAAATAAAAACTCCAATGAGAGGCTGGGTGGGTGCAGTGGCTCATGCCTATAATCCTAGCACTTTGGGAGGCTGAGGCAGGAGGATCACTTGAGGTCAGGAGTTTGAGACCAGCCTGGGCAACATAGTGAGACCCTGTCTCTACAAAAAATTTTTAAAAAATCACTGGGTGTGTTGGCAGTGCCTGTAGACCCAGGTGCTTGGGAGGCAGAAGCAGGAGGATTGCTTGAAACCAAGAGTTTGAGGTTGCAGTGAGCTATGATGCTACTGCATTCTAGCCCAGGTGATAGAGCAAGACCCTGTCTTGAAAAACAAGCAAACAATCCCCCCCCCAAAAAACTCCATTGAAATACCATGTCACATCCTTGGGGATGGCTATAATCAAAAGAAAAACAAGTGTTGGCAAGGATGTGGAGAAACTGGGACCCTCATGAGTTGCTGGTGGGAATATAAAATGGCGCCACCACTCTGGAAAACAGTGCAGTGGTTCCTCAAAGAGTTAAACATGAGTTTCTGTATGACCCAGTAATTTCACTCCTAGGTCTATACTCAAGAGAAATGAGCATATAGTCAGCCCTCCATATCTGTGGGTTCCATATCTGTGGATTCAACCAACCTTGCATCAAGAATATTCTGGAAAAAAATTGTATCTGTACTGAACATGTGCAGACTTTTTTTATCATTATTCCCTAAACAATATGCCATAACAACTATTTACATAGTGTTTGCATTGTACTAGGTATTATAAGTAATCTAGAGATGATTTAAAGTATACAGCAGGATGTGTGTAGATTATATGCAAATACCATTTTGTATCAGGGACTTGAGGATCTGTGGAGTTTGGTATCCATAGGGGGTCCTGGAAGCAATCCCCCACAACTGAGAGATGACTATATGTATCTACACAAAATACACAAATATTTGTAGCTGCATTATTCATAATAACCAGTAGGTGGAAACAACCCAAATGTCCATCAACTTATTAATGGATAAACAAAGATGGTATAGCCAAACAATGGATTTTTATTTAACCATGAAAAGGAATGAAGTACTGATTCATGCTATAACTGAATGAACCTTGAAGATATGCTAAGTGAAAGAAGCCAGCCACAAAAGGCCATATATTGTATGATTCCATTTATATGAAATGTCCGTAACAGGCAAATCCATACAACAAAAGTAGATCATGGTTTCTGGGTCCTGTGGGGAAGGGAATAGGGAATGACTGCTATTATGTGAGTGGAATCTCCTTTAGGGACAGTGAAAATGTTTTAGAACTAGATAGAAGTGGTGGTTGCAGACTTAAACCTAAGGCATGAAACTTTAAGAATTCTAGAAGAAGATGTTGGGAAGACCCTTTCAGACATCGGCCTAGGCAAAGAATTTTTGAAGAGGACTCCCAAAGCAATCACAGCAGCAACAAAAATAAATAAATGGGATCTGATCAAATTAAAAAGCTTTTGGACAGCCAAGGAAACTATCATTAAAGCGAATAGACAGCCTACAGAATGGGAGAAAATATTTGCTCTCTTACACATCCGGTAAAGGGCTGATAACCAGAATCTATCTAGAACTTAAAAAAATCAAGAAGAAATCAATAAATGGGCAAAGGAAATGAACAGAAACTTTTCAAAAGAAGATAGAGTAATGGCTAGCAAACATATAAAAAAAGGCTCAACATCTCTAATCATTAGAGAAATGCAAATCAAAACCACAATGAGATATCACCTAACCCCAGTGAGATTGGCCTCTATCAAAAAAATCCCAAAACAACAAATGCTGGTGAGGATGTGGAGAGACAGGAACACTCTTACACTGCTGGTGTGACTGCACATTAGTGCAACCTCTGTGGAAAAGAATTTGGAGATACCTCAAAGAGCTAAAAATAGAAATACCATTCGATCCAGCAATAGCACTATTAGACATCTACCCAAAAGAGCAAAAGACATTCTATAATAAAGACATCTGCACCCGAATGTTTATGGCAGCACAATTCACTATTCCAAGGATGTGGAAACAACCCAAGTGCCCGTCAATTCATGAGTGGATGATTAAAATTTGGTATATGTATACAATGGAATATTACTCAATTATAAGAAACAACAGTGATCTAGCACCTCTTATATTTTCCTAGATTATCCGCAGTAAGGTATGACAAGATCGGAAGAATAGTCTCCACATGTACTCGCCATCAAATTGGCACTAACTGATCAACACTATGGTGCTCACATGGTAGTAATATTCTCCAGGGATTAGGGGGTTGGGGGAGGGGTAAACTCACAAATAATGGATGCGGTGAGCATTGTAGAGGGGAAGGGCATGCCTCTAATCCTCGCTTGGGTGAGGCAAAGACATAAAATGTAACTAAAATGGTGGACCTTCATAATATCCTGAAATAAAAATAAATAAATAAATAAAAAGAAGTGGTGGTTGCACAATACTAAATATACTAAAAACCATTGAATTGTACACTCTAAAATGGTGAATTTTTTTTTTTTTTTTTTTTTTTTTTTTTTTTGAGACAGAGTCTCACTTTGTTGCCCCGGCTAGAGTGAGTGCCGTGGCATCAGCCTAGCTCACAGCAACCTCAGACTCCTGGGCTTAAGCGATCCTACTGTCTCAGCCTCCCGAGTAGCTGGGACTACAGGCATGAGCCACCATGCCCGGCTAATTTTTTTTGTATATATATTTTTAGTTGGCCAGATAATTTCTTTCTATTTTTAGTAGAGACGGGGTCTCACTCTTGCTCAGGCTGGTCTCGAACTCCTGACCTCGAGCGATCCACCCGCCTCGGCCTCCCAGAGCTAGGATTACAGGCGTGAGCCACCGCGCCCGGCCTAAAATGGTGAATTTTATGTTATGTAAATCAAACCTCAATTTTTTTAATTGCAAAAAAAAAGCTATTAAAAAACAAAAGAAAAAAACCACAATGTGTTCTGGTTTGGACAATTAATTATATTATCACTCTATTCATAGGGCAATTAGTAGGCAGTAAATGGAAGGAAGTAAAGATTACAAAGATTTCAAGGATCTCTGAGTTGAAGGCTAGGAAGGATAAAGATCTTTTTTTAAGACCCAGTTCTTGAAGAGGTAGGTAATTATCATTACAGGTGCAAAGGCTTGGTTTTGTATTCCCAATCTGATATTATCCAAGATCAAAGTCAGACTGAAATTCCCAAGATTCTCTTGAAGAATAAGGGTTAATATTTCTTAGTACAGAAGTTCCCCTACCTAAGAAACTTTCCAGGTAGAACTTCCAGCTAGAGGAGCCCATCAGCCTAATGTTAATTCAGGAGAGGGCTTGGTCCTTGAAAACTTAAATGCTAAGCATGGCCACAGTGCTCCTGATGAAACTTTTGTAGCAAGACCCTATTAGTCCTTAGGTCTTAGGGCACATTCGACTGGGCCCAATGCCAGAAGCAGTGGCAGGTAGACAACAAGAAAGATCCCATAGTTGCTGAGGGATCCCCTAGGCCCTTGCAGAAATCATCAATGGATAGGAGTTGCCACCTTCTTCACATATGCAGTGGAGATGAAACTGACCCATCTTATACAAATGTAACTGATAGAATGTGTATTAACCTGGTCCTAAAGCTTAAAAGATGAACTCACACTGCTGTGTAGGGCAAATGCATTTGGGAGCTACAAATTTATAAGCCTAGCCTGTTCATAAGCGGTAAGCTACACTGAGTCTATTCCTTTTCTTTATTTTAAATCCAGTGTTGAGTAAGAGGTTTCCTTATTAAACAAAATCCCCTGAAGTCTGAATGAGGCCCTCTCAGAAATGCATCTGTTCTGCCTGGATTTGTCACACCATCTTCCTTCTTTCTCTCTCCCTTTTATTAAGGTCTGTTTTAAACTTAGCAATATGAAACACACACAGAAGGAAAACACTGGATATTTGCCCTCAAAAACCTTACAATCTAGTTGAAGAGACAAATAGAAATACATAGAAAATGCTAGATGATGTTACACTTTAAACAACACACGAGCACGTCACAAAGCAATATATGATTACATTCTACATGAGTGGTACAGGAATAAGTACTGAGTTTAGGAGGGTGAGAGCCCTGTGAGCTGAAAAAGATTGAGAATAGTTCATGCTTCATTTAAAGTAACTCTCATTTTGAAGAACTCTTAAGGATTTTCTACTGACAATTGAAATATGTTGTCCATTGACTAGGGCTTGAAAATGGTTTTGTATATAATTATAATCAGATTTGAGCCATACTGTAAAATTCTAATACAATCTCCCTTCCTAACTCCAAATTGGGTAGCCTCTTCGCATTTATGGTAACAGGATTTGACCTATAATACATTGTGTTTATATAATAACCTATATTTAGCATCAAATGGAAAAGTTTTCCAATAATGAGGTTTTGGAACACAGTCAATTCACAGGAATCAAGTCATGCTCATGACAGCTCAGCAGCTCTGAACTGTTCTTGAGAAGAGAAAGAGTGACGAGATGCAAAACTAGCAATTGTGCAAAGAATTGAACTGCTCCCTTCATCAAAACTTCACTGTAAACCTTCCTTGTAATTGACTGCTTGGCTATTTGACCTTTCTCTGAGGAAATTGTCCTTAGAGGCCCTGATCTTCCCACCCCCTGACTCCTAAAAAAACCTTCCGTTCCATCTCAAAGGTAGTACCAGATTATCAGCTAAATTATCTCAGAACACTGGCAGGCTCCGGTTTCTCGTTTGACAATTACTTCATCTGTCAGAATCTACTTGAGTGCTCCAAAAATAACTAAATAAATAAATAAGAAAAAAGAGAAAAAAAGATAATTACTTCACTTAACCGCCTTTTTGGTTTCTGAAAAGCCAAACCAATCTCAAGCAAAACAAAACAAACAAAATTTACCAAAACACCACCATCTCTGCCAATAATAAACAAACAAAAATCTACCAAGGAACAATAACATCAGAAACCATTCCATGAGACAAAATTCTCCTGCTGATCTCACTTTGCAGTGATATCAGGGACACATTTTGTGAACCCTCTATGCTGAGAACATTTGGACACACAAAGAAATGAGTGAGAAGTTTTCCTGTTTCAGGTGTGGTTTTTAGGAACAGAATTTTCCATACTGGATTAGATCATTTTCCCATCAAGACCAATATCTTGCTTAGCTGACATGAAGTTAATGATGGTGAAATGCTTTGAAAACATAAATACTACATACAAACGAGCAATAACGGGCTTGTATACTAGTAACTTCATGGCCCCAAGCTCTGGCCCGTGAAAAGATACTTTGAAAAGAGATTAAATTTATAGAAGAGATAATATTTACAGATTAATGTCTTGCTTCTTTTCACATTTTATATGACTTGAGAAAATAAATATTTTTTTTAAAAACTTGGAAATATTAAGAGTTAAGGATGTTTCCAGATCCAGCTAAGCATGTGTTTTGTGGTATTCTTTAAGATGTAGAAGTGTTTCTTGGGTCTGGCTCTAAAGAACTAAGGTAAGCAGGTTGCATGTAAGTCACTGCCTAGAAATTATTATTTTGTTCTTCCCTCCTGTTGGAGAGGGAGCAGGGGGACACAGAAAGCTTTCGAATTAATATTCTTAAGTTGTATAGATTTAAATTTGCTCAGAAATTGGGAGCCATTTTTTTTTCAGATCTGTGTACCTGGTATATTTCAGGTGTGTCCAGTTGTTCTTAAACTATGGAAAGAACTTTAAAATAAAGGGTACAGAGTTTGCTTTTTTACTTTAAATGTTGTTTATTGAACAGCTTTTTAAGATTAACGACGATGGAAGAGTGTATGGGATTCATCAGTGAATTATGGTTACTTTGTTCTGAACAAAGGCTGAAAAAAAAAATCACTCAACAGACTTTCAATCTTTTTTTTTTTTTTACTGTTTAAAAGGCATCTCAGCTTTTCCATTTCAAAAGTTTCCAGATAACTTTACCATTTGTTCTTTATTTAATTTGGAATTGTTTAGATAATCTGAAGAACACTTGCTTTCCTAAAAATTTCACAACAATTAAGATTCTGATGCTTTGGGAGCTTACATTTTTATTAAAATTCTATCTGAGATGCTAACTAGGTCATATCTAATTTTCCTAAGCATTAATGAATAACAGGGTTTATAAAATACAAAAAAGTTGTCAAAATAATGCTTAATATTTATATTTAGTTTCTATCTCAAAAGTCCTGAAGCACTTCGCATGTAAATATTTATTCTCCTTTTATAGATGAATAAATCTGGGGACTAGAATAACCACTGTAGAGTTGAGTAGCCAAAAAAAAAAAAAAAAAAAAAAAGCCCTGAGGCTGGAAACAGAACTTTGTTCTAGTCTTCCATGTATTTAGGTTGGTGCAAAAGTAATTATGGTTTTAGCATTTTTTTGAAATTTGCCATTCGATATTGGAATACATTCTTAAATAAATGTGGTTATGTTATACATCATTTTAATGTGCATTTCTTCTTTATGTTTTTTTGTTAATGACTCATTATTTGCTGTTTATTTTATATTTATTTTAGACTATGGAAATTATGTTAGACAAAAAGCAAATTCAAGTGATTTTCTTATTCAAGCTCAAAATGGGTCGTAAAGCAGCGGAGACAACTTGAAACATCAACAACGTACTTGGCCCAGGAACTGCTAACCAACTTACAGTGCAGCGGTGGTTCAAGAAGTTTTGCAAAGGAGATGAGAGCCTTGTAGATGACGAGTGCAGTGGCCGGCCGTTGAAAGTTGACAAGGACCAATTGAGAGCAATCATTGAAGCTGATCTGATCCTCTTACAACTACACAAGAAGTTGCAGAAGAACTTGACGTCCACCATTGCACAGTTATTCTGCATTTGAACCAAATTGGAAGAGAGAAAAAGCTCGATAAGTGGGTGCCTCGTGAACTGACCAAAAATCAAAACGATTGTCATTTTGAAGTGTCATCTTCTCTTATTGTATGCAACAATGAATCCTTTCTCCATTGGATTATGACGTGCAATGAAAAGTGGATTTTCTATGACAACCACCAATGACCAGCTCAGTGGTTGGACCCAGAAGCAGCTACAAAGCACTTCCCAAAGCCAAGGCCAGGCACAGTGGCTCACACCTGTAATCCTGGCACTCCGGGAGGCCGAGGTGGGAGCATAACTCGAGGTCAGGAGTTCAAGACCAACCTGAGCAAGAGTGAGACCCCCCCATCTCTACTAAAAATAGAAAGAAATTATCTGGACAGCTAAAAATATATATAGAAAAAAAATTAGCCGGACATGGTGGCGCATGCCTGTAGTCCCAGCTACTCGGGAGGCTGAGGCAGAAGGATTGCTTACACCCAGGAGTTTGAGGTTGCTGTGAGTGAAGCTGACACCACGGCACTCTAGCCCAGGCAACAGAGTGAGACTCTGTCTCAAAAAAAAAAAAAAAAAGCCAAACTTGCACCAAAAAAAGGTCATGGTCACTGTTTGGTGGTCTGTTGCCGGTCTGATCCACTGTAGCTTTCTGAATCCCAGCAAAACCATTACATCTGAGAAGTATGCTCAGCAAATCAATGAGATGCACTGAAAACTGCAACGCCTGCAGCCAGTATTGGTCAACAGAAAGGGCCCAATTCTTCTCCATGACAACGCCCAACTGCACATCACACAACCAACGCTTCAAAAGCTGAGTGAATTCGGCTACAAAGTTTTGCCTCATCTGTCATATTCACCTGACCTCTTGCCAACTGACTACCACTTCTTTAACCATCTCCACAACTTTTTGCAGGGAAAATGCTTCTACAACCAGCAGGATGGAGAAAATGCTTTCCAAGAGTTTGTAGAATCCCAAAGCATGGATTTTTATACTGCAGAAATAAACAAACTTATTTCCTGCTGGCAAAAATGTGTTGATTGTAATGGTTCCTATTTCGAATAATAAAGATGTGTTTGAGCCTAGTTATAATGGTTTAAAATTCACCTTCTGAAACCACAATTACTTTTGCACCAACCTAATACCATCTTAGTCCTGGCATTTAACCTTCATGGGCTTTAGTCTCTGCACCTATAACATGAGGGATTTGGACAAAGTACAGTGAGATGGACACTGGCATTCTGCACAGCTGACCTTGGAGAACCTTGTCAATAGCAAGAAAATGAATAATTGTAAATTTGATTTGTCTACCTCAGAGAGAAAAAGGGACTGGGAGTAGGAGGTAAAAGACAGTGGGAAATGGTGGTCTCGAGAGGAAGTATTGTCGGGCACCAAGCTTCTCAATGCACCAGTCGAGTGCTGCACATTGCTGGGAATAGAACTTGTTGTTCGGAGCTTGTGTGTAGGTGCCAGCAGATGTATGTTGGGATGTGTGCACGATAGAAAGTTCCAGTCATGTCAGCGAGGAAAAACCTCATTGTCAGGCCCACTGTTTCCAGCCATGTGTGCCTAGTAGTCATTAGATTTCCAGAGTTTTCATATCTCTGTTAACTTACTTTTTACTTGCTTTGCCGAAGCCAGCGTAACTTACTAGTAGGTTCATAGTTACAATTGTGTTTACAACACCAAGCAATAAATTAAATTCTTTCAGTTTTCAAATTAAGTGATATCACCTAATCACACAATTAAAGTGCTTTTATGGTTATAAAAGCAATACATGCATTACCGAAGAACATTAAAAAAGTTCAAAAAAACTATTACACCAGTAAAATTAAGATCAGCAATAATCCCTCCACCTAGAGAAAGGTCCCTATAAGCATTTCAGTATGTTGCCTTCTAGGTTCTTGCATAAGCCCATTGTATAATGGGCATATATACAATTTTTGTTTTCAAATCTGGGATCACATTGTATATACAGCTTTAAACCTTTTTTTATATTAACAGTATATTGTGAGCACTTTTGTATTATAAATGTGCTCAAATAGTAAGGTGGTATTTAACTCTGATGCCAAACATCTGGATGAAAAATAAAAAGTCAGTCAATTATCTAGATATTTTCCAATACCCAGATGTTTGGCAACATGTTGACAAAACATTAAAATCCTTGACCAAAATTTTCAGCTTTCTTGCAGATGTCTGGCATTATGTAGGCAAACTCTCTGAACTGGCAGACATTTTGGCAGTAGAAAGAGCATTTATTACATGTTTTGGGTCAAAAGTGTTTGAAAGTTTAGCTTTTGTGCATGGGCAACCTTCTCATTGTTTTGCAATGAATCAGCAGCACAAATAAAAAAATATATATTTTAGGAGCCCTTAATCCATTATGATGAAAGTCTGCTATGTCTATTTTTGGTCACTTCTCAGTCTGTCAGACTGTTGACCTTGAGAGCTTCGCATAAAGTTGTCATTTCATTCAAATCTTGGTCTTGAGGATTTGTGCCCTAGCAGTGGTTTTATTTTGTCTTTTTGATATAATTAAGAAAGTTCTTTCTGGCTGATGATTTTATTAACAGATTGCTCTGAATATTTAAAAGTCATGTTAATGTGCCAATATCCCTGACAACAGTCCCACCTAAAATACATTTAAGGTTTTTTTTTAAAGATATTTTTGTGTTTTTTCTGATTATCTTCTTCCTTGGGTTATGATCCTTCTAGATCTGCTTTAGTCAGTGTATGTATTTTCCCATGAATGTTTCTTTTTGGTTCCTTGAAGGAATAATTTACAAAAATTCAATGCATTCAGTGTTATCCAGCTTTGAATCACACCCAATTTTAGGTATTTTAATACACAATTTAAATTATCTTGGAAATGACCATCCTTAATATATTTTTCTACTTCTTGACATGCTAAAATTTAGTTATTATTCATTTTCCATCCTGTTTTTCTTTTCATTGGTGTTGCTTTGAATATGTCTATTACAAGTCTGTTAGTGTAAAAATGTTTCCAATTCTGTTGCTGAGATAGGAAAAAAAGCAAATCTACCCAACTTAGGTCAAAGAGGGCAAGGTATCTGAATGATTAAATGCATGAGTCAGTTAGTGATGCAGGACTAAGTTCGCCTGTCACCTCTCATCCACGTAGAACTGTTCAGCTTGTCCCTCTGTGTCCTCCTGGCTCTGTTACTAACTTGCTTAATTGCCACAGGCAGGACATTAGCTCGGGCTTTGCCGGAGCCTCTTCATCCTTCATCCATAAAATATTTGACACTCCCACACTGAATGTTTTGTGGAATAATTTGTAAAGGTTTTTTGACATCATTAATATTCAATGCTGTTACTGTTGAGTAACTTGATTTTTATGAAGAAATTGCGTTAGGAAAACCAGGTGGCTGTAAGTTTTTGATTTTTTAAAAAATATATAAACTACTGCAAATTTGACTGACTGCTTCGTTTCTTGCAAGGTGCTGTAATCTCCTCATTTTCAGTTTTAGCATCTGGTTTTATGTGTGTTCTTTGCTATTATGAATATTTTCTTTAGATTTCTTGAGTGTTAGCTTATGCTTGGTGTTCTTGCCCAATTGCAATTGACTGGGATTTTATATTCTGGGTGCTTTTCTGGAGGTCTTTGCAGATCTAAGTAAGGCAGTTATTAAGGAGCTGATATGCCATGCTATTCTGGGATGATATCTTTACATGATGGCTGTGTTTATGTTTTTGGATAAAGATGAAAAACTAGGCCAGGAGCAGTGGCTCACACATGTAATCCTAGCACTTTGGGAGGCCAAGGTAGGAGGATCCCTTGAGGCCAGGAGTTCAAGACCAGGCTGAGCAATATAGTGAGACCCCATCTCCACAAAAAAAAAAAAAAAGAAAAGAAAAATTAGTCAGGCATGGTGGTGCACGCCTGTAGTCCCAACTACTCAAGAGGCTGAGGCAGGAGGATCACTTAAGTCCAGGAGTTTGAGGTTTCAGTGAACTATGACAAACCACTGCAGTCTAGCCCAGGCAACAGAGCAAGACCTTGTCTAAATAAAAAAAAAAAAAGGTGAAAAACTATAGCTACTTAGCAAAATATTTGGGAATGTCCAGATAGTTGCATTCTTTTCATTTTCATCCAAAGTTCTATAGTGCTGAGCCCTAAAACCCAGTACCCTGAAACTTCTGACCTAGTCTACTTGGCCGTATAGGTTATTATCTTAGTCTGTTTGTGCTGCTGTAACAAAATACCTTAGACTGGGTAATTTATAAAGAACAGAAATTTATTTCTCACAGTCTGGAGGGTGGCAAGTCAAAGATCAAGGTGCTGGCAGATCCAGTATGTGTTGTTTCCAAGATGGTGCCTTCTGCTGTGTCCTCATATGGTGGAAGAGCAGAAGAGCAAAAAGGGACTAACTCTGTCCTTCAGGCCCTTTTATAAGGGCACTAATCTCATGTATGAGGGCGGAACCTCATGACCTAATCATCTCCCAACAGTCCCATCTCTTAATACCATCAGCTGGGGCTTAAGTTCCAACATAAGAATTTTAGAAGGACTCACAGTTTCAAACCATAGCGGTTGTATATGTAGATAGGCAAAAATATAAACATGTGGGCATACATGCAAAGATTGTTGAAAGAAATGGTAGAATAAATTCAAACATTTATTTGTAAGTTCTAACCCAGGACTAAAAAAAAAAAGAAAGAAACAGAAAAGAGAAAAATAAAATAAAATAAATAAAAAATAATAAAAAAAATATTTATTTGGCAACTAATGATTGAATTCAGTCACTAACTGATTGCTTTAAAGTTAAGTAGTTGAGAAACTTCAACACTATCTTTCACCTTATTGGTAAAATTGGTGTAGGCATATTCTGGTTTTACATATTCTTCTGCAACTAAACTTTAGAGACTATTTCCTGCTACCTATTGATAAGAAGGGTCAGATTCTTCTCTCTCTCAGTCTCTCTCTCTTTTTTTTTGGTTATAGCAAGGGGGCATTTATTACGTGGCACAAGGAAGGAGCACACTGGGAATAGTTTCCAAAGCTGTTTGTCCCTAAACAAGGCTTTGGGCTGGTCTTATAGTCAGAGGGTAGTGCGGTATAATCTGACCAGCTCCTGCCATGGAGTGATGCCAGGGTTCAATCTCATTGGATCTTCAGAGTCTTCTCTTTCTCTCACATCCCTCATCTAACTCATCACCAAGAACTGCCAGCACTATCTTCAAAATATATTCTGAACCAACCACTTTTCACCATTTATACAACTTCCACGTTGGCCCAGGCTACTGTTCTCACTCACTTGCCTGGACTGTAGCAATAGCCTCCTGACCAGTCTCCCTCCCTCCAATCTTGTCTCCCATAGGAGCTCTTCCTTATAAAAATGCCAAAATGATATTTTAAAAATATAGCCTGAATCATATTACTTTTCTGCTCCAAAGCCTCCAAAAGCTTTCCAAAATATTCAGAATATAATCTGAACTGCAAGACCCTACATGATCTGGGTCCTGACTACCACTCTCCCTGTCTCTCACCCACTCCAGCCACGCTGGGCATCTCGCTGTTCTTCATGTATACTGTATGAAGCTAGCTTATGTCTCAGAGCCATTCTCTGCCTGGAAGCTTCTTGCCTTGTAGAGTCATATGTCTCAGGTCTCTGCTCAATGTTACCTCCTCAGAGAGATCTTCCCTTACTATGTTTTCTAAATTAGGTCACCTGTCCCTGGTCATTCTCAATATCCTTGATCTGCTTTATTTTTCTTCTTGGAGATTTTCACTGCCTGAATTTATATTACCTATTCTTCTGTTTATAGTTTGTCTCTCAGAGCTACCAGCATGCAATCTTCAAAAGAGAAGTAATTTTGCTTGTCCTGTGTACTGATGCATCCCTACCAGCTAAATTGATCTTACACATAGTATGTGCTCAATAAATATCCTTATAAGAAAAGACTCAGGGTTTACTAACACAGGACTTTGGTTCTCTAGATTTTTATTATTCCATCATATTGTCCGGGGTTTGCAAAATTATCATGGAAACATATATACATTCTTGGAAGCACAATTATCAGCACATATTGTCTCCTGGACAACATACCTAAAGTATATTAGGATCTAAATAATACTAGGAGACAATTGCATTACATCCTCACCAATCAATGAACTGATTTGTTTTTTCAACTGTGGTGATAATTTCTGCCAGGTGATCCAGACATGGGTCCTGTTGGCTTGGAGCATGAAGGTGGGTAGACGTGCCATCCTCGCCTGTCATCCATGGAACATGATTCCACACCCACTCTCGGTGTTACTAGGGTTCATTTTCTTTTCCATCTTAGTTCACCTCACAAATCTTGAATAATCTGTGTCATGACAATTTCCTGTGTTCCTTGAAGTATTCACTTTCCAAATTATTGAAAAATTAGAAAGACAAAAGTCGATCAGAAAGGCCTCGGCACTTGGGCAAAAACTTCCCTTTTATGAATACTTGTGGTTAGTCCCACAAGCAGTATATGTTGAATTCTTTTCGTGTGTCAAATTATTTAGGAGGGTGCTCGCTTCAGCAGCACATATACTAAAATTGGAACGATACAGAGAAGATTAGTGTGGCCCTTACTCAAGGATAACACACAGATTCATGAAGAGTTACATATTTAAAAAAAAATTATTTAGGAGGCACTAAGAAAAAGCAAAAACACAGCAGCCCTTACCTCTGTATTTCACTCTTTCGGAGTTCTCTCATTTATTTCATTCATAGTATCTGTTCTCAAGAGGTTTATAATCTATTTAAAACTAAAAAACCAAAACAAAACAAAACAAAAACCACGTAAAATAATTAGAGACTAACATGAAAGTGTATAGTTAAGGGCTAAATTGCTTGGTTGAAATAAACATTATGGGAATTGAGGGCTGAGCAGTCTTGGACTGGATTGGACCTTTCAGAGAAGGTTCTAGGGAATCAAGGACAGCCTCACAGAGAAGTGGACACAGGACCCAGTCTTCAAGGATGAGGGATGGAACTGCAAGCACGATACATTCACTCGACCGCTGATGACTCAGTATCAGCATGGTCAACATCATCAAAGCATTCTGAATGTGTAGCTGAACCTAAATAACTTCCCAGAGGTAAATGCATCTTTTAGGTCTATAATGAGCAGTATTATTAAAGCATTCTATATAAGGAAGCTACTCCAGAAAGAAATTCAAACCCACACATGATTAAGCAAGAAGGATGAATCACACTCAAAATGGAGGAAATAACTATGCAAGACTTAAATGACTACTGGTGCCTAGTTAAAAAAGCTTTTCATTTCTCCCCAAACACAATAAAATGATACTATTTAACCTTTTCAGTACAAAATTTAGTGCCAAAGAAAATAATCACCATATTTATGTTGCATAAATTATTGCAAGATTGATAAGAGGGGATGTATCAGGTAATGTGCTCCTTTCATATAGAACCAGTAATCCTCATAACAACTTTATCAAGGAGGTGTGATTAATACCATTTTGAGATGGCAAAAGTGAAGTTCAAAACTACCATTAAGGGCCTGGTGAAGTGGCTCATGCCTGTAATCCCAGCACTTTGGGAGGTGAAGGCTGGAAGATGGCTTGAGGCCAGAAGTATGAGACCAGCCTGGGCAACACAGCAAGACCCTATCTGTACCAAAAAATAAAAATATTAGCCAAATGTGGTAGAGTGTGTCTATAGTCCCAGCTACTCGGGAGACTGAGGTGGAAGGATCCGTTGAGCCCAGGAATTCAAGGTTGCAGTGATCTGTGATCGTGCCATTGCACTCTAGCGTGGGCGACAAAGTGAGAGACCCTGTCTTCAAAAACAATAACAACAACAAAATTGAGTTTAAGCCAAGTTCCTGAAGTCCCACAGCTTGTAAGTATCATTGCTACTGGGGTATGAAGTCAGGTCTGTCTGGCTCCATAATACCGCTGTGATGCGCTATAAAGAAAATAAGTGAGAAAACAGGCTAAGGAGAAGCAGGGAGCCAGTCTGTGCCAGTCCACAAAGCGAACTAATATACTTATGCATAATAATCTGCTTGGGGTACAAAGAGATTCCATCAGCTAGCAATCTAGGGCATATCACCCGCAGCAAATCTTGCTTTTAATTTTAACAGCACTTAACATTGTTCTCAATAATTACTTTATTTGACTTTTCAGTTTTCTATTTTTACACCAATTTTTACATGAAATTTACGCATTAGCAAAGGAAGCACTTTAAATCAATCCCCAACAAAACACAAAATGAAGTTCTCTGAGTCAGGAAAGATTTGGGAGGCAGAAGTTGGGGATGGTGAGCTGCATCCAGCGGGAACATTAGCAATCTTCGCCAGCCAGCAGCGCAGGCAAAGGAGGCAAGACAGTTTCGCAATTCTCTTGAGTTATGCCTCCTTTTTATTTTGTTTGAATTTTTGAGATCACATCTGCCCATATGTAAATACAAGTCTTTAAAAGAGCATATTTCAAAGCCAAATGCAAGTAATGTTTACATCAGCCACTATTTGACATTGCTCAGGCAGTGCTCTCTTCCATTAATGTTATTAACCAAACATTGGTTCAATTACTTAAAATGGAAATAAAAATATAATATTTCATAGTTACTGTCCTTGACATATTTCAAAAGAAAAGTGACACTGAATGTAACAATTCAAAGAAATTCCGACATAGAACACAACTTTTGCCCTCAATTCTTCCTGTTTCTTCAAGTAGAGGTGCTGAGTTTAATTTCTCATACTACTTATTTGTTGGTTCCTGCTTGCAGAACTGGGGAGAGTTCAGTAGATTGCCCTGGTGGCATTGGGGGAACAGGAGAAACAGGACCTGCCAATACTCAGTAGAGCCCAGGAAACTCTGGCTGGAGAGGTCTGAAGTCATGCACAAGGAAAGCCACAGTTAGAACTAATGGTACCTCCCTTTTTTCATTCTTTAAATTGTAGTAAAACACATAAAATATAAAATTTACCATCTTAACCATTTTTTAAGTGTACAGTTCAGTGGTATTAAATACAATTATAATGTTGTACACCCATCACCATCCATTTCCATAACTTTTTTCATCTAACTGTTTTTTTTGTTTGTTTGTTTGTTTTGGTTTTTTGGAGACAGAATCTTGCTCTGTCACCTGGGCTAGAGTGCCCTGGCATCAGCCTAGCTCACAGTAACCTCAAACTCTTGGGCTCAAGCAATCCTCCTGCCTCAGCCTCCAGAGTAGCTGGGACTACAGGCATGCGCCACCACACCTGGCTAATTTTTTCTATTTTTAGCAGAGGCAGGGGGCTCGCTCTTGCTCAGGCTGATCTCGAACTCCTGAGCTCAAGCAATACTCCCGCCTCGCCCTCCCAGAGTGCTAGGATTACAGGCGTGAGCCACTCTGCTGGGACTTTTTTTATTTTTTATTACTTACCTGTAATGTGGTATTTAAGTTTTTCTTTTAACATTGTAAACTGAAACTCTACACCCATTAAACAATAACTCCCTATTCCTCTTTCCTCCCAGCCCCTGAAAACCACATTCTACTTTCTGTCTCTATGATTTTGACTACTCTATGTATTAACGGTACCCCTTTTATGTGGCACCTTGGTGACTTAGGACCAGGTTCAGGTTCTTAATTTTGGTACCCATCTATTCTACACATGCAGCAGTGGTACTATATGAAAACATACTATTATTTTTATTAATTTTTATATATATTTTATAGATATACTTAAGATAGTTTTCAAAATCTTAGCATTGTTATAATATTCTTTCTGTCTTGTCTTAGCCCTCTTCTGCCAGTTCTAAAAACCAGTAGAATCAAAACGTTAGCTACTTTTTTTTTTTTTTTACTCATCCACTCACCCACTCACCCACCCACTCCAAAACCTTCGGTACTAAAATAAACTTTATTCTCCACTATTTTCTCTCATTTATTATTTCAACTCAAAGTCACAAGAGAACACAGCAGAACCTCATGCCATCACAGTGGTGACACGACAGTGGGTAACACGGGAGAAAGACAAGCCACTTTTACATGTGGATTATATTCCTAGGCAATTTACTACATGTGGAAATGAAGTGAATCGAGTATTATTTTCTCATAGAAACAGTGCTCTGCTAGAAGGGTAAAGTTCCTGACCTAGGGCTTCATGCCAACTTTTATAAAATGTGGGACTTAATAAACTATAAATGATATATTTATGTTTCATAGCATAAAGCTTTCTAAAGCACACATTAATCAATTAAGTAGTGCTACAAGTAGTCAATAAACAGAATCCATTTAATACGAGGCAGTCTCTTTGACCACATCTTCCTGCCAACTCTTCCACTGAAGCAAAACAACTCCAAGGAGCAGGTTTCTTGGTTTTATGGATTTCGGGAGAATTTCCTTGAGGACATTTTGACAAGCCTATGGAAGGAAAGTTCGGGGCAGTTATGTAATGCTGTTTGGGAAAAGAAAAAAACGAACTCAGGAGTGATTACTTGCTATTCCCTCATTCTCTTCTAGTCAATGTTCCTGCTGTAAAACCTAGGGATTAGAACTAAGCGGCGACCTGCTAGCGAGGCTGAGGTTGGAATTCATTTCCTCAAAAGGGGAGAACAACATATGTTCATGTGAGAAACTGGCTGTTTAAGTGTCAGAAGTTGCAACGAGGGTGTAATTGGCAGAGGGCTGTAAGTGTGAATGGCCCTGAGTACAAATCACTGTAAGGATTGGTTGCATGATGTTTTTTCTCCCCTCCAATTTATCACTGAGTGGAAGAAACTTGAACTGGGAGGCCTTGGTTCTTATAATTCCATTTAATAAATTCAAGACAAAAATGGGCAGACCCTGACAAGGCCTGAGAGTCCGGGACTAGACTTTAAAATCATCCCAAATGTCATCACTTTAGACTACTATTCTACCATAAGAAATCATCAGTTATCTTTTAAGAACCCAATAAATGTCAAGCGAAATAGATCTCTGATAATTATTCTCCAAATCTTGCGATAACATCCCGAGTTTTATGTCAAGCCAGCCAGTGTGGCAGGACACAGTGAGCAGTACAATTTGTTCTAACTCATGTTGGGGGAAAAAGAGAAACCACTCATTTAATCTTGTATTACATCAAAATTGATTTGGGAAAAGTCACAAATTAGTTCTGTCATTTTGACAACATGACTTTTATCAAGACGATAAAAAGCTTGGTTAAATGGTAAGAGGCAAGGAGAGAAGATTTTATTTTAAATCTTGGGAAGAAAAGACCCTTGCATCAAAATTATTCAACCACTATTTGCAGAAATCGTTGTTCAAAATAACTCTCTTAGAACTGTGTTTATTTTTGCAGAAGGCATTCTTTGTCAGTTACATTGATCTTAAAAGGCCTAGTTATTCCTTTCCTTGCTGCACAAGCAACTCCACCAAAGCTATGTTTATCTCTGCTTGTTTTCCAATCCAGTGCAACTGAGGAGGCAAGATGGTCAGGTATGATTTCCCCTTGAAATGGAAACTGCTGTTTACCTAGCATGTTGCAAAGCGGGAGTCTTGCTCTCTAATCGCCTGAAACATACCTGAGAGCAAGAAAGTTAAGAGCTGGTAAACAATGTCACAAACCAACCTCTCTGGGATAAAGGCACTGAGTTGCCCAGAAAGTGTCCTTCAGGAGCTCAAAAAGTGATGCTCTCAGGTTCTGAAAGTGGACAAGAGCCACGACCCTTTTGGGGGCCCTTCTAAGCATGGAAAAGAGGAAATGTAGCAGGGATTCGTCATGCGTTTTGCTTCTTCGGCAAATCCGGCTTTTTTCTTTTTTGCCTTCATAACAGTGAGGCAATTCCTTTGAAACAAGGAGGCATTTCTTTCAAGAACACCTTTACCTCTCTCGGCTTTTGTTTTCTGATCCTCAAACCCACCCATTGTTTCCCTTGACAAATAAGGGAAGGAAATTGTGCAGAAGCTATAGATTTTTTTTTTTTTTTTAAACGTATTTGAAAGAAGGAAAATCTGTATGAATGGAACTTGAAATCCCAGAAGTGGACGGCCATTGTGGAGGGCGCTAGGAGCAAAGGTGTGAGGTGAAGCCAGCCTGTAAGTGCAACAGGCCTCACCCAAATCCTAAACCAGTTTAAATGTCAACACACCTTAAACAAGAAGATAAGCCCTTGAAGCAAAACAATGAAACTCATTAAAAGGCGCTTGTAAGATTTAAACTGAATCTCCCTCAAGCTTACACAATGAGCTGTATTAAGGACCATGAAATAATGATGTCCACCATGTATTGAGCCCATTTTGCTCCAGGTACTTTACCTAGGTTATCTCACACTTGCATAGCAGCTCTACTAATTATTATCATAACCTCCATCTTACGCATGAGCATGTGGCTATATCCAGGCAGAGTATTAGTCAGGAAGTTGGGATTTGAACTTATAACTTTATGCTTTTTCTGCTACACCAAGTGTAGTTTCCCTTAAAAGAAATAATCTGTGAAACTGCTTTGTAAGCAGTGAAGTTCTATAATATTTTATAATCAGAGATTTCCTACTGTTAAAAGCAAAACCTTAGGCCGGGTGCAGTGGCTCATGCCTGTAATCCTAGCACTCTGGGAGGCTGAGGCGGGAGGATTGCTTGAGGTCAGGAGTTCAAGACCAGCCTCAGCAAAAGTGAGACCCCCGTCTCTGCTAAACATAGAAAGAAATTAGCCGGACAACTAAAAATAGAAAAAATCAGCCAGGCATGGTGGCGCAGGCCTGTAGTCCCAGCTACTGGGGAGGCTGAGGCAGGAGGATCGCTTGAGCCCAGGAGTTTGAGGTTGCTGTGAGCTAGGCCAATGCCACAGCACTCTAGCCAGAGCAATAGAGCCAGACTCTTTCTCAAGAAAAAAAAAGAAAAGAAAAAGAAAAACCTTAGACAAATTCAATTTAACAGAGTTTAGTTGAGTAAAGAAGTATTTGAAAATCGAGGAACACCACCCTCCTGGCTCACCTGCAGCCAGAATAGGTCCAGAGATACTCTGGGGCTGCTCCATGGTGGGGCCGGATTTATGGACAGAAAAAGGAAAGTGACATGCAGAAAATGGACGTGAGGTACAGAAACAGCTGGATTGGTTACCACTTGCATTTGCCTTATTTGAACATGGTTTGAACAGTTGGCTGCCTTTGATTGGGCGAATCAGTGATTAGTACAAGAGTAGGTTGCAGTCTGTTTATACATTCAGTTAGGTTACAGTCCACTACGTACAGAGAAACCTTAGCTTTAGGCTAAACTGAATTTAACGCTATTTTGCAAAGTCTGGCCAAAATTCGAAACAGAACTCACTGTTTTGCAAAGTGCCACAATCCTGGGTTTACTTGTCACTCACTGTCTGGATTAGACTCATACCTCATTATTCATCCCTATGGGAACCTCAGTTGTTGTCATTTGTAAAATGGTGATGAGAATAGCTACTTAAAAAGTTGTTCTGAGGAACAAATGAGATAATGTATGTAAAGTACTGCCAGGCACACAGTAGGCAAAGCAGGCAACAGTACTCAAGACATGTCCCTTTCCCACTTTCCCTCGAAACTGTTCAAAGACAATAAAATGTGTCCTCTATCTTGACTAATACTATTTCTCACCTCTTTAGTCCTCTAAGCTGAGGTGAACTTTTTTCTACAGCAGGGGTCTTGCTCTGTTGCCCAGGCTGGCATGTAGTGGCGCCATCATAGCTCACTGCAGCCTCGAACTCCCGGGCCTAAGCAATCTTCCTGCCACAGCCTCCTGAGTAGCTAGGACTTCAGGTATGCATCACCACACCTGGCTAACTTAAAAAAAACTTTTTTTGAGGTGGAGTCTTGCTGTGCTACCCTGGCTGGTCTTGAACTCCTACCCTCAAGTATTCAGCCTCCTGAGTTGCTGGGCTAAGCTGAACTTTGAATCATTCATTGATTCATTAGAAATATTGGCCAGGTACAATGGCTCATGCCTACAATCCCAGCACTTTGGGAAGCTGAGGCAGGAGGACTTTTGTAAATTATTCTGTAAATAAAGTTTTATTGGAACACAACCATGCCCATTTGTACATTGCTTATGGCTGTGTTGGTGCTATGCGGCAGATATAAGTAGTTGTGACAGAGACCTTTTGACCTACAAAGCCTAAAATATTTATGATCTGACCCTTTATAGAAAAAAAAATGCGCTGACTTCATCCTTACCATGTTAAAAAAATGATCTTGCCAAAAATATGCCCATCCTGTCCCCCTCAACTTAAAAAAATGTCAGATGGTTCCATTGCCTACATGGTCCAATCCAAAGTCTTCTATGGTGTGACAAGTTGTCCATCCCGTTTCCCAATCTCTTTGTACCCTATCAATAATTTGGCCATTCTGATCTTAGTTTTCTCTGAACATGTCAAATCCTCTTCCATTTCCATATCTTCCCACATTTTTTCCTTCTATCCACAATATTCTTCTCCTTTTTCTTCGCATAAGTACCTACATCACATGTGAATTTAATTTATGAGAATCTATTCACTCTGTCACTCAGAGACAGGGAAAATAAGCACAATCCTGTCTGCTTCTCTGCCTTCTTTTCTTTTCTTTTTTCTTTTTTTTTTTTGAGATGGAGTCTTGCTCTGTTGTCCAGCTAGAGTGCAGTGATGTCATCATAGCTCACTGCAACCTCAAACTTCTGGATTCAGGTGATCCTCCTGCCTCAGCCTCCCGGGTAGCTGGGACTACAGACGCACGCGACCATGCCTGGCTAATTTTTTCTACTTTTAGTAGAGACAGGTTCTCGCTCTTTCTTGCTCAGGCTGATATTGAACTCCTGAGCTCAAGCGATACTCCCGCCTTGGCCTCCCAGAGTGCTAGGATTACAGGCGTGAGCCACCGCGCCCATCCTGCCCCTTCTGCTTCCTGAGTTTATGTTTCTGAATGAACATGTGACGGGAGGCTTGACTCCACTGTTCCCTCAGTCTGCTCAGACCCGCGGTGCCTCTCATGTGTTAGTGTGAGGATCTCACCACAGAGGGTGTAATCCCAGTGTTTAAAGATAACTGTTTTTCATACAACAGAGCCAATAAACACAAGCCAACTTCTTCATCTGGTGCTCAAAGAAGAAGCAACAATCTGTTTCAAAGCTGGAGGAAAACCTGGCTGTGCTGGGCTTGCTGGATACTGGACATCTAGATACTAACTGTGTACATACTGTACCTTATGGGTGATTTAAGAGTTCGCTTCAAAACATCAGCATTTAGAACCTAAGCCCTAAATAAGATCTGACTCTTTTTTGGGGGGAGGGGCTCATTCTCTAAGTCTCTGTGCAAATGTCATTTTTTCTCATTTTCTCTGATGTGGAGTCAGTCTTCCTCTGTGCTCCCACAAATACCTTTGTTCCCTTAGCCATTTGCACATGTCCGTATTATAACATTGAATTGTAATTATTTATTTAATTTTCAGTCTCTGTCCACTGGGGGCAATGAGAACTTCGGGGACAAAGGCATATTTTAGTTATCCTGCATCTGTGTCTGCCCCAGTACTGAGCCTGAGTGCAAACATTCAGCAAGTGTTTACTGATGTCATGAGTGACGTCCTGCGTCCCACTTTAGGCCACTTGCCCTTCTCTGAAATGATCTATGAACTCCCACCGAACTTTCAGTTAATGTTCATGGTCTGACATTTCAACTCATTTTAATTTTTCCAGTATCCATTTTCTCTTTTCAGCTAGATGTAAGCTTGGTCACAGCAGAATCTATAAGCTTATCCCATTATGAGAACAAACTATTTAACAGATCCATTGCTACTTTGGGTGTGATATGCTCAAAAGATGAAGAGAAACTCATCAAATTAGTTTTTACTTGGGAAAAGGTTTATTTATATTATGTCTGCTTATCTAAAGTTAGAAAGGCCTTAAATATGGCTCCACGTTGAATACGGACTCTGTCTCCCTATTTTGACAGAGCCCATGTTCACAAATGTGCCACACCTACCTTGATTTGTTGTCTGGAGTTAGCTGCCCAACCTGTGTCCTCTGCCTGGAATGTTCTCCCTTGCTGGCTGGTTTCTGCCCACCTGTTGTGCCCAGGGTTGCTCCTTACTCCTTCGTCAAAAGTCACTTTCCCTTCCACGAGCCAGTTTATTTTTTCTTCATAGTATTTGTTACGAATGTAAGTTAAAAGTTCTAAATACATATTTGTCCAGTGAATGTCAATGTGCCACAGGTATTGCACAAAGGTAGAAAGGAGCCAAGCTGATCTGACTCTGTATTCAATTTTTCTATCCAAAGCAAACAGTAAGGAGGCAATAGCAGAAAACTGGCTACATAAAAGTTAACCAAACCCAAGAAAGTCTAGCATGCAAGGTAGCGATTATCTTGGAGCATTCAAAAGACACTTGGGTCTCATTTACCAGGGGTTTTCTGTAAACCTCAATTTCTTAGAATTTTAATCAATAGATTCTTTAAAATAATCATAATTTATCACACATTTTTGCAACCATACTCTTTATACTAAGAAACTTTAGAAAATGTTTTATTTTCCTTTCTCGTACCTTTTTGAAAATGAAATTGAAAGTTCAATAAAACTGTGCTAAAAAGTTTGGACTAAGAAGAAGAAAGGTCCTTATCCTGGTGAGGTTCAGGGTGAAATGGCTGGGAATGTTGGTGAGTGGATCTGCGTTTGTTGGTTAATTTGGGGCCTGGACAGTCAGGGTTAAGTCCAGTTAGGGATGCTAGAAAAGCCAACCTTCTGGCTAAAGCCAAGGATTAATAGGGAGAGAGGGTTAAGAACTGAAATAGGTGATATGAATTTCTTTCTCTATTTTCTCTTTCCCTTCTTTTGTTTATGTATAGATTTTTGTTGTATGTCCTTTCATCTCTTCCACATTGCCTTTCTCTGTTTAACCCTTAAACCACCAAGATTTGGAACTACAATGAGAATTTTAAAAGGTACTGGTGGCTATAGTTATTGTTAAAAAAAACTTTGTATTTTCTGATATGGTTTTTCACTTATTCCTTTAACATAATATTTTGTTACTCAGGTTGACTTTAGAGAAAAATCTACTTCCTTTGCTTACTATTGTTTTTTTTTTTAAGAGATGGGGTCTGTCTATGTTGCCCAGGCTGGTCTCAAATTCGTGGCCTCAAGGGGTCCTCTTGTCTCAGCCTCCCAAGTAGCTGGGATTACAGGTGTGAGTCACAGCTTGCTTACTATTTTTAAATGCTCATTTAAGGAGGCAATAGCCTGCAACATGTGCATTTATTTGACTCAGAAACTTTGCTCCCAGGAATTTGTATTAAGGAAATAATTAAACTGATATATAAAGACATGTATATAAGGCTGTTTATTCTAGAGCTGTTCCATCTTATTGAAAAATGTGTACACAACCTAAATGTCCAACAATAATGTTGATTAAGTAAATGTAGGTACATCTGTACAATTAAGTGTTATGCAGCCATGAAAATTAATGCTACAGATATTTATTGCTATAAAAGATACTTATGCCATATAGTACAGAAATAAAAATAGTTTACCAAATGATGTGCATCATAAGATCTCTATTTTACATGACTTTATGTATATACATACATGTATAAGGAAAAACTGCTAGAAGAAAATATAATAGAAATTCAATAAACTTCATCATGATTACTTTTGGTGATATGATCATGAATGAATTTTCTTTTTTGTTCATCTATAACTTCTAATTTTTATATAATTAGAAAAACTATTACTTCTATAATATAGTTTACTATAACCAACAAAATTTGGTTCTTATTTAATGCATAGTTGACTACTTTCTAGAATTAATGGCATCCATTTTTGTTCTAATTAATTTTATAACCCGATTCTTTCACTCCTTTCCAACTTTTTTCCTTCTTTGCCCCTTCTCAATTAAAGAAATTCTCGTGTACTAGAGAAATCACGGGTGAGAAACTTGTCAAGGCCTCTGGAGCCCAAACGTGCCTTCAAGTAAAAAGGAGATAAAATGAAAAATTTAATACTCAAGGGATCTGTTCTCTAATGGAAATGTTTCTTAGACTACTAGGATTTTCTTTCAATCTGTTTGATTTTAATGGTTTTTAACTTCAAAATGTCTGAGGAGTAGATTTCTGAGGGATTTAGTTCACTCAGTGTGCTCTCCTTACCTGGACAGGCCGTGCCTGCCGGAGTGGACATTTGTAAGGCCATATGCTCATAAGCAAAGGAAACTGGAGACTGAGACAATTTTCCAAAGCCTCACACTGCTTTCCTCCTCCTGCTCTTCGTCAATGGCAAAACTAGGGACCTAGCTTGAATAGTCCTAGTAATAGGCTCATGGTCAGCCCTGGCAGGAGAAAAGCTTCACTAAGGAGACACATGGACTTCTAATATCTTCTATATTGCAACCCCAAACGTGAGGTTAAAGGAGCTGAGTGAAGGATCAGGGCCTGGCAATTGCACAAGCTATTTTTAGCTCCGGTATTTGGTCCAGGTGACCTGGGGGACCACTTGTCCTCTCTGTGCATTGGTTTCCAATTGACAAAATGGACAGTGTGCTATTGTAGGCAGGGGAACTGCTTAGTTAAAGGCAAAGAAAAGAATGCAACAAACATGGTCTTCTCAGCAGAGATAATAATGATGAGGGGGCCCAGAATTCTTTCCTAGATTTTATCTCTGACTTGTTGCATGTCCCTGAGCAGTTAGGCTATTTCTGTGCCCTTGGCTTTCTCATGCATAGACAGGTAATAATACCCTGTTCTCTCTGCTTTCATTATATGGGCACTGTGAGGATAAAATAGTTCGTTAATGAGATTTAAAATAGGAAGAAAATGTTTTTGAAGCCTTTAAAGTACCCAAAGATTTTCAGATCCTGATTAAATAGAAGGTATTGTTACAAAAAAAATCTGTACGGTTCCTATCATGTACACATTGTTTCCTTGAGTGCTGTATTTATTTGACAATTTATTTTTCTTTTCTGCACTAATGCGGAGGGAAAATGGAGGCAAAGCAAAATAATAAGAACAGGCATGCCTGAAGACAAAGTGTTGCCTGTCACCTTAAGCCTCGGACACATATTTTGAATGAAGCTAATGTTTAAAGTCCCCTCAGATAGAGTTGGAAGAGCGCATTTAATAGGGTGACTAAAATGTCCACACCGGCAAACGCCTTTCTCACATGGAGAAATAGTGCGGTTTTATCTTGGGAAAGGGATGAGAACCCGCTTCTTGAACACATACAATGCTGAAGACATTTCCTGGAAAATCACCGGCCTAGGGCAGCTGCATCACACAGAGATGTTTGAGGTTCAGATTTATAAGCAATATGGGAACTGAAGCCAAGGTACTACTTTTGTTCAGCACTAGGTGCAAAATCTAAAATGTTAGGCATGTTCTTGTTTGTAGTTAGGAAAAAGTTCCCCAAGTTTTGGAAGATTCCTCTTTGACCTCCCTAACAAGCCAACAAATCGAAACAATCAGCTCCCTTCTGAAGAAAACAAATGTATGTAGTTGATGCAGATTTTTAATGAGACCGTTACTCCCCTGTGGGCCTTTCTTTTTTCTTGTTCTAAAAATACATCTAGAAAAACGGAAAAATGGCCAACAAATGTTAATATATTTTCTACTGGATTTTATGTCACAAATGTTTAGTTGAGGGTGTGGACTCTGAGGAAATATGTTCTTTTCTAAATATTATAAAACTCTGTGTTCATTCTGGAAAGACAAACAAAACTAATAAAAATGGTTACCTCCTTTGGAGTCATGAGAAATGGGAGGGAAACTTCACCTTTTCATCGCTTTTAATGTTTGCACCTTATCAATTACCCATCCCCAAATTAAAAATACTAATTAACAAATTGTTTACTTTTGAGAAAAGAAACTAGAAGTGAAGGATGAGGAGCTGGAGATTTTTTTTTTTTTTTTTTTGAGACAGAGTCTCACTTTGTTGCCCGGGCTAGAGTGAGTGCCGTGGCGTCAGCCTAGCTCACAGCAACCTCAGACTCCTGGGCTTAAGCGATCCTACTGCCTCAGCCTCCCGAGTAGCTGGGACTACAGGCATGCGCCACCATGCCCGGCTAATTTTTTCTATATATTTTTAGTTGTCCAGCTAATGTCTTCTATTTTTAGTAGAGACATTGTCTCGCTCCTGCTCAGGCTGGTCTCGATCTCCTGACCTCAAGTGATCCTCCCACCTCGGCCTCCCAGAGTGCTAGGATTACAGGCATGAGCCACCACGCCCAGCCGAGATTTTTAAAATATATAGAACCATTCTGATGTATTTGCCTTTTTTGCAATGTTCATGAATAAATAAATAAATGTGCATTCATAACTAAAAAGAACAAATAACCTAGAAAAACAAAAACAAAATCCTCTGTGCTCACTACCCTCCAAGTAAGAAAGGATGAGCCTTGTATGATTTTCTTATACCTGTGTATATTTTCCATGTGCCGAAGAGCTGCCCCATGGTCAAGCCAAGGGGTGACTATGTGGCTTTCTCAGTACAGACATAATAGGGTTACACAGTCACTGTGAAAAAGCTGCAGACAGATTACGCCAGTCAACAGAACACCCTACACAGAAACTGTAAAACCATTTTAACACTTACTTCAGATATTATTACATGTGACAACGTATTTGAAAGATCAACCAAATAAACCGTTCCTAGGAAACATTTCCAATAGAATACTTCTTGAATTATGTTGCTTTTCTTAGGTCAGTGGGAATTGAATTAAGACACTGAAACATAGAGTCAAGATGAGAACCTGTATTTTTAGCTGAAATCTTTTATAGAAGCCTCCAGATACTATAATACTTCTCGATCCTTCTTTTTTTTTTTTGCATAGAGAAAAACTGAAATAGATTGTCTTTTTTAACATGGCAGAGAAACTAGACGGTGGGGTATTACAAATGTGACAAGATTCCAAATTTGACAGTATATTTCTATGTAACCAATTACCCATTTGTTCATTCATCATTTATCTTACTATGCATGAGGCTCTGCATGAGATGCTCTGAAGATAGAGAAATGAGTAAGACCCAGTTGTAGGAAGGGAGGCTGACGTGAACATCAGAGAGCAGGGGTATTAGCTAGTATAAAGAATGTAGTAGAATAATGCCAGCAGTATTTTGGGAGCATCTTGGATGAATACGTAACTCACCCTGAAAGTGGGAGAGAGAGAAAAAAAGAGAAAGTCGGTAAACACTAAGATGTATTTTAGGAGCCAGCTGATAGTTTTTTAGAACTGCATTAAGTTCATAAAAAACAAATGAATGACTCTAAATCAAAAGAAGGCTGGATTTTCTTCTGAGTTTATGTTAAAAGCAGGGACACTTCACTTATACACTAGAAACAAAAGAAGGCCAAGGTGCCTCATCCTTGGCACGTGTAGGCACTTTAGACTTGGCATTTCTTTGTCTTGGAGGGTTGTGCTGTGCACTGCAGGATATTTAGCACCATCGCTGGTCTCTACCCAGTAGATGCCAGAAACAGACCCCTGGTTATGACGACCAAAAATGTCTCCAGACATTACCAAATGCCCCTGGGGGTCAAAATCCACCCCCCACTCCAATTAAGAAACACTGCTTAAAATCAAGTTCATTTCATTAAGTATTTATAATGCTTAGTTAGCTATTAAGCTGCAAATGGAAAATTAAGGTTGATAAAGAACCAACTTAAATATTTTTCCTCTTATTTCTATGGCTGCTAAATATATCGTGATGAAAACTATCAAATTAACATGTCTGAAGACTGGTTTATTCTCATTTTCTACTTGCCAGTCATAATAGGACCTGAGACAAAATCCAGAAAAACAGCTCAAATTTGACATGGGCACCACTTACCCAGGGAAGTGAGAACTTACCCTACTTTCTAAATGCTTTTATTACATTAAGGCTTCTTTGCAGAAACTGTAGATTAGAGTTTTTGGATTGCCAAGGCCACCATGACATCCAGACTCAAGGTTGCCGGCTCTACTTGACTCTCCCTGGCCTATTGGCAGAAGGTCCTAGAGTCCCTGCCTTTTATCATCTTCTATCACCTTCCTCTGCCCTTGATGGGAACCTGCAAAGAGCAAAGGTGCCCCAGAGGCTGCTGGGAGGTGTTCTGTTTACCCGCTGGGGATATCCCATCCTGCCTTTCACCGTCCTTCTCGCTGCTCAAGCAAACATCTGCAGGAAACCATCGTTAACTGGAACTTACTATGTAGCAAAATGAAAAACTTTTTTTTTTTTATCATTTTGTTTTTAAAAGAAAAAAAGGAAACCAGAGAAGGCATGTTTACATTTAAAGTGTATATTTTTTAAAATAAAATTTTCAGGCCAGGCATGGTGGCATGTGCCAGTAGTAGACCCTGATACTTAGGAGACTGAGGCAGGAGAATGGCTTGAGCCCAGGAGTTAGAGGTTGCAGTGAGCTATGATGATGCCGCTTCACTCTAGCTGGGATGACAGAGCGAGACTCTTGTCTCCAAAAAATAAATAAATAAATAAATAAATAAATAAAATTTTTAAAAATAAAATTTTCAGTGTGAGAACTGGATAAGAGATAATTAGTCAAGGACATCCTTAATCATGACTTGTTGATGATCAGATTGATGCTGCTGCCACTACATAAAGGATCAAACTGTTTTATTCTCTTTTGATGGTTTATACCATTTCTACTTCCAAAATGATATTAAGTTTTTCTTTAAAAAACCATATATGTGTATATAAGTATGTGTATGTAGAAATGGCCCTCTCTCTTTTTTTGTAAACTCAAATTAGAGTATACTCTGCACATTGTACATTTTTAAATTTTTTTTTTTTTTTTTTGAGACAGAGTCTCCCTTTGTTGCCCGGGCTAGAGTGAGTGCCATGGCATCAGCCTACCTCACAGCAACCTCAAACTCCCGGGCTTAAGCGATCCTCCTGCCTCAGCCTCCCCAGTAGCTGGGACTACAGGCATGTGCCACCATGCCTGGCTAATTTTTTCTATATATATTTTAGTTGGCCAGATAATTTCTTTCTATTTTTAGTAGAGACGGGGTCCTGCTCTTGCTCAGGCTGGTCTCGAACTCCTGACCTTGAGCAATCCACTCGCCTCGGCCTCCCAGAGGGCTAGGATTACAGGCGTGAGCCACTTCGCCCGGCCCATTTTTAAATTTAACAATATATTGTGGAGACAATTCTCTATCAATTCATAATGACGAAATTCAGTCTTTTAAACAGTTGCATAGTATTCCATTGCATCAATGTACCATGATTTGTTCAATCAGCTCCTTATTGGTAGACATGTAGTTGTTTCCTATATTTTGTTACTAAAAGTATTGTATTTTGGGAGCATGTTATTTTATTTATTTATTTATTTATTTATTTATTTATTTTGAGACAGAGTCTTGCTCTGTTGTCCTGGGTAGAGTGCAACGGTGTCATCATAGCTCACTGCAGCCTCAAACTCCTGGGCTCAAGCAATCATCCTGCCTCAGCCTCCCAAGTAGCTGGGACTACAGGAATGCACCACCATGCCCGACTAATTTTTTCTGTATATTTTTAGTTGTCTGGCTAATTTCTTTCTAGTTTTAGTAGAGACAGGGTCTCGCTCTTGCTCAGGCTGGTCTTGAATTCCTGACCTCAAGCGATCCTCCCACCCTGGCCTCCAAGAGTGCTAGGATTACAGGCGTGAGCCAATGTGCCCCTTTGGAAATTAGCCCTTTTTTTTTAATCTTACCTCTGCTGCAAATACTTTTTTCTGAGTTTGTTTTTGCTTTTCAACTTTGTTTATAGTAACTTTTCATGCAGAAATGTTTAATTTATGTATTCAAATGTATATATTTTTTTCTTTATGGATTTTGTTCCATCATTAGAAAGGCTTCCTTTACTTTGTGGTTATAAATAAAAAAAGTTCTTCCATGTTTCTTCTAGTACTCTCTTTTTTTTTTTTTTTTGAGACAGAGTTTTGCTCTGTTGCCCAGGCCTAGAGTGCTGTGGCATCAGCCTAGCTCACAGAAACCTCAAATTCCTGGGCTCAAGCAATTCTTCTGCCTCAGCCTCCTGAGTAGCTGGGAATACAGGCATGTGCCACCATGCCTGGCTAATTTTTTTCTATATATATTTTTAGTTGTCCAAATTTCTTTCTATTTTTAGTAGAGATGGGGGTCTCACTCTTGCTCAGGCTGGTCTCGAACTCCTGACCTCGATAGATCCTCCCAACTCAGCTTCCCAGAGTGCTAGGATTATAGATAGCTGTCAGCCCCCGTGCCTGGCCTCCTCTAGTACTATTATGGTTTTACTTTTCATCTTTAAATCGTTGAACTATCTGGATTTTACTTTTTAATAAAGAATGAGGTAGAGGCCGGGTGCGGTGGCTCATGCCTGTAATCCTAGCACTCGGGGAGGCCGAAGCGGATGGATTGCTTTAGGTCAGGAGTTCGAGACCAGCCTGAACAAGAGCGAGACCCCGTCTCTACTAAAAATAGAAAGAAATGATCTGGACAGCTAAAAATATATATAGAAAAAATTAGCCGGGCATGGTGGCGCATGCCTGTAGTCCCAGCTACTCGGGAGGCTGAGGCAGGAGGATTGCTTGAGCCCAGGAGTTTGAGGTTGCTGTGAGCTAGGCTGACGCCACGGCACTCACTCTAGCCCGGGCAACAGACTGAGACTCTGTCTCAAAAAAAAAAAAAAAAGAATGAGGTAGAAATCCAAACTTGATTTTTTTCCCCATATAGCTACCAAATGTCTCAACACCATTTATTTTCCCTCTAAATTAGAACTGTTGGCTTTATGTTATACTAAATATTCATAGTTAAGACTATTTCTGAAGTCTCAATTCTTTTCCATCTATCCCTATCTCTTCATGCACCAGTATTAAACTTTTCATAATGTCTTAATATATGTTTTTATTTTTAATATATATTTTATTTTTATGTATTTATCAATATCTGTTGCCCTAACTGTATATGATTTTATGTTTAATCCTTCAGGTATAGTGATAATGGTACAAGGTGTTAGGAGACAACCATTTTCATAGTGAGTAAATTCTGACATTCATACTATTTTGGGAAACCTCCAACCACTGAATGGTTAGCAGGTTTTTATATTTCAAACTCTGAGCGTTACCTTAACTTTTAATACCTAGTATATCCTGATTTATCATCTCATGTCTCACCTCAAGAAATTGACACAAAAATCAGTTTACTGACTGTAATGGGGAGGAGAGGAGCTTTGACAGGAGGGCCCAGGTGATTGTTACAAGACTGAGCCAAATGGGACATGCCGTTCAGGGGAGCCGCAGCTGTGGCACCGTGGTGGCCAAGTGGGCATGGGAGAGGCTCAGTACCTCAAGGTTTGGCTTATCAAATATGAGGACCATGAGAACAAAATTGTCATGCAAGGCTAAGACTTGTTTGATTGTATCAGGAGAAAAACCCCAGACCTGACAAACAGGATCCTGCACTCAATTCAAACTCAACAGAGCAAGGAGTACTGGGCCCTCAGGCGAGTCCCAGGCTTAATTAAAGAAATCCAAGCAGTCTTAAATAATGGAAAGGCTAGATACCTTAAGGAAGGCTGCTATGAAACCACGGGTGTATGTCATGAATCTTCCTCCTAGTCCTTCCAAAAGAGACCTACTTGGGAACACTTTCCATTGGTCTCATGAGTTTAGAGAGGCCTTTGTAGATCAGGATACTGCGTGGAGCCCAGAGGAAGTCTGGGAACTATTAGGATAATCCTGGAGATTTTGGAGCAAGTCCATGCCCTCTGTCAACACCCCCCCTTGTCCATATGAGACAGCTTCTGACTTGCTATTGGGCTCAGAAGTTGCTCATGGCAAGGAGGTGATCTGCCAGGTTTCATATCTGAGTATGCTAACATCCAGTGGATTCCAGATCTGCCACTTACTAGCTGTACTACAATGGGCAGGTACTGAATTCCTCTAAGCCGCAGTTTCCTTTTTGGTAAACGAGTTTTACAAAACCCTTAGGTTTACCTCCTAGGGTTGCTGTGAAAATTAAATGAGCAAAGGCATATTATATATTTTAAACAAGAATTCACATGTAGTACGTTATCAATAAATGCAACGGTTGTTGTTATTCTCATTATTACTGCAACCATTTTGTTTAAAGGGTAGGATTCCATGGGGTACAGGCAGAATACGGCTTTCTTTCTCCTGCTCAGTAAGGCTAGCCTGTCCCTGCCCCTGTCCCTGGGGTAAAATTTAAGAGTCCTAGGACTACACCAGTCACTCTCGGGTACTATAAAGTTCTCGGTCACGTGCTGTCACAAA
Organism: Lemur catta; assembly: GCF_020740605.2. Classification (NCBI taxonomy): domain Eukaryota; kingdom Metazoa; phylum Chordata; class Mammalia; order Primates; family Lemuridae; genus Lemur; species Lemur catta. The sequence continues at coordinate 82,092,749 of NC_059136.1, read as the reverse complement.
ACAGTCATATGTCAGTAATTGAAATGTCTGGTTCTATGTAAAAATCTAAACTTGAACTTTATTTCCCCTTTCCCTGATGTCAGTCCTGACAGATTATATAAATCTGCACAGGGAAAAGGGGTGGGCTCTGGTTGTCTTCCTCTATCTTTCCAACCTATGCCTGCCTCCTCCTGAACCCCTACTCCCCCATAGCCCCTACCCTGGAGCAGCTGAACTCTCTGCCATTTTTCTTGACTAACGTTGCAGCTGGAGTTCTCTGGAGCTCACAGATGTTCAGCATTGACTCTTTCTTTTATGGTATGTTTCTGTTGCTTCCTTGGAGACCCCGGCTTGGGAACACACCAGCAGCACCCCTCACATGGGCATGTCCCTCTTGGGGCTAGTCTCTTGAGGCTGGCCACTTACAAGCCCCAGTGACCTGCCACCCCCAGTTTCTGCTTAAGGTCCCATGTCACTGGCTTCAGGTCCCTTTTAAAAGGTCTCCCAGGCCTGCCCCGTCCCAGGTAGCCATCCTGTCCATGCAAAACACGTATCTCTGCCCTGCCATCCCCAGCAGACCAACTTGCTCCCATGAAGGCAGCTCTCTTTGCTCTGCCCACGGGCTGAAAGTCCCAGTTCTTCACACTGGACCCTTGAGACCCCAAACTCCAGGAGACACAGGGCAAGCTTTCTAAGGAGCTCCATAATGCCCCTCTTGCTAAGTTTGGGGTCAGGGAAATACTCCTCTCCTCTTTGCATTTACTGCGATGCCCTTTTCAAAGGCACCTCTCTCCCTGCCTCTTCAGCCTCAGAGGCAAAACTGGTTCTTAACTACGTCCTTTGCAAGCCGGACAGAAATCAGCTAGGATCTCACTTCGGAATGTGGGAATTCCAGCTAACATTATTTTGTTCTCAGCTGACACTCAGGCAGAAAGAGCCCCTTTTAAATATCCTGTTATACTATTAGAGTCATCAGCATAGGGTTGTTACAGGATTTAAATGAAAAATGCATGTAAGGCCGGGCGCGGTGGCTCATGCCTGTAATCCTAGCACTCTGGGAGGTGGGCGGATTGTTTGAGCTCAGGAGTTCGAGACCAGCCTGAGCAAGAGCGAGACCCTGTCTCTACTAAAAATACTTCTACTAAAAATAGAAAAGAAATTATACGGACAGCTAAAAACATATATATATATAAAAAATTAGCCGGGCATGGTGGTACATGCCTGTAGTCCCAGCTACTCGGGAGGCTGAGGCAGGAGGATCGCTCGAGCCCAGGAGTTTGAGGTTGCTGTGAGCTAGGCTGATGCCACGGCACTCACTCTAGCCCCGGCAACAGAGTGAGACTCTGTCTCAAAAAAAAAAAAAAAAAAAAAAAAGCATGTAAAATACTTAGCATAGTGTCAGGCACACAGTAAGTGTTCAGTAAACTTTACCTATTAATTTAACAAACAATTTATACAGTTTTTAACTAGGTAATCTAGGTGCTTTATAAGTAATAACTCATTTAATCCTCAAAACAGTTCCATCATTCTCACTTTATACACAAGAAAACTAAGGCACAAAGAGGTTATGTACTTGCCCAATACTGCACAGCTAGTAAGTGACAAACCTGGGATTCAAATCCAGTCTGGCTCCAGAGACCATGCTCTTAACCACTATGCTATTTCCCATTTAATAGCTATGATTATCATTATCATAATGATTAGTATTTAGGATGTATGGGACCAGGGTGTGTAAGCATAAAAGCCAAGTGAGTTACATGAGAAGCTGCTCATATGCCAAGCTTGGCTTCATTAATCGAGCTACTCTCCTTCTCTAGATGAACGCCACTGGCTATCCCCCACCTGCCTTGCCTCCCAGGGGCCGGCATCCCCTCCCCCCACCAGCAAAAAAAGAAGAAAAAAAAAAAGCCAATGGATAGCTGGTTTTTTTCCCAATGAGGTATTGAAGAGAATAAATACACATGGATCTGGTTTATAGATGCCTGTGCTCACTATTACAGCACATTCCAGTAACCAATTTCAGCATTGTGGATCCTGAACGTGTGGCTATCCCTGAGCAACAGCAAGGAGGGGAACGTCTCCCTCACATTCCCCTCAAATTCACAGGAGGGTTGGGCTAGAGTCAGGATTTCTGCAGTTGCGCCATATGAGAAGGAACTTCAAAGGGGCAAATTTGTTTACACAGAAGAGACAGAGAGATTCTATCAATTAGTTAATTAAGGCAGAAATAGGAGATCAATCACCTTCGTGGTGGAGCACAAAAAGAAAGAACAAGGGACACCTGCCATCAGATGATTAGATGTAGTCCTTTGTCCTGAGCAACATGCCACACAATGGCTGATTCCTTTCCTCTTGACTCCCTGTGTATCTTCCTAATATGCTGATAAAACTGATATAACTTAAGCACGATTCTATGCCTTGCAATCCAAAAAACTTAATACAATCATATTATCCTCAAATAATGATAATTTAATCTTTCTCATTTCCAATAGTTATGCCTCTTTGTTCTGTTTCTTGTTTTATGGTATTAGCTAGAAATTCCAGGATTCTAGCCAGAATTAGCCAAAAACTCCAGAATTAAATAATAGCGGTACTAGCAAGCAACATTTTCTTGTTTCTGAAATTAATGGTAATACCTCTAGAGAAATTCTGGTACACCCTTTGAGAATTTCATAAAAGCTAACTCTATAAATGCACATACCCACAAAATGTTGTCTACAGTTTTAGGAGGTTCAAGGATTATGGACACATGGATGGGTTTTTTTTTAATCCCTTTTTTTTTCCTTTTTTATTTTTATTTTATTTTATTTTTTTAATTTCTTTTTCTTTTTTTCTTTTTGTTCACAGCATCAGAACATATCCCTTTTTTCTTTAAGACAGAGTCTCGCTCAGTCACCCAGGCTAGAGTGCTGTGGCATCAGCCTAGCTCACAACAACCTCAAACTCCTAGGCTCAAGCAATCCCTCCTGCCTCAGCCTCCTGAGTAGCTGGGACTACAAGTGTGTGCTAACACACCCAGCTAGGCATTTGAATTTACTAGAAGGATTATAATGCATATTAGAAAGATATTTGAAAAAAAAGTATTATAAAAAAAAATTTGTTTGGGTCATGCCTGTAATCCCAGCACTTTGGGAGGTTGAGGTGGGAGGATTGCTTGAGCCCAGGAGTTCAAGATCAGCCTGGACAACATAGCCAGACCTCATCTCTACAAAAAATAGAAAAATTAGCCAGGCATGCTGGTACATTCCTGTAGCCCCAGGAACTCAGGAAGCCAAGGAAGGATGATCACTTGAGCCCAGGAGTTTGAGGTTGCAGTGAGCTATAATGATTCCACTGTGCATCAGCCTGGGTGACAGAAAAAAAAAAAAAGAAAAGAAAAATTATTGGTTGGATAAACCTCAGTTGGTAAGAAAATAATATCAATCAAAACACCTCTTTTCTAAGCATTCTCATAAGGACCAGAGAATTAGAACTTCAGAAAATCATAGAGATGGTAGGAGCAACTCATGAAACCTACTCATTTTACAGATTAGAAGGCAGTTGTTCAGAGACATTGTGACTTATGCAAAATTGCACTACTTGATAGAGGCAGGAATTGGTTAATATAAACTACTTATTGAGGCTCAAAGAGAAAATAAGGGGAAAGACTTTTGTCTTATTTCCAGTGGAACATTACCTTAATTCCATGGCAGAGCAAGAAGAGTGGCTAGGTTTGAAAGTTTCACAAAGAAATGATGCAAGCATTTTAAAAAATTAAAGACATTATTGTCATCTTCAAGGGATGAAAAACATTATTGGGCTCAATTTTCCCATATCTTTCAGTTCCAACTGCCTCACCCTCTGTGTGTGTGTGTGTGTGTGTGTAGTGCTGAAATGTTTCAGAATTTCAGCTCCTTGGACAGTTCTCCCCAGCACACACCAGGGAGGTCTTCCTGCCAAGAAGGGGCTGAGTGCATTACAAATGGGGATGGAAGAAACAGAGAACAAAGGAAAGAGGCTTTAAGGACATAAATTTTAGAAAGTCGCCAACTTTTAAAAAGATCTGGGCCAGGAGCGGTGGCTCACGCCTATAATCCAAGCACTCTGGGAGGCCGAGGCGGGAGGATTGTTTGAGTTCAGGAGTTTGAGACCAGCCTGAGCAGGAGCAAGACCTCATTTCTACTAAAAATAGAAAAATTAGCTGGCTTTCGTGGCTCAGGCCTACAGTCCCAGAGTCCCAGCTATTTGGGAGACTGGGACACAAGGATCGCTTGAGCCCAGGAGTTTGAGGTTGCTGTGAGCTATGATGATGCCACTGCACTCTAGCCTGGGCAACAGAGGGAGACTGTGTCTCAAAAAAAAAAAAAAAAAAAATCCAGAACTACACCCCAACACACACCTAGGACCTGGGCAGAGTAGGGGCTTCTCTTGCTGTTTGTGCAAGTTCCTGCTCTGCTTGTCCTTTAACGTCGTCTTCTTCTTCTTTTTTTTTTTTTTTTTTTTTTTTTTGAGACAGAGTCTCACTTTCTTGCCTGGGTTAGAGTGCTGTGGCATCAGCCTTGCTCACAGCAACCTCAAACTCCTGGGCTCAAGCAATCCTCCTGCCTCAGCCTCCTCCGTAGCTGGGACTACAGGCATGCACCACCATGCTTGGCTAATTTTTTCTATTTTTAGTTGTTTGGCTAATTTCTTTCTATTTTTTTTAGTAGAGATGGGGTCTCGCTCTTGCCCAGGCTGGTTTTGAACTCCTGAGCTCAAGCAATCCTCCCTCCTCGGCCTCCCAGAGTGCTAGGATTACAGGTGTGAGCCACCGTGCCCGGCCTAATGTCTTCTTTTAAGATTAATCCAGATAGGCTTTGTGCTGAACCTATCTACCCAACTGTTCCCTCCCTGTGGCCTCATTAGCAGTCAGCCCAAGGCCCACAGAACAACACAGCACAATGCCCGCTGCCCAGCCCAGTACCTGACTTCACGTGTGGCAAACGGCTGACTTTCAAGGGCTGCAACAGCAGGACTGAGACATCTGCTCCCAGGCAGTGAGGAACTCAGCCGAACTGGTTATTTGGTGTCACATAGCAAAACAATCAGTTAGATGACTGATTTCTTTTCTCCCAACTGGTATGTTGTCGCTGCCTCAGATCCTAATATGGTGGTTTATGCTACTGAAGGCTTGCTACAAAGAGCACCTTTGTTTTTTAAACATTTAAAAGGCTGTTACATTTACTATTTATTTGAATTTCTAAACACTCTATGCATCAGATAGAGCAGCTAATAACTGGGGTTTTGGGGGCTTTTGTTTTGTTTGGTTTGGTTTTTTTGAGACAGAGTCTCACTCTGTCGCTCTGGGTAGAGTGCAGTGGTGTCATTGTAGCTCCCTGCAACCTCAAACTCCTGGGCTCAAGCAACTCTCCTGCTTCAGCCTCCTGAGTAGCTGGGACTATAACGGAGGGATGGCCTGGGAAAAAATGGCAATAAACATTTTCTGTCTCTAAAGCCTGCATCCCTACCTTAGGCCAGTGGTTGGGAGGGGCAGGGTAAGTCTTTTGCTTATTTGTATGACAGGAGCTGGCCCAGCCCGACCTGGTAAAGGGAGATCCTGGGCGGAGGTCAGGAGATTGTCTTCAGTGGAGATGGGATGAGCAGAGTTATCAACTGTAATTACCTGAAGCCGAGAACCCATCCTTAAAAAGCTCTGTATTTCTGGAAATGTTCGGGAAATTTGTGATTTTGAGACGAGAAGTTCTGCCATTTTTCCTCCTTTGCCAGCAAAGTTAAACTCTCTCTTTCCTTCCTCCTCAAACCACTTGTGCTCATTATTAGGCCTTGTGGACAAGTGCTGCGTTTTCGGTAACAGTACTACAGGCTAGCGACACCATGATAGGCTAATTTTTTCTATCTTTGGTAGAGATGGGGTCTAGCTTTTGCTCAGGCTGGGTAGAGTGCAGTGGCATCATGGTCACCGTGTCTCCCTGCAACCTCAAACTCCTGTGCTCAAGCCGTCCTCCCGGCTCGGCCTCCCGGAGTGCTAGGATTATAGGTGTGATTGCCTGCTCCAGGCGAACTGTCCTAATTTTAAAACACGAAACTGAAGCCCTTAGAACATGATTGATTTGCTCCAGGTCTCCTAGCTTGGTAGTGGTGGAGTTAGAACTTGAACTTTCAGGTGCCCTGACTTTATCCACCTGCACTGCCGGCTTCATTAGAATCACTTTTCTATAAACGTGTACTTTCTAGAGAGAAAGCTGTATATGTTAGGATTTTAAAATTGTGTATACTTCCAAGTATGTGTGAATTCAATAAATAAATGTTATATAAGTTGTAAATACATTTTGATGAGGAAATTCATTTATATATAGATTTGGAGGATCAATTAAGAGAATTGAAATCTATTTTGAAATAATTTAGGCCGGGCGAGGTGGATCCTTTGCTGAGGGAGGTGGATCCTTTGAGCTCAGGAGTTCGAGACCAGCCTGAGGAAGAGTGAGACCCCCATCTCCACTAAAAGTAGAAAGAAATTATATGGACAGCTAAAATATATATAGAAAAATTAGCTGGGCATGGTGCCGCATGCCTGTAGTCCCAGCTACTGGGGAGGCTGAGGCAGGAGGATCGCTTGCACCCAGGAGTTTGAGGTTGCTGTGAGCTAGGCTGATGCCACGGCACTCTAGCCCCGGCAACAGAGTGAAACTCTGTCTCAAAAAAAAAAAAAAATTTAATAAGTATATGGAGTATCTTCATGGAAAGAATCATATATTAAAACAAAACCTAATCACTCAAGAATTTACATCATTATTTTTAAACTTTTCATTTTGACATTTCAAACATTCTGTATATGTCTGAAAATGCTTGACATTTCAAACACACAGAAGTAGAGAGAAGACTATGATACGACGAACCCATCAAGCCACTTCAACCATTGTCGACATATGGCCAGTCTTCTTTTATCTCTAGTCCCTACTCCCCTCACCCCTTCCTCAGATTATTTTAAAGTAAATCCCACACAGTCTATCATTTCATCCACAAATATATAAATACGTATCTCTAAAAGACAAGAAGCCTTTTTTTTAAAATTAAAATATTGTCACATTTTGAAAAGTTAACAATAATTTTTTACTATCATTTAATATCTAGTTAGTGTTCAAATTTTTCTGATTGTCTCCCCCCAAATGTCTTTTTACCCTTGGTTTGCTCAAATCAGGATCTAAACAAAATCCACATTTAATTTGGCTGGCATATCTTTAAATCTCCGTTAATCTATAACATTTCTGTCAAGGGAAATATTTAAATAACTGCTCCTGGAAGAATTATCTGGCATTCAAGGGAATAGTTTCATTTATATATACCATAATTGATTGGATCTAAGGCAAGATTAATTGTAAGATGTATTATTATTTTATGTACCACTATTTAAAATGTTGACAATTATCCTTGTGAGATGCCACTAATTGTAAGATATATATTCCAATTTCAGACATTATAAAAGTGGAAAACATGTACATCTTAAAATCAATGACATGGGGTAGTTGGAACGCAGTGAGTTCACATTCATTCTTTATTTCAAGACACAGTATGGAATGGCACACAAGATGTGCAAAAAGTCCCTTACGTAGAAATGGTTTACTCCTATCCCGGTGGAGATGCAGACTAAAGAGTGATTTCCTTCCCTATTTTCATGGCTTATCATGGGGAACGCCTTTCTCTTCTTCAAGTTTGGTATATAACCTGAATTTCTTAGCACGTTTTTACCACATTTAATATATCAACACATTGACTTTTTTCACAATTTATGGTCTCTGAGAAGGCAATGAAATGCTCACTCTTTTGATTGCACTGATTTTAGGATGTTGGGCAAGTCTATTTTGAAAAATACATATTCATAATACCACTCTGGTCTTCAAAATGCTGTGCTGGGGGGCAGTTGTAGATATCCTTTTTTTTTTTTTTCGGTTTGTGCCACCATAGATGAGTGCTTAATGGACAATAATATTCTTTACATCAACTGGATAACACAAAGGAGAAAATGAGACTTGGCCAAGTTCTGGTTGGCCTCAAACATGGTAGTTTGGTTTTTACATCTTAGAGAAGTTTGACATCACAGATTAGTCTCTGATAAGGTGACTGTCCACTTTAAAGAATTTGGGTTTCAACTAGTACTCTTCTATTTAACAAAAGCCTCTGGATAAGGGCTGGCAGGCAGAAAAGGTGCATAATTGTATCACAGGTCATAATATCAATGAAAATAGGGAGTTTCTAAACTTTTTTTGCCTCAGGTCACTAGCAAATTTTGAAAGTCAAAACCCTTTGATTTCTCCCTGGAGAAATTCCAACCTGTGGGTAAAAGAATTTTGCTTCTAGCTATCTGGGCTTACAAGAAGGAACTGAATTGTTTATGCAGTTCCAAAAATAAAATTAAAAAAGAAAAAGAAAAAAAAAACCCTTACATATCTATAATATATTTTCATGGGAGGTTTGATATATTCTATTATTGTCATTCAGTTTACTCATCTGTAAAATGGGATGATAATAGTCATCTACCATAGAGTGTTGTTGGGAGAGGAAATAAGTTATATCAAATGTTTAAACAGTGCCTGACAGCTAGTGAGCATTTTATAAACATTAGCTATTATTACTTTTTTTTTTCAGGCAAAAAAAAACAAGTTAGGAAAAGAGTGAGTGACAACCAGTGGTGGACTTCGTCCTGGAAATCCACTATCTTGACTCTCACCCCCTGCTCTTTCCCTTTCACTGTTTTGCCTAAAGAAAGGATTTAGTAGCCTTTTAACAATTCTACATCAGTAAGTCTCTTCATCACACTAAAAGTCTTCAAAAGATTATAAAATAATGCTTACAAACTCTACAGACTAGACAGGCTCTTCTGTAGATAATTCTAAGTAGTAGTCAGTTTACTTAGTGTACCTGCTTCCTAAGTATGTCTCAAAATAACAAAATTATTTGAGAAAGAATTTTTTGTCAAGTTCTTTCTTATATAGACTCTTCTTACAAGTTAAGACAATCCCTGTACTCGTGGTTGCCATGCAAAGGATCTTGTCTTCAATCAGCTCACTAAGGTAACTTTGTAAAGATAGTGTTTTTTTAAAAGGCCCTTTGCCAACTCCCTCCAACATAACTTTGCAATGGACAGCAAGAAAAACATGGTAAATCACTTCCATATGGCTCAAGGCAATGAGAAACTTTTGATTAACAACACATTCACTACAATAAAATAACTTCCAAAGCTGCTAAAGAGACACTAACTTATCAGCTACATCTATTTTCTGTTTGATTTTTCATTGTTTTGACTCTCTAAAAACCCTCCTAAACCCCCAACTGGTTCATTTTTAAACAATGACCTCTTCCAAGACCATCACCTGTTCTTTGTCAGTTCTATTAAGCAAATAGCTGCTCTTAAACTATTTTAGAGCCAGCTGCTTTGAAATATGTGCTTCAAACATTCAAGAGAATGTTTTTACAGACTCATGGGTTGATACAATCGTTGACATGTCATCTGCATATGCAAGTACTAGTTTAAACACCTAGACTGCTCTATTTCCTTCCACACCTGTCTATATAGTAAGCTAAGCAGGTTAGTTCACATCATAAATTCTCATCAAAGGGCTTTTAATTAATATCTAAAGGACAAAATGGGCACCCTGGCCTCAATGTTTTCATTATCTGAATCTCTCCATTCCTCCCAGACAGAAACTAATCACATCATTTTTGCACTCTTGGCAGATTGAAAAAATATGACATAAACCTTTACAACTTTAAATAACACATCGTCACACATCAAGTCTCCCTTCTCCCCTTTTCAAATGGAATAGAATAAAAATATGATTGTCTTTTACTCTGTGTGTTTTGCAGTTTTTCTTGGTATAATGAAACCATCTGCCACCTCTGTTCCTTAACGCCTGGAATGAATCAAATCATCTTCCTTGCAAACATTGTTAATCTCACAGTAATCCCTACTAATCACATTGTAATCACCACTCAAAGGGGCTAAAGGTTCTTGATTCTTAATCATGATATTTTAATCATCATTTTTGTGAGATGGCAGTTAGTAATCCCCGAATCTTAGGTTTATTTCTTCTCAACTTCCTAATTATTCCCTAGGACAGAGAACAGGAGCTCTCTGGATAAGAGAAACCAGATCCCTCTGGCCAGAACCGGTTGGGGAGAACATGGCAAGGCTTGCGTGGTGTTTCTGAAGTCTGACATTACTTTCAATTTTGGGCACTGAAGATAGAGCTCCTTATTTTTGTTTTCTTTTACTTCCTTATTCTTTTCCTTAGTCTCTTTCCTCTACTGCACTTCCTATTTAGCAAATTTTTGGATGAGTAGCAACTTACTTTTCTCTCTGCATCCTTAAGAAGCTTTGGTTTCTGGTTCGTATAATTTCTTTTTTTATTCTTTACCAAGTTGAGGAAATTCTCCTCTATTCCTAGTTTCCTGAAAGTTTTTAATAATAAATAAACGGATATTGGATTTGGATAAATGCTTTTTCTGCATCTATTAATATGATCATGTGTTTTTCTTTTTTAAACTGTTGTGATGGGTTACATTAATTGATTGTCGTCTCTTGTATTCTTCAGGTACAATATCCTCACTCTTTTATATACATTTATAATTTCTTTTTTTCTTTTGCTTTCCAATTTCTTTTCCTTGAAGAGAACGAAAGAAACTTTTTACGTATTTTAGAGGCTTACTGTCTTGTTAAATAACGAATATTCCTTCCTCTTCATTTTTACCTTTTTCTCCCTCACTAGTTTAAGATTGTTATTTTCTCCTGTCACAGTCCTTTTCTTGGTCATATTTATATAGCATATCATAAATTCTATTTTTACTGTTAAAATTCATTCATTTATTTTAAAAAATGCTGAGGACCTACTATGGACCAGGAACAAAACAGAAACTCATTTACCATTTGGTCTGAGGCTCTATATCAGCTTAATATTTCCTGTCCAGAACTTAAGTTCAGATTCCTGACCTTTAAGTAAACAATTAAGAAATGGGCCCTTTGCCCTTGGCTACTTACATAACAAAAAAACGATCACCAAAGAGTCAGGAACTCGGTTTTTATGACCCCCTTTTCCCTAGCCCCACCCTGTAGCATATTTATCAGTTTATCAAGCCTAGATTTGATAACTGTGTTTTAATTCTATTTGAAAGGAATGGGTTGGAGAGTGAAAGAAGAAAAGCCCTGGGGATGAGATGTCTTCTCTCCAAGAGTCTAGATTAAAAACCTACAAATTGGTCTTTGTGCCTTCTGTTTCTCTTCACTCCAGAGTGATCCCCCTAAAGTATAGCACTGAGTTTTTCTTTTTTACAATTCAGTGGTTTTTAGCATGTTCACAGAGTTGTGCAGTCATCACCATAATCAATTTTATTTTATTTTTGGAGACAGAGTCTCACTCTGTTGCCCAGGCTAGAGTGCCTTGGTGTCAGCCTAGCTCACAGCAACCTCAAACTCCTGGGCTTAAGCGATCCTTCTGCCTCAGCCTTCCGAGTAGCTGGGACTACACGGGTACACCACCATGCTAGGCTAATTTTTTCTATATATTTTTAGTTGTCCAGCTAATTTCTTTCTATTTTTTTAGTAGAGACAGGGTCTCTCTCGTTCTTGCTCAGGCTGGTCTTGAACTCCTGACCTCAAGCAATCCTCCTGCCTTGGCCTCCCAGAGTGCTAAGATTACAGGTGTGAGCCACCACACCTGGCCATCCATAATCAATTACAGAACATTTTCATCATCTCTACCCTTTAGCTATCACCTCCTAATCTTCCCATTCCCCCACTCGGCCCTAGGCAACCACTAATCTGCTTTCTGTATCTATAGATTTCTCTATTCTGGACATGTTATATAAATGGAATCATATACCATGTGGTCTTTTGTTATTGGCATTTACTGTATTGTTTTCAAGGGTCAACCATCCTGTACTGTGTGTTCGTTCTCCGTTCCTTTTTATGGCTGAATAATATTCCGTTGTATGGTTAAACCACATTTTGTTTATCCGTTCATCAGTTGACAGACATTTGAGTTTTTTCTTCCTTTTGGACATTGTGAATACTATTGCTATGACCATTCGTTTACAAGTTTTTATGTGGCGTATTTTTTTCATTTCTCTTGGGTATATACCCGGAGTGGAATTGCTGGCTCATGTGATAACTCTATGTTTAACTTTTTGAGGAATTATCACACTGTTTTCCAAAATGGTTGCACCATTTTATATTCCCACGTGCAGTGTATGAGGGTTCCAATTTTCCACATTCTTGTCAACACTTGTTATTATCTGTCTTTTCTATTACAGCTAAACCAGTGGGCGTACAGTGGTTTTGATTTACATTTCCCTTGTGACCGATGATGTTGAGCATCTTTTCATGTGCTTATTGGCCATCAGTATATCTTCTTTAGAAATATGTTTATTCAGGTCCTTTGCCCATTTTTAAATTGAGTTATTTGTCTTTTTGCTATTGACTAGGATATTATGTATTCTAGCTACAACTCCTGTCTCAGAGATATGATTTGCAAATATTTTCTCCCATTCTGTGGTTTGTCTTTTCACTTTCTTGATGGTGTCCTTTGAAACACAGAAGTTTTTAATTCTTTTTTTTTTTTTTTTTTTTTGAGACAGAGTCTCACTCTGTTGCCGGGGCTAGAGTGCCATGGCATCAGCCTAGCTCACACCAATCTCAAATTCCTGGGCTCAAACAATCCTCCTGCCTCATCCTCCTCCGTAGCTGGGACTACAGGCATGCACCACCATGCTTGGCTAATTTTTTCTATTTTTAGTTGTTTGGCTAATTTCTTTCTATTTTTTATAGTAGAGATGGGGTCTTGCTGTAGGTCAGGCTGGTCTTGAACTCCTGACCTTGAGCAATCCTCCCACCTTGGCCTCCCAGAGTGCTAGGATTACAGGTGTGAGCCACCGTGCCCGGCCTCATTTCTTAGTTTTAATAGTTTTTTTTTGTGTGTGTGTTTGTATGGATTCCTTTGGATTTTCTGTACAGATCATGTCATCTGCCAATAGTGATAGTTTTACATCTTCCTTTCCAATTGAAATATCTTTTATTTCTTTTTCTTGCCTAATTCTCTGGCTAGAACCTCCACACAATGTTGAATAGAACTAGTGAGAATGAACATCTTCCTCTTGCTCTTGATTTTAGGGGGAAGGCTTCCAGCCATTCACCATTAAGTATTATGTAAACTTATGGCTTTTTCTAGATGGTCTTTATGAGGTTCATGAAGTTCACTACGTTTCTTAGTTCACTGAATATTTTTTTAATCATAAAAGAGAGTTGGTGTTTTCAAATGCTGTTTCTGCATCTATTGAGATTATGATGTGGTTGTTTTTTATTCTATTGATTGATGACATTACTTGATTTTTGATTGTTGAACCAACCTTGCATTCCTGGGATAAAATCCAGTTGGTCATGAAGTATAATCCTTTTATAGGATGCTGGATTTGGTGTGCTAATTCTTTATTGAAGATTTTTGCCCTATATTCATAAGGAATATTGGTCTATAATTTCTTTTAAAGAATTCACGAAGAATTGGCATTAATTCTTCTGTAAATATTTGGTAGAATTCACCCAGAGAAACCAGCACTGACTTTTTTATCTTACTCTTCAAAAGCCTTGAATGGTTATCAATTATCTAATGAAGTAGATACAACATCCCATAGTGTGCATTGCCAGTAGTATATCTTACTATTCCCAACCAGTATCCTGTCTGCCACGACTGATAGGCAACTTGTGCATGGGTTATATCTCACTTCTTATCTTGACCTAGGCCTCTCATGTCCTTGTAGATCTCACTAGTCAGATTGCTACTCCTCCCTTAAGACAAGGCAAGTCTACTTATACCTTGAAACCTTTTCTTGACTCTCTTGTTGGATTAGTTTAGATTTCCTTACAATATTCTGACCAACTTCTCCTAATAGCCATTTTAAAATTTCTCTATTGATCTCCATTGCATGGGACTTATTATGAAAAGCCTTCATAATAGGCTTCTGTACCTAATTAATTTTTAAAATCACCTTAATGGGAAAAGCCCCATTCCAGTTAAATTGGGACCTATTAGTTACTTTGCTAATGACATGTAGTATCAAATGCTATATGGAATCCACTGTGAACAGTATTTCTCTGTGAGTTCTTTTCCCAATGTCAGAATAATTAAAAAGAATTTTTGCTTGAGGAACTCATTATGAATGACTTCTCTGTGTTTCACCATATTTCTGAGCAAAATTTGTCTTGAAAAATTGATTCAGTACTGGGGGAGGTTCTGCATGCCTTTTTGCTGACTTTCCAAGTCTCAAAATAATGATCTTCACAGTGAGGAATACCAAAGAAGCTAATGGCAGGGTCACAATGGTAATAGTTTTCTAAAAACTATTTCTTATTCCGATCGGAAAAGTTTTTTAATATTTTAAAGCTAACATTTAATTTTCTGTTAAGAAACTGTATTACCTTAGCTACCATAGCATTTAAAATACATAACATTACTTTTCAAATATACATGAAGATTAAATTTTCTTAATATAGTTTTGAAATGTTTATGAGGAAATGAGAATTATATAGAACATGCTGAAAATCCTTTCATGTTTTGCCATACTTTGAGGGGCTTACCACATAAGCGAGTTAGAATTGTGACAAAGCAGCCGTTGTACTGACACGGCTAATGTCATCTGTTTCCTAAATTTCATTAAGACAAAACTTTTATTTTAGTGAGGGATGAGTCAAGAAGGGAACTCTTTAAGACAAAATTATCAAGAAACACATGTCATAGATCTATATGATTATGCAAATGTTGTGACTAGAGCCATAACTTTAGCCGACTTCAACAATATTGCCAATTTTCTCTCAACATTAGCCAGGGAGGCATGTTGGTTTTGCCTCTACTAGTGTTATTAAGTATCAATAAAAATATTAATAGTTATGTTCATTTATTGTCACCATGTACAAGGAATGATTCCAGACACTTGTCACCTAGCTCACAACAAACCAGCAAGGAAACTTCTTACTATATGTTAGCTAGAATTAGGTTCAACTGTGAGTAACAGAAACTAAAATAATAATGATGATGTCTTAAACAAGAGAGAATTTTATTTATCTCACACAAAAGTTTAGAGGTAGGCAATCTAGGGCTGCTTTTACAGTTCTGTTCCACAAAGCCCTTAGGGACTCAAGTTCTTTCTCCCTTGGAATTGACTACTAGCTGTGGTGCCAACAGAGAAGAAAGATATAAGAGAAAGGGGGTAAAGGAAATGTACTAGTTTCCTCAGAAAGGGTTCTTTTTTGTTTTTTGTTTTTGGAGACAGTCTCACTCTGTCGGCCAGGCTAGAGTGCTGTGGCATCAGCCTAGCTCATAGCAACCTCAATCTCCTGGGCTTAAGCAATCCTTCTGCCTCAGCCTCCCGAGTAGCTGGGACTACAGGCATGTGCCACCATGCCCGGCTAACTTTTTCTATATATATTTTTAGTTGTCCATATAATTTCTCTCTATTTTTAGTAGAGACGGGGTCTCGCTCTTGCTTAGGCTGTTCTCAAACTCCTGACCTCGAGTGATCCTCTCGCCTCGGCCTCCCAGAGTGCTAGGATTACAGGTGTGAACCACCGTGCCCGGCTCCTCAAGAAGTTTTCTACTACGTGATATTTCACGTAGACCTCATTTACCAGAACTTAGTCACATGAACACTTGTAGGTGGGTGTCCATATGCCCAGATAAAACTTTGAGGGTCTAAAACATGGAGAAAGGAAGACATCAGATAGACGAGATAACTAGATTCCTTTTCTGCTACAACCTTATCAGCAGTGTTTTATAGATAAGGAACCTGAGCCATAGAACTATTAATTAACTTGCCCAAAGACACCTGGTTGATAAATGAGAGAGGATTTAAAACTATATCTGTGTCTCCAGGCCAGGCGTGGTGGCTCACACCTGTAATCCTAGCACTCTGGGAGGCCGAGGCGGGTGGATCCTTTGAGCTCAGGAGTTCGAGACCAGCCTGAGCAAGAGCGAGACCCCGTCTCTACTAAAAATAGAAAGAAATTATATGGACAACTAAAAGTATATGGAAAAAAAAAAATTAGCCGGGCATGGTGGTGCATGCCTGTAGTCCCAGCTACTCGGGAGGCTGAGGCAAGAGGATCGCTTGAGCCTAGGAGTTTGAGGTTGCTGTGAGCTAGGCTGACGCCACGGCACTCTAGCCCAGGCAAGAAAACAAACAACAACAAAAAAAACAAACTACATCTGTCTCTCTGAAAGGTCCATGCTTTTGGGGCAAGATCAAAGGGATGGTAGTAGTAATAATTTCTTTTAGTACATTGCCTTAAACATTGTTTCAGTCTGTTATTGCCATGTAACAAAAGTTGCCCAACTTAAACAATGAGCATTTTTTTTTTTAGCTCAGCTGATTATTTCTGCAAATCTGACCCAATCTTGGATGATCTATGCCTGGAGATTGGCAAGGGGCTGACTGGCCTATGGCCTTGGCTGGGACAACTCAACATTGCTCCACACAGCTTCTCAACCTCCATCAGGCCAGCCTCGGGTTTGTTCTTGTGGCGTGGCAGCAGTCCAAGAGAGAGAACAGAAAAATAAAAGCCTTCTTGAGGCATACGTTCATAATTGGCTCAATATAATTTCTTTTTTTTTTAAATGGTTTTATTGAGGTGTAACTGACAGACAATAAGTTGCACAGAAAGTGTCCAATTTGATAAATTTTGAAATATGTATACACTGTGAAATGATCGCCACAATCAAGATAATGAACATATTGATATCTATCACCCTCAAGAGTTGATATGCTTTCTGTCACTATAGATGAGTTTGCATTTTCTAGAATGTTCCATTAATGGAACCATACAGTGTGTACTTTCTTACGTCCAGTTTCTTTCACTCTGCCTAATTATTTTGATAGTCATCCACGTTATTGTGTGTGTCAATAGTGCATTACATGGTATTGCTGAGTGGTATTCCGCTGAGTGGAAGTGCCACAATTTGTGTATCTAGTCATCTGTTGATGGTCATTTGAGTCATTTCCAGTTTTTGACTATTGCAAAGAAATCTGCTGTGGATGTTGATAAATACATATTTGTGTGGACATATACTTTCATTTCTCCTGGGCTCAATGTCATTTCTATTGCATTACACTGGTCAAGTAAAGAACAAGACAAACCCAGCTTCAAGGGGTGGGGAAATAGAGTCCATTTCTTGAACTGCAAAGTCACATTGCAAAGATCATGGATAAACGGAGACCACTGATGGGTCTATGAACGTAATCAAGCTACCATACACTAGTAAAAGTTGTTAATTGGAACTGAAAAAAGTAAAGATCATCTTCAACAAAACACCTGAATGTACCATCTTTATTTAACATGCAGTTGTGTTTTTCTTCTTAGAGGATTTATATTCTATAATAGTTCTACTCAGTGGCCACAGAAACACCCATGAAGTGAAACAGAAAAAGGTCCTTGGGTCTTGGAATATTTTTTTCTGCTAGACCGTACCTGAATTAAGTCTAGGAAGGGATATAGGGACAGAGTCTGTGGCTAAGGTTTTTTTGTTTGTTCGTTTTGTTTTGTTTTGTGTTTTTAGAGACAGAGTCTTAGGCTGCATGCAGTGGCTCACGCCTATAATCCTAGCACTCTGGGAGGCCAAGGCTGGAGGATCACTTGAGCTCAGGAGTTCGAGACCAGCCTGAGCAAGAGTGAGATCCCATCTCTACTAAAAATATAAAAAAATTAGCCGGGTGTGGTGGCTAATACCTGTAGTCCCAGCTACTCAGGAGGTTGAGGCAGGAAGATTGCTTGAGCCCAGGAGTTTGAGGTTGCTGTGAACTAGGCTGACACTATGGCACTCTAGCCCAGGCAACAGAGTGAGACTCTGTCTCAAAAGGAAAAAGAGAGAGAGAGAGAGAGAGAGGGTCTTGCTCTGTTGCTCAGGTTAGAATGCAATAGCACTATTATAGCTCATTGCAGCCTCAAATTCCTGGGCTCTACTGATCCCTCTGCCTCAGCCTCCTGAGTGTCTGTGATTACAGGCACGTGCCACCATGCCTGGCTAACTTTTAAACTTTTTGTAGTGATGGAGGGTCTAACTATGTTGCCTAGGCTAGTCTTGAACTCCTGGCCTCAATTGATCCTCCTGCTTCGGTCTCCCAAAGCACTGGGATTACAGGTGTAAGCCACTATGCCAATTTTGTTTTCTTCATTATTTGGACTGGCTTGTTGATTCATGCACTAAACAAAAATGCATTGAGTCTCTGCCATGTGCCAGGTACCATGCTAGGCACTGAAATGTAATAATTAGCAAAAATTGAAATGGTTCTTATTCTCATGGAGTTTCCTATTGTGGGTTAGGAAAATGAGACATTAATTAAATAATCACACAAATAAGTGTATCATGACAAAACGCAAAAAGTGACATAAAGTAAAGAAAGGTATAAGGTGACATGAGACTCTCTAAACAAAGAGCTCATCTGGTCTGGGGCATCAAAGAAGGCTTTCTTGAAGAAGAGATGTTCCAGCTGAAATCTGAAGTATAAGTCAGAATTGAGGGGACGGGGTAGAGGATGGGGTTCCAGGCAGAGAAACAGCATGTGCAAAAGTCCTGAAGTGGCCCGGAGTCCGGCACTTATGAAGGACGGAGAGAAAGCCGCTGGCACTGAGTATGGGGAATGAGAGGAAGTGGGTTACAAAACGAGACTAAAGGGTGATGTCAGGGCCTTGGGTCATAGAAGAAACGTTTGTCATTATCCTCAGAACAAGGTGTAGCCATTGCAAGTGACATAAGCAGATCTGTGAGTTGAAAAGATCACTTTGGGGGTAGGTCTAAGACTGGATAAGTAGGGACGGGTTAGGAGGCTATTGCAGTGTCCAGATAAAACTTGATAGCTTGGACTAGGGTGATGATGAAGGATAGGGTGAAAAGTACAACTACTCAGATGTTGGTGACAAAATCAATAGGATCATGTGACACGTCAGCTATGGGAAGCAGAGAAAAGGAAGCGGTGGTATACTGAATCTTTCACCCCTCCCTGCTTCACACCATTGCCACGGCCTCACGGGTGGGGACTTTGAGCTTGACAACGGAGTCTGCATGAGCCAATGACATAAAAAGAAAAGTCAGTGTGCTACTCCAAGCTTAGGGTTTGAGAGACCTTGTGTGTTTCCCACTTTGCTCTGGAGCCTCAGCAACCAGCAGGAAAGCAACACGCCCAGACTGGCTGACTCGTCCAGGGAGGAAGAGAGACATGTGGAGTGAAGCCATCCCACAGATCTACAAAGCAGAGCCCCGCTCCCAGCTGCTGCAACCTAAAACAGAGTTCCCCACTGAGTCCACCTACATCAGCCAAATTCCAAGTAACATGGATATATGAGCGATCATAGATGAATGTTGTTTTCAATATCACAATTCGGAGTTGTTTGTTACTCAGCAATAACTGACTGATACCAGAAGGGTCAAAATTTACTCTTGGGCTTTAAGGCTGCAAAATTAAATGGATGGTAGAACCATTCACTTCAGCTAATACACTTCTTATTTCTGAATGCCTTTCTTTGCTGGGCTCAATTTTCCCAGTTCTTTTTTTTCTTTTTTTTTTTTTTTTGAGACAGAGTCTCACTCTGTTGCCCAGGCTAGGGTGCCGTGGCATCAGCCTAGCTCAGCAACCTCAAACTCCTGGGCTCAAGCGATCCTCCTGCCTCAGTCTTCTGAGTAGCTGGGACTACAGGCATGCACCACCATGCCTGGCTAATTTTTTTCTATATATATTTTAGCTGTCCATATAATTTCTTTCTATATTTTTTTAGTAGAGATGGGGTCTCGCTCTTGCTCAGGCTGGTCTCAAACTCCTGAGCTCAAACGATCCGCCCACCTCGGCCTCCCAGAGTGCTAGGATTACAGGCGTGAGCCACCGCGCCCGGCCCCAGTTCTTTCCCTGCCACATTGACTCCCATTACTGCCATTTAGTCTCTAGAGACAAAGGTAAGTAGGCAGCTAAGTGGGAGGGAGTGTACCAGGGTGGGTGCTATGCACTGAACTGTATCCCTCCAAAGTTCACATGTTGAAGTCTCAATCCCCATTGTGACAATTCTTGGAGATAGGGCCTTTTAATCAAGGTTAAATGAAGTCATAAGTGTGGGGCCCTGATCCAATAGGATTAGTGTCCTTATAAAGGAAGGAGCCAACACCTGAGTTTTCTCTCTCACCTGCAGGCAGCCCACAAAGAAGACCTTACGTGAGCACACAGTGAGAAGGTAGCTGCCTATAAGCCAAGAGAAGAAGCCTTAGAATGAAATCTGCCTTGCTGGCACCTTGATCTTGGACTTCCAAGATCACATAATATTTTTAACATGACTGTTTTTTGCTGCCTAAGAATTTCATACCACTAACTATTGGAATGTTTAAATGTCAAGCCAAAAGAATGTCTTTATCCTGAAGAAGTTCTAATTGAATTCCATTTGCAAAACGTGTGTTCTGTGTGTGTGTGAGAGAGAGAGAGAGAGAGACAGAGAGAGAGAGAGTGAGAGAGAGAGAGAGAGAGAGTGAGAGAGAGAGAGAGAAAGGACAGAAACAAAGAGAAACTGTGACACAGGAGAGATACAGAAAGCTGGTTGTGGTAGCTCATTCCTGTAGCCAAACTGTTGGCTAGTTTGGTTTTCATTTAACAGCCTGACATTTGACTCTGTTGCCCCTTTAGAATACGGTCTTTTATAATTTCCTCCTTTTCCCTACATGATTTCTGTCCGTCTTTGGAGAAAGCAGAATGATTCCTAATGGGTTTTAGATTTATTCTTTGGAGCCCCAGTTTTTAGTCAGCGCACAAAAAAACTATTCATCCACATTGCTACCTTATACTAAACGTTCTTTGTTAAGTTCAATCTACAGGCTGGGCAGCATAAACATTCAAGAAAAAAAAAATTCATTGTACCGCCAGCTCTAAGAATCTGGCACCAAACTTTTCTCTAAGATTTGTTTAAACAAGAAATGTATTAAAAGAGAGACATTTTTCACAGTGATGATGGCCTTGACTACAGAGGGCACATATTTGAGTCCTGGTCATTGCAGGGAGCATGACGGGGCCTGTCAACGAAGTGTTCCTCCAGCGAAGAGCCAATGGGAAGGTTTCTTCACTTTGGAAGTTCTGCGCCTTTTAGTTTTCCTAAGGGTAGTTTCAGCTTTTTCAGACTTAGTACATGTCAGTACTTGGGGAGAGAGAGGGTCAGAGAAAAGCAGCTGGAAATGAAAATAATTTGCTTTAAGAACTCAGGACCAGGCGCGGTAGCTCATGCCTGTCATCCTAGCACTTTGGGAGGCCGAGGCAGGAGAATCCCTAGAGGCCAGAAGTTCGAGACCAGCCTGGGTAACATAGCAAAACCCTGTCTCTACAAAATATAAAAATTAGCTGGGTATGGTGGTACAGACCTGTAGTCCCAGCTACTAGGGAGATCACTTGAGCCCAGGAGTTTGAGGTTGCAGTGAGCTATGATATGATCACACCACTGCACTCCAGCCTAATGACAGAGCGAGACCCTGTCACTAAAAAACAAAACAAAACAAAACAAACAAACAAAAACAAAAAACAAAAAAAACTGCAGGCAGTGCTTCTGCGAAATCATGCCATTCAGTGACTTTCAACCAAGTGGATCCTAATTTTCTAGCCACTTTACTTTTAGTTCAATCCCCTAAGACAGCTTCGGCACTGAGGATTGGTCTGGGCGGAGTTGGGGCCCAGAGGCTGTTTTGTCTGTGCTGCGCCCCTGCTTTCGGGCAGTCTTCCTTTCCCCATCTTGACTGTCCATTCCCTGCTTCTTCCTCTCCTGCTCAGACCTCTGTCCGTTCCCACCTCGCTGCCCACCATCGTTCAGGTGTTAACTTAATCTTGGAATTCAACAGCATTTTTCACATTTTGTACAAAAGCACTCATAGACTTACGGGGTGTTTAGAGATGACAGGGTCATTCATTCGTGCATTCGTGCATTATCTTCTTCACATTTTTGTGCTTTGAGCCAAGAATTTCCCCAGGCCCCCAAGTAGCTTCCATTCTAGCAAAGAAGCCATTGTAACCCAACCAAATAAATCTACGATGTTTGTGTGAGCAGAGTACAGTGGAAGCACAGAAGTGGTGTGCCAGTCTGTCTGGGAGGAGACAGGAAAGCCGGCAGTAAGCAGGTCATATTCAGAAAACACTCAAAGGAATAATATCTCCATTAGAGGGAACAACGTGTGTAAAGACAGGGAGAAGTTGAGGGACAACTGGTGGCTGAGTACTGCTGTAGGGTATATTGTGAGCAGGAAAGTCACTGCTGGTGGCCCTAAAATACTGGGACAAGGACCTTGAATGGCATGCAAGGGAATTTAATTTTTATTTATTTATTTTTGAGACAGGGTCTTGCTGTGTTGCCCAGGCTGGAGTGCAGTGGTGCAATCATAGCTCACTGTAACCTGGAATTCCTGGGCTCAAGTGATCCTCCTGCCTCAGCCTCCCTGAGTAGCTGGGACTATAGGTACATGCCCCATGCCCCACCATGCCCAGCTAATCCTTTTTATTTTTTGTAGAGATGATGGGGGGCGGGTGGTCCCACTATGCAGCCCAGGCTGGTCTCTTGGCCTCAGCCTCCCAAAATGCTGGGGTTACAGGCGTGAGCCACCGCACCTGGCCTCAGCAATCTTTTACGTTAGAAAGATCACTCTGGAACCAAGGGGTAATGGATGGGGTGGGAGGAGGAATCAGTGAGATCCAAGTCAGAGAAATCTAGGAAGAGGTGAATTCACTGGTCATGGCAACAGACAATAAAAGCCTGAACTGGGGCAAAAAAGGGAGAAATGTTTAGGCTGAAAGACTAACTGAGTGGGGACTAACTGAATTCTGCTGTCTCGGCTGGCTGCATGGCTTGGATGTGTGGTTACCCTATTCACCTGCAGGAAATCTGCATATTAACAGAGCAGTTTAGGTGTGAATGAAGTAGATGGATTCAGTTTTGTGCTCCTTAGGTTCGTATGGAAAATATCCAAGTCTGAGAAGGCAAGGTCAAGGACAGAGCCTGGGGGTGCTCCACCTTGTAAGGGCATTGTTAGAGGTTATCTTGTCAGCTAGGAATAGAGTCCAGGTCCCACCCAAGATGATTAGATGATTTTGAAGGTCTAGGTGAAGCCTAAGAATCCCTGTTTTTAAGAAGCTCCTCAGGGGATTCTGATAAGCAGATCAAGTCCCACCTTCGTCCACTACTGAGCAGGCACCTGTGATCCAGCAGGGTGGAAAACTTTCCCAAGGTCACAGAGCTCCCTAGAGGCTGAGAGAGGCTAAACTCCCAGGCCACTGTTTCTTCTCTGTGGGGCTCACTTCTCCACCAGATTCCTTTGTCTTATTTAGATTTTTTTTTTTTAAGAGCTGGGGGGTCTTACTCTGTCATGCAGACTGGAGTGCAGTGGCGTGATCATAGCTCACTGCAGCCTTGGACTCCTGGGCTCAAGCGATCCTCCTGCCTCAGTCTCCTGAGTAGCTGGGATTACAGGCATGTGCCACCAAGACTGGGTAATTTAAAAAAAAATTTTATGGAAAGAGTGTCTCGCTAGATTGCTCTGGTTGGTCCCGGTTCTTGGCCTCTAGCCATCCTCCTGCCTCAACCTCCCAAAGTGCTGGGATTATAGGTGTGAGCGAACTCACCCAGCCTGTCTTATTTAGATTTTAAAGCCACTGTGGGGGGGGAGGGGTGGGATGGGCGTGTAGGAGCTGCATTTCCCTCTTGTGGTTGTAACATATGATCAGTTATAACAACAAATCTGCTTGAGAGGTGGATTTGGTAGATCGAGAGCGATGTATCTCACAAGTTCGTGACACTGGTTTCTTAACAGTTCTATCTTGTACAGCAGCATTCTCATCAGCAGAGAGGAAACGTGTTCTCACCAGCTCAGTCTTTATCATCTGCCTAGCAGCTTTTGCAGAATCTAGTATTCAGCCTAACATCTTCATATGTAATCTGGACCATGGAACAGAAAAATGCTCCCACTTTGGTAAGAGATGCTGAGTGGGAGAAAAATAGGCCAAGAATCTGTAAGTCTTTTTTGAGAGTTTATGGATGATGCAGAAAGAAAAGACAAATCACTGTGCTTAGAAAAATCAGAATCTCACTGGTTGTGGGAGACCTTACTAGTGAATACCAAGATTTTTCTCGGATTCTCTTTCAGAGCACACATCCCCTTGGAATTAGCCACAACCACGTGACTTGCTTTAGCCAACAAAATGTTAGCGTACATATGAATAGCATTTCTAAAGGAATAAGCACAGGAAACTTCTCCATCCTCCATGCTTTCTTCCCTTTCCCTGGCGAACCCTGAAACCTTGCGCTGAGATGGCGATGTCACTAGGTGGTAGACTTTGTGTCAACCTGAGCCATGGAGTGACTATGATGATAGAGCCCTTCTGCTGATCAGTGTAGCAAATGCAGCGTGAATGAGAAAAACCATAAGCCCAAACTATTGTTTTAAGACACGGAGATTTGGAGCTGATTTGTTGACTGCAGCACAATCTAGCTTCATCAGGCTAATGCATCGGTCAATAATAAATATGCACAGGAAGCCGGCAGCTGAGAACAAACCCTGAGGTGTGATGAAAGGGGAAGAGCTCAGAGGACTAGAACCATAGAAGGCAACACTGGTCAACTGGAATAACGAGACATAGACCGGATAGAGTGCAGAAGAGAAAAATTCAGGGTTATGCACTTGAAGTTGAAAAGTGAACGTGTTCAAAGGCGAGGTGCCAACCACTCGAAGGCAGTTGGCTGGAAAATTGAAAGTATAGCTTTAGTGGACAGCCAGTTGACCGGGAGGCATTGTCACAATCCTGCAGTTCTGTTGACTGAAAAAAATACAAGCAGAGAACTGTGGCAAATGAAAAGCATGTCTGTATCATGAGGTAATTGTTACATTGCTCTCTGGGCTGACCAGAGCCCTAACAGAGAGCCGGGGCTGGCTCCAGGCTCTGTAGTTCAATGGGAATTGAGAGAATGTGGACCCAGTTCAGAGCAAAAGCAGAATAGTCATTCAGTGACCAGCAAACAAGGGCTAAAGGACCTGGGATGATTTATCCTAGAGAGGGGATATATAAGGGGGTGACTTAAGAAGTGTCAGCATTGGATTTAAACTTCAGAAGAGCCATTGCATGAAGGATGATGGCTGTTTTCTTTGTTGCCAAGGACACAGAAAGAATGGGCTCATTAAAGTTAAACAAAAGGAAGAATTTCCTGACTCCTAGGGTTGTTGGACACCAGATAGTGTTGGAGATTTTTTTTTCTGGAGGACTTTACAGAGATCACAGTTTCTTCCAGTGCAATGGATTCACTGGGTCCTTCCTGAAGTTCAGGCATGGAAGGCTCACAATCTCCTTTCTTCCATGGCCTGCATGATGGATGATGTCCACTGTGGGACACACTCCATGGCCTTGCTCCACTAATATTTTGCACAGACCCCAGCATCTTGTTGGCAGCTGCATCCCATTCCTTCCTGTCAAGGAAACATGTCAGAAAACAAGTGAGAGCCATGCGGTGATGAGGATAGCCTCAACTCCTCTTTTTTAAAAAAGGTAAACGTTTTGTAATTGTCAGACTTTTAACTATGGTTTGTAAAAATAACTTGTGATCATTCAACATTTATTTAACAGATAATTATTGAGTGAAGGTTGTGTGCATGTGTGTTGGGGGTTGTCTAGGGTTAAATCAACATGTGAAATGTGGCATGCTATGGGACTATGGAGAAGGGCTGAGTAGCCCGAATTGGAAGGTGTGCACACTCTGAGATGCACAGGATGAGGAGAAGAAAGTCAGTCAACAGGAGAGCTGGGGCAAGAACACAGGGGAAGCTGCCTGTGTGAAGGCTGGGAGGCTAAAGCTTGTGGAGGAATCAGAGATGGAAAAGTATCTGAATATAGCACCAGGGACGGTAGGAGACAGAGCTGCCATGCAGGAGGCAGAACACCTGGGGTCGCAGGGACCTTCTTAATAAGCTCAGATTTCATCC
This sequence comes from Lemur catta, assembly GCF_020740605.2. NCBI lineage: Eukaryota > Metazoa > Chordata > Mammalia > Primates > Lemuridae > Lemur > Lemur catta. The sequence continues at coordinate 82,066,782 of NC_059136.1, read as the reverse complement.
CAGGAGCATAGTGGGGCCATGGAATTGTTTTATGCAGGGGGAGGATGTTATCAGTTCTATGTTTCAGAAAGATCACTCAGGCTGCAGTGCGAAAAATTGGATAGAGGCGCTTTGAAATTAATCTGTCTTGGGTTTGAATCTATGGTCCATATTGTCAATTTTAAGATTTTCTTTTCCTTTTGCTATTAATTTTTTAATTTCAAAATATTAAGGGGGGGAAGGGGAGCAAAAAAGCCCCAAATTTTAAGGGGATACAAATGTTTTTGTTACATGGATCGCTTGTGTAAATGCTTGAATCATGGCTATAAGTGTGCCCATTACCCGAATAGTGTTCATTGTACCCATTTGGTAAGTTTTAGCCCCTCCTCTCTTCCCCCTTCCCCCCTGAGTTTTCAGATTTTCAACAAATTATTTAATCTCAATTTATCTCAGTTTCCTCATCTGTAAAATAGAGATGATTATGCCTAGCTGGCAGGGTGGCCATGAGGATAAGTTTAAACATTGCATGTGAGGGCTCTGTAGCGTGTCTGATACCCCGGTGTGGGTGCTCAAAAAACATTGGTTCCCTTCTCTACAAATTCATAGTCAATTAGCAAATGACAAATGCACTTGCCATCGTCCTGAATCAAATGCTTTTTTTTTCAATTGAGAGTGATTATTACATGGGTAGTTTCCACCACCCTCTTAAAACTATAGAGACCAGACTTGATTTTCCTTTTAATCATCTTTGTGGTTCTTTGCAGAACTCTCTCCAATTTTTCCAAATTCCACTTCAATTGTGGAGACCACAGCTAGATTAGTCACCGAAGAGAACTCATTATAATTAGATCAACACTGTGCAGCCACTTGGGCGGCTGGCTCAGCCATGTAAACCCAGTCAGTCGGTCCCCATCGACAAATAGGTCGTGTTCCAGGAGTTCATTAGTAAGTTGGTTGTTTGGAACACAGAAAGCCTTTCCCCATAGAAACAGAATTATAGATGGTGGCTTGTTTCCCAGGCCAGTGCACAAAAATCTATTTAATGCACATGCAGCTGAACCAGGGCCCGGCCATGTAGGCCCTCAAGCCCTTAACTTGCCTAATGCCCAGTGGAACAGACAATCCCACGGAGCCCCAGCACCTCTGAACCCCAGGCATCCAACCCTGAGCCCCAAGGGAGGGGAGAAATGAGCTGACAGTTTTAGGGTGAGAATCACTTGTAGCCTGATCATGAACCCTTCTTTGAAATAAGCCTTACCTGAAATTGTGCTTGTTATCATGTATGCAAGCAATCGAGAGCTACTTTATGATGAATATGCCTACTATATACTGGATACTTTACCTAAATCTACCTCACTTATCTTTAAGTCTCATGATCTCCCGTTACAAAAATACTCTTTTTCTCAGTGTTCCCATTTTTCCTGTATCATAAGGAGATTGTGGCTCAAGGTCAAGCAAATAGAAGGTGGCAGAACTGATGTGGGATCCCTGCCTGGCTTTCTGTCTTGCAAAGCTGAGATCTTTTTTCACTGCACAACACTGCCTCCCAGTGGAGTGTCCTTAGCACATACGCTAGCATCACTAAACCAACTATATACCTCCCAGTGAAGTAACAAGTTCTTCATTCATACATTCAACAAAGAATCTTTGAGTGCTTCCAATGAGCTAGGCCTTGGGAACACAAAATCAAATTAGACCCGGTGCTCTCACAGAGTGGTTGGGAAAAAGAGTAAGTAAATCAACAACTGAAATCAATGACATGACAATGTGATTGAATTAAAAAAGATTACACAGAAACCCAGAAGAGAGATGTGTTAGACTGGGGTGATGGTGCCCAAGAAAGTTTTCCTGGGAAAGGTGAGCTGACCTGAGTGTTGAAGGATGAGGTGGAGTTAGATGTCAAGCTACAATGACATAGTGTCAAAGGGCATTCTATGCAAGAGGAACAGCATGTTTAGAAGCACAGGTAATGCGAAACACACCAAAAATATGTTAAGCATTTCTCTGACTCATCTGCTTTTGTGATAGATTAGCATCAAGCAAAGATAGAGAAGCCGATGACCTATCTTGTGGAATTGACAAATGAAAATGACATTTTAGTATAGGTTTAATTTGCCTTTCTTTTAAGAGATGGGGTCTCGCCATGTTGCCCAGGCTGGACTGCAATGTCTATTCACATACGCGATTATAGCACACTACAGCCTGGACCTCCCGGGCTCAAGCGATCCTCCTACCTCAGCCTCAGGAGTATCTGGGACTACAGGTGTGTGCCACTGTGCCCAGCTAAATTCTTTATATATTTAAAATATATATTTGACATTATCGTGAACTGTCTATATTTACTGTTGATTTGTCTATTGGGTGTTGGTCATTTAAAGAATTATAAGAGCTCTTCATACATTACATAATCTTTTTTTATTAAAAAATGTTTAACATCAGAAAAATCTACAATTGTCTTTTGATTTTTTTAAAAAATCTTCTTCTGAAGACCCTCCCAATCCTATGATTATTAAGCAAAAAATTAGATTCTCTTTTTACATTCAAATCTCTGATCCAGCTGAAATTTGTTTCAGCCAGTGTAAGCAGAGCTCCAACTGCATCTCCCAGCCTGCCTTGTAGTGTTTAGTCCTCACGGCCAGGAGACAGGGAACCAGAACATGGGGCAGGCGGAGACGGTGAACTTGGGGCAGGGGGAGACGGTGAACTTGGGGCAGGGATGGGGCTTCTCCAACTGTGAAGAAAAGTCTAAAAAACCTGGGGCCACTGCATGGGGCATAATACAAAGGTGCCCATCGCACTCTGGGTGCAGCGGAGGGCAGCAAGGCCAGAGAGAGCCTAACTGCCTGGTGTGATGTCAGTGTCCCCTTCTCTCTGTTGAATGGGACTCTGACCAACCAGGAAAACACCTGGTTCTGGACCAGACGGTCCTAGGAGCCCAGCAGACTCCAACAAAACCACAGGGGAGTGAGCGCAGAAAGAAATAACGAAGCCAACCATCACACACAAACCCACAGCAAAACAAAGAAAATAGACAAGACAAAGGCTGCAAACAAAATTCCAAAGCACAGGAGGAAAACTACCCAGCTAAAGGGTCCAGAGATAATTTAACTGCTGATAAAACACACAAACAAACAATGAAAACCCCAACCCCCCCCCCCCACTGGCAGCCTCCCCACTCATACCTCTTTTGAGTTGACCAGGACTCATCTCATTCTGCCTTTGGCCCTGTTCCAACACCTGTGGCGCCCGGGATGCCCAGGGCACGCCCCTTCCTGCCCTCTTAATCCCACACCCACCACACTTCCCTTATTCCGTCCACACCTGCCCTTCCTCTCCACCCCAGAAGCCCTTAAATCCAGCCCACAACCGCCACTGGGTTTCTTTGTTTCTTTTCTTTCCTTTCTTCTTTTTTTTTTTTTGAGACAGAGTCTGGCTCTGCTGCCCTGGCTAGAATGCTGTGGCCTCATCGTGGCTCCTGCAACCTCAAACTCCTAGGCTCAAGCGATCCTCCTGCCTCAGCCTCCCTAGTAGCTGGGACTACAGGCACAGGCCACCATGCCCAGCTAATTTTTCTATTTTTAGTAGATACTAATTTTTCTATATTTAGTAGAGATGGGGTCTCACTTTGCTCAGGCTGGTCTTGAACTCCTTACCTCAAACAATCCTCCCGCCTTGGCCTCCCGGAGTGCTAGGCCACCGTGCTGTCCTCCACCTGGTTCTGAATGTTCTCCTCCGCTCCTTGCTCTACACAAAACTTGCCTCTCCCCGGAGGTCAACGCCTCCCCTGCTGCCCTTCCACAGCCCCTCTGCCCCTGCACCACCGAGCCTGGGGGTGTCCTCCCCCTCCTGGTTGATGCTTCCAGCCCATCCCCCTCCCTCCTTCCTACACTCACTGGGCTTTCATCTCCAGTCGTGGGGCCGTGTCATCCACTCCCTATGACACCGTATTGCTGCACCCTCAGCGGAGCCCAGGGTTACTCCCTCCGTGTCTCCACCATTCACTGTAACTCTCTCCAGCACCACTTCTGCCTTGGTTCCTGGTGGTTTTGACATCCATGCTGATGACGCTTCAGTACCCAGGCCTCTCAGCATCTCTCACCCACCACTGATCATCTCCCCCACCTCAGCCACTTACCGTGTCACTACCAATACCTGCCCTCCTGCGGCGATCTTGAGGCCAGGCACCCCACTCTCCGACCAGCACCTCCTATCTCTCCAGCTCTCTTGCTGCCCCAGCAGTTGTTTGAGCCCGCCAGGACGTGGCCACCTTTCACTGCCTTCCCCTCACACATGTCCTCTCTCCTCTTCCTGCCCAAACTAAATGTCCTGGTCAAATACTGTAACCACACCCTTCCACGCACCTTCAATTTCTTTGCCCCTTTCTTGCTTCATACTACAAATTTAGTCCTGTTTAATCATGCATTACATGTTTCTTTGGGTTTGGCTTCTTTGTTCAACATTGCAAGACTTCTCTTTTTTGTTGAGTGTGACAATTGTTTGTTTATTTTCATTGCTGTATAACACCCTATAGTATGAATATCCCACATTTTATTTCTCCATTGTATTGTTGATGGACATTTGGGTGGTTTCCAGCTTTTTGCTAGTGCTGCTATGAACGCTCTTGCAGCTCTTTTCCGGTGCACGTGTGCACACATTTCTGTCTGAGTGGAGTGGCTGAGTCATAGCATATGCGCGTCTTCAGCTTTAGTAGACAACGCTGAACTGTTCCACAATGGTCGTACCCATTTATAACCCGCCCACAGTATATGAAAATTGCAGTTGCTAGCGTCCTCCTACATTTGCATTGTCAGTCCTTTTAATTTTAGCCATTCTGCTGAGACTGTAATTATAATTGTAACGTTGAAATTTTATTAATTAATTTGCATTTCTCTGACAATTAAGGAGGTAAAGCAATTTTATATGTATTTATTGCCCATTTGCTACTGGGTTGTCTTTCCTTATTGATTAGTATGAGTTCTTTATATGATTATCCATGAGTTAAATGTATTGCAAATAATTTCTTCCACCCTGTTGCTTGTCCTTTTAGTCTCTAGCCTTTTTGATGAATAAAAGTTCTTTTTTTAAAAAAATTTTTTTTCTTGAGACAGAGTCTCACTCTGTTGCCCGGGATAGAGTGCCATGGTATCACATTAGCTCACAGCAACCTCAGACACCTGGACTTAAGCAATCCTACTGCCTCAGCCTCCCAAGTAGCTGGGACTACAGGCATGTGCCACCATGCCCAGCTAATTTTTTTTTCTATATATTTTTAGTTGTCCATATAATTTCTTTCTATTTTTAGTAGAGATGGGGGTCTCGCTCTTGCTCAGGCTGGTCTCGAACTCCTGACCTTGAGCGATCCACCCGCCTCGGCCCCCCAGAGTGCTAGGATTACAGGTGTGAACCACCGCGCCCGGCCAATAAAAATTCTTAATTTTAGTGAAATCTAATTTACCAATTTTTTCCTCTCTGGTTAACATTTTTGTTAAACTCCCATGTTTACTTAAGGAATATATTTTAAAATATATTTTTAAGAAAATATATGTAAATATGGTAAGTTTATATATATATATTTTTTTGTTGTTGTTTGAGACAGAGTCTTGCTCTGTTGCCCTCGCTAGAGTGTCGTGGCATCAGCCTCGCTCACAGCAACCTCAAACTCCTGGGCTCAAGCAATCCTCCTGCCTCAGCCTCCTGAGTAGCTGGGACTACAGGTGTGAGCTACCACGCCCAGTTAATTTTTTTCTATTTTTAGTAGAGACGGGGGTCTCGCTCTTGCTCAGGCTGGACTCTAACTCCTGACCTGAAACGATCCTCCCGCCTCAGCCTCCAAACCTGCTAGGATTACAGGCATGAGCTGCTGCAGCCGGCCATGGGAATTTCCATTTTTAAAAAAGATTTCTGTTCTCTGCTAAAATCTTCAACTTTACTTTTTATCTCTTTGAAGATAGTGCACGTAGTTATTTTAAAGTCTGTGACTAAAAACTCTAATACTGGAAGCCCTTGCAGGGTCTGTTTATATTGTTCTTTGTCTTTGCTGTTTTGTGTTCATGTTGTCTCATTCTTCATGTGCATGGTTATTTTTTTATTATATGCCACCATTGTACTTGCAAAACTGTTTATCAAAATAATTGAGAGAACTTGGGTGACAAGATCTTCCTTCTGAGAGGATTTATGTTTCTAGCGTGTGGGGTCACAAGCACTAATCAAATTGAGGAACTACATAATTAGAAATTCGACTGCAGTTCCAAGCTAGGGCCTGTGTATTTCAGTCTATTAATTCTCTTAGGAAGGTGCACTTCAGGGTCTCAACCCAAAGTGAGGGGTTTTACTAGGACCTACTGCCTTAGTGGATGCTGAATTCCAGTCCTTGTTTACTCAGCCCCAAGAGGCTGTCAGAAGTATAGATCAGCCACCCAGTCCCTCAGCAGCCCTTCTGGAATGGGCCAATACCTCCCTGGGCCTCTATACTCCCTTGGATCATGGCCCAGTAATTCTTTACTTTATAGTTAGTTCTCCTTTACCTAAGAGCAGATGATCCTTATATATTTCGTCCAACTTTTCTAGTTGCCCTTAGGGAGAGTATTTATCTGGGTTTTTTTGGTTTTTTTTTTTTTTTTGGAGATAGAGTCTCACTCTGTTGCCCAGGCTAGAGGGCCATGGTGTCAGCCTCACTCACAGCAACCTCAAATTCCTGGGTTCAAACCATCCTCCTGCCTCAGCCTCCCGAGTAGCTGGGACTATGGGTGCACACCACTACGCTTGGCTAATTTTTTCCATTTTGAGTAGAGATGGGGTCTTGCTCTTGCTCAGGCTGGTCTTGAAATCCTGAATTTAAGCGATCCTCCCACCTTGGCCTCCCAGAGTGCTAGGATTATAGGCGTGAGCTACTGCACCCGGCCATAATTTTGAAGTTTTCTTTGTATGGTCCCTGCACATTTCTTGTTAAGTATATGCTTCTATTGTTGTTGTTATACTATTGTAAATAGGATCTTTTCTCCATTCTATTTTCATCAGTTTAATAGTGGTTTTATATATTAAAACTGATTTTTATATATCAATTTTATAAGTAGTCGTTTTATTAGTTTATCTTCTCTTTTTGATCACAAAAGCATTTAAGGCCATGAGTTCACCTGAGTATTGCTTTGTAGACTCTTTTTGTTTTTTTGGGTTATAAACAACAGAAATTTATTTCTCACAATGTTGGAGTCTGGGAAGTCCAAGATCAAGGTGCTGGCAGATTTGGTGTCTGGTGAGGGCCCCACGTTCTATATATGGAGCCTATTTGGTGTGTTATCACTTGGTGGAAGGGCTGTAGACTCTTTAGGATAATGAGGCTTAAAAATTTTTTTCCAGGCCAGGTGCGGTGGCTCACGCCTGTAATCCTAGCACTCTGGGAGGCCGAGGCAGGAGGATCGCTCAAGGTCAGGAGTTCGAGACCAGCCTGAGCAAGAGAGAGACCCCGTCTCTACTAAAAATAGAAAGAAATGATCTGGACAGCTAATATTATATATATAGAAAAAAGTAGCCAGGCATGGTGGCACGTGCCTGTAGTCCCAACTACTCAGGAGGCTGAGGCAGAAGGATTGCTTAAGCCCAGGAGTTTGAGGTTGCTGTGAGCTTGATGCCACGGCATTCTAGCCTGGGCAACAGAGAGAGACTCTGTATCCAAAAAAAAAATTTTTTTTTCCGAATGTTAATTTTTGTTAGTGTTATTATAGATGAAATGAGTTTTATGAATTTCTAATTTTATTATCTTTAATCAGACAATGTAGCCTTTTCAATTATTGCTGTTTTGAATTTTTCTTTCTTTTAGATTTTCTTTGCCCTAATGTCTGATCTTTTTTCAAAAAAGTTGTTCTTTGGATGCATTTAAGAAAGTGTATAGCCAGGTGCGGTGGCTTATGTCCATAATCCCAGCACCTTGGGAGACCCAGGCCAGAGGATCACTTGAAGCCAGGAGTTCAATACCAGTCTGGGCAACATAGTGAGACCCTATCTCTACAAAAAATTAAAATGTTATTCCAGGCATGGTGGCATGTGCCTGCAGTCTCAGCTACTTGGGAGGCTGAGGCAGGAGCATCCCTTGAGCCCAGGAGTTCAAGGTTACAATAAGTAATGATCACACCACTGTACTCCAGTCTAGGAGACAGAGTGAGACTCTGTCTGTAAAAAAAAGTATATGGCTCAAATTTTCACCACCTTCTTTATTTCGCCAAGTTGATTTAGTACAGATTTTGTGAAGGGATTGTTATTATATTACATGTCAATAATATTTCTATATGTCCTTATTTTTTATTTTATAGTTATTGTTTTATATATATTTGGTACTATATTACTTGATGAGTAAATGTTCAATTCTATTATGAATTCTCTTATTGATTATACTATTATTAATGCAAATAGTTTTTATCCTATTGTATAAAGTATGAGTTGTTGGAAAAACAAATAAAATAAGAAAAGCACTTGGAAGAGTGTCTGGTACATAACTAGTACTCAGTAAGTGATAGCCAATATATTTTCTAATTCTTTTATTTTTAGGTTTTTTTCTTTCATTTTATGCAAGTGTGTTCTCTTGTCCATGGTAACTCACTGGATGTTGTTTTTAAAGTGAATTTTCATTAAAAAAAGAAAAGAAAAAAATGAAACAAAAAAGAAAAAAATATATTTTTATTGAAAATAATACACATCCAGAAAAGTATACAAATTATAAGTGGATAGTTCAATGAAATTTCACAAAATAAACAGCTGTGGAACCAGCACTCGTTCAAGAACATCTCAGAAACTCCTTTTATCTCCTTATAGTCACTAGCCTTGCCAAGGATAACCACTTCTAACAGTGCAGATTAGTTCTACATGGTTTTGAATTTTAGGTGAATGCATATTCACACAGTGTGTGCACCTTGGTGTCAAAATTGTTTTGTGCAGCATAGTTTGTGAGATTCATTCGTATAGATGGGTATAGCTGTAATTTGCTCATTCTTTTTTTAAAATTAAATTAAATTTTATTTTATTTTATTTCAGAGCATTCCAGGGGCACAAACATTTTGGTTATATGAATTATTGCTATTGTACAGTTTGAGTCAGAGTTATAAGTGTGCTCATCACCTAGATAGTGTGCATTGTACCCATTAGGTGTGAATTTACTCATCCCCTCCTGCCCCCCCAACCTGCTTGATTTCCGATGAGTTTTATTTCCATATGTGCACATAAGTGTTGTTCAATTAGTTCCAATTTAATGGTGAGTACATGTGGTGTTTGTTTTTCCATTCTTGTGACACTTCACGCAGAAGAATGGTCTCCAGTTCCATCCATGTTAATACAAGAGGTATTACTTCTCCATTTGTTTCATGGCTGAGTATTACTCCATGGTATACATACACCGCTTGCATTAATGCATTCATGTATTGATGGGCATTTGGGTTGTTTCCACATCTTTGCAATTGTGAATTGGGTAGTTTGTTCATTCTTATTGCTGAGTAATATTCTGTTTATTGTTGACAGTCTTTGGGGTATTGTCTAGTTTAGGGCTATCTCAGATAGTGCTGCTATGAGCCTCTTTGCATGCATTTTGGTGAACTTATACACCCATGTAAGGCATATACCTTGGGGTGGAATTGCTAGGTCACATATTTTTAATTTCAAAAGACACTCTTAAGCAGTTTTACAAAGTGGTTGTACCAATTTACATTCCCACAAACCTTGCCATTTAATAAGTTTTTAATTGTCATGATCGTTATGACTACTGTCATGTGATTTTGTGGTTTTGTTTTTGGTTTCCTTGCTGTTTTTTTTAAATTCAGTTCTCTTTTCAGTATAAACAGAACTTTGTTTTCTCTTGCCTTTTGCAATAATTTGGAGGGTGGAAAATCTGTTTTTAATTTCACTAATGGTCACTGGAAAGTAATTCACAACCATTCTCATATGTCTGATTATAAAATTACAATTAAAACAATGACTTTAACTCACTTTTTATGAAAGGCAAAGATTACAGTACTTTTACTTTTGCTCCCTTCCCTGATTCTTGTTTTCATAAAATTAATGTTGTGTCATAAATCCCATCACCCAAAATTTAACGTATCAGAGAGGGGTGAACTTGTAGGGCTTGGTGTTGACCCACATTAGATTGATTCAATGGCATGATGCCATTGTCCTTGAATGGTATTGTGAGACAAGCTAACTAAAACTACTGATTGTGGTTACTATGAGGATCTTGTTCATTGCATTACTGTGTCCTCCCAACAAGACATTGTTCTCAGGTCTCAGAATTAGAAATCAAGCTTTTCATGAGCACATGTTTTATTTTTACCCAAAGACCACAGATAGCTCCCCTTTTACAACATTGACTCCTAGAAAGTTTAGAATATATTTTATCTCCCTATGTTGTTTATATCTTTGACAACAGTCTTGAGCCCTTTGGAAATGAGATAAAATATGAATCATATGACAAGGAAAAGACAGTCTTCTGTATGAACCACAGTTTCCTCCAGGGAGAGAAATGAGATTGGGAAGAGTAAAGAGAGATAGTAACTTTTACTGTTTATTCATCTGTTATTTGAATTATTTTATTATGAATTTGTATAATTTTAAAAACAAATAAGTACATGTTGAAAAGAAAGAAAATAAAGAAGAGTATATTTAGGAGGCAGGACAGAACTTCCTAAGTAAGACATGAGACCCAGAAACCATAAAAAAATGATTGGCAGATATGACTTACAAATTTAGAATCTTTTCCTCAGCAAAACAAACATGTACAAAATGTCTTTTATACAAAAACAAAGTACAAAAACAAGCAAAAGGCTAGGAGACAATATTTATAACAAATATTACAGACCAAGATTAATAATCTTAAAATATAATTTGCTCTTTCAAATTAATAAGAAGAAGATAATAAAATGAGCAAGTGATATAGTAATTCAATAAGGAGAAATACAAGGGACCTTATCTTAGTTTAGGTTGCTGTAACAAATTGCCATAGATTGGGAGGCTTAAACTACAAACATTTATTTCTCATAGTTCTAGAGCCTGGCAAGTCCAAGATCGAGTTGCTGGCAGACTTGGTATCTAGCAAAGGACCACATTCTGGTTTCCAGATGGCTGTATTCTCACTGTATTCTCACATGATGGAGAGCAGAGAGAAAAAAAGCAAGTTCTCTTGTGTCTTTTTATAAGGGTACTAATCCCATTCAGGATGGTTCCACCCTCGTGACATAATTATCCTCCAAAGACCCCACCTCCTAATACCATCACATGGAGGAGGGTTAGGATTTCAACATACAAATTATGGTGGGGGAGGAACCCAAATATTAGATTCAGAACAGACCAGACCTATAAACATATATTGATTGAACTAATAATATAAAAAATAAAAATGAAAAAGTAAATTTTTCATCTATCAGATTGGCAAAAATTCCAAAGATATATAATGTTTGATTGAGGCAGGTGAGCAAGGAAAGGGCATGTTAAGTTGCTAATAAAATAATACAGCATTTTGAAAGGATAATTGCATACTATGTGAACTAGCAGTCCTATTTCTTGGACTCTGTTCTCCAAATACATAAAGATGTGTGTGTGTGTGTACACATATAAACATACCCACACATATTGCAGTATTATTTGTAAGAATACAAGTGATAGAAATTATTTAAATGATGATTTGGGGAGATGTCTATTAATGGAAAACTAGGCATCTAAGAAAAACATGGTAGCTCTATATATACTCACCTGAAAAGACATCCACAATATATTAAATGAACAAAAAAAGCAGATTGCAGATATGACCCAAGTTTTAGTAACCACCGCCTTCCCACAAAAGGAATCTGCATATAGAATGGATGTGGCTGTACAAGTAGAGAATAACTTTGGAAAGGACACAGAGTGGAGGACAGTGGTTTTCCTCATGAGGGGGATTGGAGGGACAGATGGGAACTTTCCCTTCTCATTCCATATAATTTCTTTCTCTTTTTTTTTTTTTTTTTTTGAGACAGAGTCTTGCTCTGTTGCCTGGGCTAGAGTGAGTGCCGTGGCGTCAGCCTAGCTCACAGCAACCTCAAACTCCTGGGCTTAAGCGATCCTACTGCCTCAACCTCCCGAGTAGCTGGGACTACAGGCATGTGCCACCATGCCCGGCTAATTTTTTCTATATATATTTTTAGTTGGCCAGATAATTCCTTTCTACTTTTTTAGTAGAGACGGGGTCTCTCTCTTGCTCAGGCTGGTCTCGAACTCCTGACCTCGAGCGATCCACCCGCCTCGGCCTCCCAGAGTGCTAGGATTACAGGCGTGAGCCACCGCACCCAGCCCATATGATTTCTTTTTCACCATGTTTTTGAATGTTGCCTAGGCTGGTCTTGAACTCCTCACCTCATGTGATCCTCCTGCCTCAGCCTCCTGAGTTGCTGGGATTACAGGTGAGAGAGAGCTACCATGCCTGCATAATTTCTTTTTCAAATGCAGTGAGCCTCTGCTTAGTTGTTACTTTCTTTTTATTTATTTATTTATTTTGAGACAGAGTCTCACTCTCTTGCTTGGGCTAGAGTGCCGTGGCATCAATCTAGCTCACAGCAACCTCAAACTCCTGAGCTCAAGTGATCCTCCTGCCTCAGCCTCCCAAGTAGCTACAGGGGATCTACAGGCATGTGCCACCATGCCCGGCTAACTTTACATATATATATATATTTTTAGTTATCCAGCTAATTTCTTTCTATTTTTAATAGAGATGGATCTCGCTCTTGCTCAGGCTGGTCTCAAACTCCTGACCTCGAGCAATCCACCTGCCTCGGCTTCCCAGAGTGTTGGTATTACAGGCGTGAGCCACTGTGCCCAGCCTAATTGATACTTTCTTTGATGTGTTTTTCAGTAATCTTCAACCACCACTTGCCTCTTAAACACGTAACGTAGACAGGGGGTTACTTGTTGGTGTTAGTGACCTCTTCTGGATCTGCTTCCACATCCCCAGCTGTGAATGAGGTGGGAGCTCAAGTCCTTGGCTAGGAAGATGCTAGGAAGCTGTGGCCTTTTTCCAGAAAGGAGAGAGATGTCTGCTCCTGACACAGAGGGCAAAGTTTAGCACTCAGGTACAATCTAGACCTATTGTGGGTCCATGTTGTTGAATAGCCTTTGTTCTCCTCTTCTTGTTGCAAATGGTCAGATTAGCTAGGAGTGTAGTGTTGTTCTGGGAGGTGAGTGAAGAAAGTTTCCAAGACTTAGGGAAGCATCATATATCTCTCCGAGACATCCACTGCACCCTCACAACCACCTAGTAAAATGGGAAATATCACATTGCACAAGGAACTGGGCCCCACTTTGGCAGGAATTAGAGTTGGCTGTTAATTTTTTTTCTAGCTTTTTCTCTCAGTCCTTCCAACTCTTTCTGTTTCTTTTCTTTTTCTTTTTTTTTTTTTTTTTGAGACAGACTCTTGCTCTGTTGCCCAGGGTAGAGTGCTGTTGTGTCAAGCTCACAGCAACCTCAAACTCCTGGGCTTAAGCAATCCTTCTGCCTCAGCCTCCTGAGTAGCTGGGACTACAGGCATGTGCCACCATGCCCGGCTAATTTTTTTCTATATATATTTTTAGCTGTCTAGATCATTTATTTCTATTTTTAGTAGAGACAGGGTCTTGCTCTTGCTCAGACTAGTCTTGAACTCCTGACCTCAAGCAATCCTCCTGCCTCGGCCTCCCAGAGTGCTAGGATTGCAGGCGTGAGCCACCACGCCCGGCTTCTTTCTCTTTCTTAATTTTTAAAATCATAACCTTTTCTCTGGTTACTAGAAAATATCCCAATATAACCTATGTGATTCCACCATAGGTAATGAAGTTCTGACTTCAAAATGAATTGTTCAGTCAAAATCCTGCACACTAATGAAGGAATTATTCTACAAGCTTCTGGTGATAGCAAATATACCATAATTATGCTACAAAATGCATTTCTCAGAAACCCAAACAAAGGAAATAGGAAGGAACAAGCAAAGTTCTTTTTTTTCTCCCTGTCGCCCAATTCTGAGTTTTCAGAAGGCTATTTGAGAAAGGGTAAGATTCTGGAGATTTGGGCCTCTGCTTATTTGATCACCTTCTCTGTGGCCCCCTCTCCCCTCTTCACCTTGTCTGTGATGATTTGTGCTCACTTATTCCGTGAGCAATAATGTCACCAACTGGCATTGCAGTGGCATCACCAAATACGTAAGTTATCCTTTTTGGAACAGGTTATAACAAGATTCTAAAACACAATTGTAATTCTCAAAGGATTTAGTTGGTGGAGATGCAGTCTTAACCTGGGAACATTGAGACTTACTGTATTTGAGGGGTTTTGAGTCTTTCTCAAAGGAATTATTGGACTCTACTGACTGGCTTTGCAGGGGTGGTCACAGAGGCAATGGGGTAACACGTAAAAATGGAGTCCTAAATGCAAAACCTAATGTGGGCCACTCCCCAACCCCCAACCAATTTCCCCCTCTTTTTTCTAGGAGAAGGGAAGTGCGTTTGGCTAAGCAAAGATGGTGGGGTGGGGTGGGTGGAGGCAAGAGGGAAGGAGACCAAGGGAGGATGAGTGAAGAATGGAATGAAATTCCTATCCCCCAGGTGCTGCCCAAGTCTCCGCAAAACAGAGCTGTCTGCAGTGGTGGCTGGTGACTTGCCCGCCCCCTCACCCACCATCTTTGATTCTCCCTCTGCCTTGCATACACCCTCTCTCCCTCCAGACTGCCTCCTAGCACAGGGTGGGGCTCGCTTATGAGATACTGTGGCTGAGTTTCACCCTTAGAAAGACCACATCCAGTTTCCATCTGAGCCTGGTTGTTTTTTAGGAAGTTCAAGAAAAGAAGAGAAAGGGAATGTGAAAGAACAAGTGCTGTAGGCCTCGGTTTCTTAATTCCCCATGAAGGAATCTAATCAGTTGAGGCTTCCTCAAGGGGGGCAAGTAGCTAGGATTTTGCCTTGGCTAATTATTATTATTATTAAAAATTATTATTATTTTTTTTCAGAGACAGGGTTTCTCTCTGTTGCCAGGCTGGAGTGCAGTGGTGTGATCCTTGCTCACTGCAACCTCAAGAACTCCTGGGCTTAAGGAATCCTCCTACCTCCTGAGTAGCTGGGACTACAGGCGGGTGCCACCACACTCAGCTAATTTTTCTATTTTTTGTACAGAAGGGGTCTCACTCTTGCTCAGGCTGGTCTTGAACTCCTGAGCTCAAGCAATCCTCCCACCTTGGCCTCCCAGAGTGCTAGGATTACAGGCATGACCCCTTGCACCGGCCTTGTATAATTTTTTTTCTATACTCTTTAATTTCCAAACTTTTAAATCAAATTCATGGAGACTTGAACAAAAGAGTACCCCAGCAAGGAAAATAAATGCACTTCGAAAGTGAAAAACAGGAACATGCTGCTTAATTTACATCATTTTATTAACTGGATTAGTCAACATTTACTGAGAACCCACTGGGCACAGAATGTAATAGACATGGGAAAATTACAAAAGATAGAGAAAGATATATTTTTCTGCTTGCAAAAAGCAACTAATTTAGTCTAATGGAAGACACCAAATAAAGACATACAAGAACAGCTAAGGATACAGATAATGGAAATACGGCAATGTCCACCAAGGACACACTAGTTTCTATCACCAGTGAGTGCTAAGAGCAGGCTCAGTGAGTGCCCTCAGACCCCTGCAAGTGCCCTGTTGCCACGAAGTGTCCCACTTGGGGATGTTGTGGCACAGCCCTGGCAAAAATCAGGCCGACAGCAGGCCTCACATCCGTCTCTTAGTCACTATAGGAGTAACCAGGCAGGTAAATTTGGTGACTTTGAAGGGCTGGTTTCCTACCAAAAGTACCTGATTTTATGTATTTATTTTAGAGACAGAGTCATACTCTGTCACCCACGTTGGACTGCAGTGGCCTAATCATAACTCACCTTTGCCTGGGCTCAAGTGATCCTCCTGCCTCAGCCTCCCCAGTAGCTGGGACTACAGGCGCGCACCACCACTCCCGGCTAATGTTTTTTATTTCTTGTAGAGATGGGATCTTGCTATTATTGCCCAGGCTGGTCTCGAACTCCTCACCTCAAGTGATCCTCTTACCTCAGCCTCCCAAAGTGTTGGGATTACAGATAGGAGCCACCGCTGAAGTAACTTATACCTGAGGATCCTGGTACTTATCCCAACTCTGGAACATTCCCCAATGGTTGTTGTTGTTGTTTGTTTGTTTGTTTCTTTTTATTTTTTTGAGACAGAGTCTTGCTCTGATGCCCGGGCTAGAGTGCCGTGGCATCAGCCTAGCTCACAACAATCTCAGACTCCTGGACTTAAGCCATCCTCCTGCCTCAGCCTCCCGAGTAGCTGGGACTACAGGCATGTGCCACCATGCCTGGCTAATTTTTTTTTCTATATATTTTTAGTTGTCCATATAATTTCTTTCTATTTTTAGTAGAGATGGGGTCTTGCTCTTGCTCAGGCTGGTCTCAAACTCCCAACCTCGAGCGATCCGTCCACCTCGGCCTCCCAGAGTGCTAGGATTACAGGTGTGAGCCACCACGCCCAGCCAATAAAAATTCTTAATTTTAGTGAAATCTAATGTATCAATTTTTTCCTCTCTGGTTAACATTTTTTGTTAAACTCCTATGTTTACTTAAGGAATATATTTTAAAATATACTTTTAAGAAAATATATGTAAATATAGTAAGTTTATATATATTATGACATATATTATATATATATATATATTTTTTTTGAGACAGAGTCTCTCTCTGTTGCCCAGGCTAGAGTGTCGTGGCATCAGCCTCGCTCACAGCAACCTCAAACTCCTGGGCTCAAGCAATCCTTCTGCCTCAGCCTCCCGAGTAGCTGGGACTACAGGCATGCACCACCATGCCCAGCTAATTTTTTCTGTATATTTTTAATTGTCCAGCTAATTTCTTTCTATTTTTAGTAGAGATGGGGTCTCGCTTGGCTCAGGCTAGTCTCGAACTCCCGAGCTCAAACAATCCTCCCGCCTCGGGCTCTCAGAGTGCTAGGATTACAGGCATGAGCCACCATGCCTGGCCAAACATTCCCATTGTTATAATTATTGTCTACGATTTCATCACTAGACTCTGGACCTATGCAGGCAGGGACTGTGTAATTACTAATTTTTGTTTCCCTATAATGCCCAGAAAAAGACACTATTAGTGTTTATGAATAAATTAAAATTCACAAGCTATTTTGCTGTGTGCATAACATTCTGGTGTTCTAAATTAGAGATAACCTTATGTCTAACTTGCAAAACCCTTTGGAAGAAAGAACACTGAAGATCAAATAACCGATCCTTTCCGGAGGTCAGGCTTGGATGGAGAACAGGGTGTGGATGGAGAACAGGGTGTGGTGGAACATAGTGAAGAACAGGAGCTCCATCAAACAGACATGTTCTTGAAGCCTGGCTTTGCCACTTACCAAGGCCCTTCACCCCTCTGAGATTCAGTTTCTGTAAAACAGGGCTAAGAACGGTCCCTACCTATTCATGGGATTCTAGTGGAGTTAATAAATGAGGCAGATAAAGCACTTACAGTAATGACTGGGGCATAGTAAGCCCTCAATAAATGTTAGCCATCTTTAATGAACTTTATTCAGTCTAAGAATTCATTGGTGTCTGAGTCTGTTTTGTGCTGCTGTAACAGAATCTCACAGACTGGGTGATTTACAATGAACAGAAATTTATTAATATGGGTGCATGGTTTTGGAGGTTGGGAATTCCATGATTCAGGTGCTGACATCTGGTGAGGGCCTTCTTACTGTGTCACTCCGTGGCAGAAGGGCAAAGAGAGGGAGGGAGAGAAAGGGGTGGGGGTGGGAGGTTAGTGAGGGGAGGGTGGGGGGGGAGGTGTCAAACTTTTCTTTTTATAAAGAACCCACTCCCATGATGACATTAATCCATTCATAAGGGCAGAGTCCTTCTAGTATAATCACCTCTTAAAAATCCCACCTCTTAATTCTATTACAAAGGCTATTAAATTCCAACATGAGTTTGGGAAGGGACTAACATTCAAACTGTAACAATCATTTTTTAAAAAAGAATCCTTATTTTGTGGGCCACAAAGAAAAATATACCATTGATCATTGACTGAAAGACCCATTTTAAGCCAAACATGGTGGCTCACGCCTGTAATCCTAGCACTCTGGAAGGCCGAGGCGGGAGGATCGCTTGAGCTCAGGAGTTCAAGATCAGCCTGAACAAGAAGAGCAAGACCCTGCCTCTATTTAAAAGAAAAAATAATAAAATAATAAAGAAAAGAAAGACCCATTTTAATTTCAGAAATGCTAATGTATGTAGGCAGCACATTTTAGAATCAACAAAATACAGTATTCTTGTTGTTATGGTCTGAATGTTTGTAGCCTCCTCCAAATTTATGTGTTGAAATCCTACCCCCAAGGTGATGGTGTGAGGAGGTGGGACCTTTGGGATGTGATTAGGTCCGGAGGGCTCTGCCCTCATGAATGGGACTAGTGCCTTTTTAGCAGAGGCCCTCGTAAGCTGTTTGCCCTTCCCACCAGGTGAGGACACAGCAAGATGGCACCATCTGTAAGGAAGCGAGCTCTCCCCAGAAATGGAAGGTGCTGACACCTTGATCTGGGGCTTCCCAGCCTCCAGAACTACCAGCAATACATTTCTGTTGCCTTTAAGCCACTCATCTTATGGTATTTTGATATAGCCACCTGAAAGGACTAAGAAAATTGTGCCTTATAGGAGAAAAAGATTGTGGAGGGTAAAGACTGGACTGTAGGAGGATATTTTGGGTTCCTGGGAGAGGAAAGTTTGGTCCTATGCTATATAATAGGATATAAAAATGCAAATATCCTCTCCCCTTTTCTTCCATTTTAGGTGCAGGGTGCTAACCATTGGGACCCTGATGCATGCTGGAAAGACAAAGATACAGTGTAATCGATGCAAACTATCCTCTCAGAGACAGACATTTGCAGAGCTAAAGGGGAGTCAGAGCATTTCAGGATAGGAACCCATTAAAACCAAGATTCTCTGCCATGAGAATCACTATGTACAAAACATCCTATACAACTGGTAACTTCTGTTTTTAGGTATTTGGAAATATTAAGAAGAAACTAATACCTGTAAAGCCAAACTATCAGATAGATGAGTGAAGTTCATCAAATCATGGGAGTGTGTGCAGGTCTCTTCTTTGGGATTTTGAACTTTAGTGAAATGTAAGAGCAGTATTTTATTTTATTTTATATATATATATATATATATATATATATATATTTTTTTTTTTTTTTGAGGCAGAGTCTCCCTTTGTTTCCCAGGCTAGAGTGAGTGCCGTGGCGTCAGCCTAGCTCACAGCAACCTCAAACTCCTGGGCTTAAGTGATCCTCCTGCCTCAGCCTCCCGAGTAGCTGGGACTATAGGCATGCACCACCATGCCTGGCTAATATTTTCTATATATATTTTCAGTTGGCCAGATAATTTCTTTCTATTTTTAGTAGAGACGGGGCCTCGCTCTTGCTCAGGCTGGTCTCGAACTCCTGTCATCGAGTGATCCTCCTGCCTCAGCCTCCCAGAGTGCTAGGATTACAGGCGTGAGCCACCGCACCCTGCCAAGAGCCGTATTTTAGATGGAAGTCCAGATTCTGCATAAGAAACAGCTGAAGTAATCAATTTTTTAAAAATCACAGGCTGAAACTCTTTCCCTTTGTAGAGAATTTGTGATATTAGGGAAAAAAAAAAAGCCCCAAAAATAAAAAAAAGGAACAAATATCAAGGGTGGCTGGGTTAATAAGTACAGTGAGTACAGCTGCTCTTAACTCCGGAGACTAGCGTGCTGACGTGGATGGAGCGTGAGTGGAAAATTGGCTGTTGATTGCAGCAGCCCCTAACGGGTCCTTACTCCACAGTGGTATGTAATGGGGTATGATTGGCATTGCCTGCTAAACAAGAGATGCTGGACTATAATTAGAATGTTGGTGTTCACCAAAATGCAGTAAAACAAGGAGAGCAGTGATTACTTAAACCTGAAGCTACATTCCACAAGATTGCTTTATTCTCTTTCAGCATTCGTTAGAAAAACCACAGGTCATGAAAAAGTAAGACGCCATCTAATAGAAGAATGAGATGTGCCTGAGCTTTCTGTATAATGGCCAGTATTTAGAGATATGTTCTATACATTTCAGTGAAAATCACTGCAGAGTATTTCTCTTACTTCAGAAAAGAGATTTTTTGCTAATGGTTATCTCCCCATCTCCGTCTCATTCTACTGTACCTGCGTTTCTGCACTGCGCCAGAGTTGACTCACCATCCCATAATATGAACAAAGAAATGACTGCTAGGCTTGAATTGGGGCTTTCTATTCCCTGAGAATGATTGATAGCTTTACAGTCAGGGAAGTTCTCTTTGCAGATGAAGTTGAACCCAGCCTCATGTATTTTCTTTTGAATTTTTCAGACTCCTCCATGTATTAGGATTTAGGTAAACCACCAATCATTCTAACATCTCGGTAATCTTCTAGACCTTAATTCCAAAGAATTGAATTCGCTTTTTAGGAACAACACTTGGCTTCTTATTTTTCTTATACTTAGCATATATAGCGCAGACATTTTCTCTTCAGACCTAAGTTATGAATAATCTGTGTTTTATTGTTTGTTGTGAATGAAATTAGCAAGAAATAGAATAGGCTTTAGTTGGTCATGAGGTCACTAATGACCTAAATTAGTTGGAATAAATTGCATTTTAAAAATATTAAATTCTAATTGTTTTCATAAAGAATGTTATTGTAGTTTCACATATTTGATAGAAGAAAAAAAGGATTAGAGGCCGGGTGTAGGGGCCTTGGGAAGGTCAAGAGGGGAGGATTGCTTGAGGCCAGGAGTTCAAGACCAGCCTGGCAACCTAGTGAGACCCTGTCTTTAAAAGAAGAAAAAAAGGATTAGTACACAAGTCAATCAGCAAATGTACAACAGAGTAGACACCTTAGTCTTCAGATTCTAGTCTGTTTCATACATGACCCACACTTACACGTATATCCCCCACACATCGTCACATCCAGGCCTTCAAGCCCACTAGCCCACTTGCAGAAATGTTGTTTCTAGGACATTTTATAAGATCAGTTCAAATTATTTCATAAATATTGTCTGGTAACATTCTCACATACCTAACGGAGTTTGATTCTTCCCACCAGAAGGTATGACAACTCCAAGCAGCTAAAAATTCTCTAGAAGTTATATACATCAGCTAAATGGAAATATGCCTTCATCAACCATAGATATCTGATTTTTAAAAAGTCCTTCTTTAGAAACTATACATACTATTTGCTTTTATTATTTATTATTTTTTAGAGATAGGGTCTTGCTCTGTTGCCCAGGCTAGAGTGCAGTGGTGTAATCATAGTTCATGTAACCTTGAACTCCTAGACTCAAGCAATCCTCCCACTTTAGTCTCATGAGTACCTAGATTTACAGGCATTCACCACCATGCCTGGCTAATTTTTTAAATTTTTTGTAGGGATGGGGTCTCACTATGTTACCCAGGCTGGTCTCAAACTCTTGGCTTCAAGCAATGCTCCTGCCTCAGCCTCTCACAGTGCTGGAATTACAGTCATGAGCTACTATACCCAGCCACTACTTGCTTTGATAATTTTCATGTTACATAAGGGTAAAAGATTCAGTACAGACTTGGATGTTTCATTTATGAACTTTTGTGCTGGTTAGGCATGCCTGCATCACCATGCCTGGCTAATTTTTTTATTTTTTGTAGAGATAGGGTCTCACTGTCTTACCACTGTGTAACTATTAATGATAACTAAAATCAATAAGGTTGCTTATCAGTTGAATTGGTTGAAGTCTGCATTGTCAAAATATGACTTTTGTCTTCAGTAACTTAAATAAGGTCAAAGTTAAGTTACTAATAGTTGTGAACGAGACTATGTCATGGACCTAAGCCTCTTTTTCTGTTGTTGTTGTTATTTTTTATTTAATTTTATTTTTATTTTTTGAGACAGAGTCTCACTCTGTTGCCCGGGCTAGAGTGCCATGGCATCAGCCTAGCTCACGGCAACCTCAAACTCCTGGGCTCAAGCGATCCTCCTGCCTCAGCCTCCCGAGTAGCTGGGACTACAGGCATGCACCACCATGCCCGGCTAATTTTTCTATATATATATATATTTTTTTTTTTTTTTAGCTGTCCATATAATTTCTTTCTATTTTTAGTAGAGACGGGGTCTCACTCTTGCTCAGGCTGGTCTTGAACTCCTGAGCTCAAACAATCCACCCGCCTCAGGCCCCTAGAGTGCTAGGATTACAGGTGTGAGCCACTGCGCCTGGCTGGACCTAAGCCTCTTAATTTTTTTTTTTTTTTTTTAAGGCTAATCAGGTGAAGCAGTGGGAGTGGAGCAGGAACCAAAGAAATCTGTAACTGGTTGTGATCGACAAGTTGTAATCACCACTGTACTTGGACAAGCCTTAAATTTTTTTTGCATTTGCTTGTTTTCAGGATGCCCAAAATGTTTGATTTCAGCCTTGAACAAATACATTAAAAGTCTTTCACTGAAGAATTATCTAGACAAATTGGCATGAATTAAAGCTGGTCAATGTGCATCACTTAGACACCTACCTCAACTTTTTGTAAAGCAAATTATGCTTAGATGAACAGAGACCGTTTGTCTTTGTAAATATTGGGTCCTCTGCTGTCTGCACAAAATGGAGCTGAGCTACAGAGGTGTGTTGCCTTCTGCAAATGGCTAATAGATTTTTAAAAGTGCTTAGTAACTAGATTAACAAAGCACTATTATTATGAGCTTGTCTGCTGGCCTCTCATTTTATTTGAATGGATTGGGCTGAATACCTAGGGCTTCTCTAAAGCATCTCTAGAGACTGCAACCCCACTCACTCTCCTTAGGCCCTGGGTTTCTAGTCTTAATTCCTCCTCCCAACACCTGCCAATGTCTACTTTGAAATTTCCAAACCTGCCTTGCTTTGAAGTTTTATTGTAAATAATAGCAAATAATCTTTCTTAACTGAATCACCCACAACATCTAGAGTGGTCTTTTGGGGAAAACATCTGTATCAGCATTATTCCCTAAAATTTTCTCCAGGGTTACTTTTAAAGTCACTCATTTAAAGATTCAAATATTTACATAATGATCACTATCATTACTCTTATTTCTTAAAAACAATTTTTATTGCTGTCCATATGTAGACAAGCAGAGAACTAGTTTTCAGTGATATTTGCTAACATCATGGAGATACAGGGTATAATTGGGCCATTGATAATCACATCTGTGCAACAAAAAAATCTCTCTCCTATTTCCTCACCTAAACAAGCTTTGCTTCAGGATTAGTTCTGAATTTAAGGACTTGGGAAGATTGCTTAATTTTGGAAGAATGTAATTAATACCTCTGTTCTAGAATAGTCCACCTGGACCACTCACAAACACATTCTAACATGCAGGCATCATGGGAGCCATAAAGCAAAAATCTATAGTAGAAGCAGAAAACAAAAATAGAAAGGATTCATAACACTATAGAAAACCATCAAACCATGAAGGAACACAGCAAGAGAGGAAGAAGGAAACAGTATCTACAAAACAACCAGAAAATAACAAACAAAATGGCGACATTCATTCCTTACCTATCAATAATTACCCAGAATGTAAATGAATTATTTTCTCCAATAAAAAGATATGGTGACTGAATGGATAAAAAAGGAGGACCTGTCTGGGTGTTGTGGCTCATACCTGTAACCCCAGCACTTTGAGAGGCCAAGGTGGGAGGATTGCTTGAGCCCAGGAGTTCATTTTTATTTTTTTTTTTAGTTTTAGTAGAGACGGGGTCTTACTCTTGCTCAGCCTGGTCTCGAACTCCTAGGCTCAAGTGATCCTCCTGCCTTGGCCTCCAGAGTGCTAGGATTATAGATTTGAGCTACCACATCCGTCCAGAGCCCAGGAGTTCAAAACCAGCCTGGGCAATATAGTGACATTCCATCTCTACAAAAATTAAATAAAAAATTAGCCAGGTATGGTGGTGTGCACCTGTAGTTCTAGCTACTAGGGAGACTGAGGTGGGAAGAATTGCATGAGCCCAGTATTTTGAGATTATAGTGAGCTATGATTGTGCCACTGCACTCCGAACTGGGCAACATAGTGAGACCCTGTCTCTAAAAACAAAAAGCAAAACAAACCCCCATCCCCCAAATACCCACCTAACTATATGCTACTTATAAGAGACTTATCTTACTTTCTTTTTTAATGGAACATGTCTTGAATTTGCATGTCATCTTTGTGCAGGGGCAATGCTAAATCTTTGTGTATCATTCCAATTTTAGTATATGTGCTGCCAAAGCAAGCACTCAACTTTAGTTTTAAGAACACAAATAGAATGAAAGTGAAGGAATGGAAACAGGTATGCCATGAAAACAGAAACAAAAGAGCAGGGGTAGGGGTAAAATAGATTTTAAGTCAAAAACTGTAAAAAGACTCAAAAGAGGACATTATATAATGATAAAAAAGGTCAATTCATCAAGAGGATATATCTATTGTAAATATATGCAACTAACATCAGAGGAGCTAAATATATAAAACAAATTTTAAAGGATCTGAAGGGAGAGAGAGATTGCCATACAATAATACTAGAGAACTCCAATACCCCACTTTCAACCATGTATAATAAGAAAATAATAAGGAAACATTGGACTTGAACAACACTTTAGACCAAATGTACCTAAAAGACATATACAGAACATTCCATCCAACAGCAAGAGAATATAGTCTTCCAGGATACATCATGTTAGGGCAGAGAACAAGCCTCAGTAAGACTAAAATTATATCAAGTATGTTTTCCAACCATAATGGTATGAAATTAGAAATCAATAACAAAAGAAATTTCAAAAATTCACAAATATATGGAAATTAAACAACATGCTCCTAAACAATCAATGGGTCAAAGAAGAAATTTAAAGAGTAATTAAAAAAATATCTTGAGACAAACAAAAATGGAAACACAACATACCAACACTTATGGGATACAGCAAATGCATTTCTAAGAGGACAGTTTATAGCAATAAATGCCTATATCAAAAAAGAAAGGTCTCAAACAATGTAATGTTATACCTCAGGGAACTAGGAAAAGAACCAGCTAAGCACAAAGTTAGCAAAAGGACAAATAATAAAGATCAGAGCAGAAATAAATTAAACAGATTAAAAGAATACAAAAGATCAACAAAATTAAAAGTTCATTTTTGGATAAGATAAAATTGACATAGCTTTAGCTAGGCAAAGAAAAAAGAGAGAAGAGAGAAATAAAATTAGAAATGAAAGAGGAGATATTACAACTGACACTACAGCAAAAAAAATCATAAGAGAATATTATGAACAATTATATGCCAAGAAATTGGATAACCTAGAAGAAATGGATAAATTCCTAGACACATACTAGCTAACAAGACTGACTTATGAAGAAATAGAATATTTGAACAAATTGATAGTGAGTGAAGAGATTGAATCAGTAGTAAGTCTCCCATCAAAGGCAAGGTCAGGACTTGATGGTTTCACTGCTGAATTCTACCAAACATTTAAAGAAGAACTAGGCCAGGTGCAGTGGCTCATGCCTGTATTCCTAGCACTCTGGGAGGGCAATGCAGGAGGAGTACTTGAGGTCAGGAGTTTGAGACCAGCATGAGCAAAAGCGAGACCCTTTACTAAAAATGCAAGAACATAGCCGGGTGTGGTTATGCATGCCTGTAGTCCCAGCTACTCGGGAGACTGAGGCAAGAGGATCATTTGGGCCCAGGAATTTGAGGTTGCAGTGAGCTAGGATAATGGCACAGTATTTGCACTCTGGCATAGGCAACAGAAAAAGACCCTGTCTCAAAAGACAAAAACAAAACCAAACAAACAAAAAGAAAAAATAAAGAACTAATGCCAACTCTTCTCAAAACTATTCCAAAAAATTAAAGAGGAGGGAATACTTCCAAACTCCTTTTATGAAGCCAGGATTACCCTTATATCAAAGTCAGAAAACGATAACAAGAAAAGAAAATTACAGGCCAATACCCTTGATGACCACAGATTTAAAAGTCCTCAACAAAATACTAGCATACCAAATTCAACAATACATTAGAAGGATCGTTCACCATGATCAAGTGGGATTTATCTCTGGGATGCACAGATGGTTTAACATATGCTAATAAATAAATGTGATACATTACATTAACTGAATGAAGGACAAAAACCATATGATCATCTCATTAGATGTAGAAAAAGCATTTAACAAAATTCAACATCCTTTCATGATAAAAACTGTCACCAAATGAGGTGTAGAAAGGATATACCTCAATACAATAAAGGCCATATGAGAAGCCCACAACTAACATGATACTCAACAGTGAAAAATTACAAGCCTTTCCTCTAAGATCTGGAACTAGACAAGGATGCCCATTCTATCACTTCTATTCAACATAGAGAGCAATGAGGCAACAGAAGGAAATAAAGGCATCCAATTAGGAAAGGAAGAAGTAAAATTGTTTGTTGGTAACATGATCTTATATATATAAAACCTTACAGACTCCACCAAAAAACTGCTAGAAGTAAAAAACAAATACAGTAAATTTGCAGGATACAAAATCAACCCATGAAAATCAGTATCATTTCTATATACTAACAATGAACTACCTGAAAAAGAAATCAAGAGAACAATCTGATTTATGATAGGTACCAAAAAAATAAAAATAAAATAAAATCTTAGGAGTAAATTTAACCAAGGAGGTGAAAGACTTGTACATTGAAAACTACAAAACATTGATGAAAGAAATTGAAGAAGACACAAATAAATGAAAAGATATCCCATATTCATAGATTGGAAGAATTAATATTTTTAAGTGTCCATACTACCCAAGGCTATCCATAGATTCAGCATAATCCCTATCAAATTCCAATGTCATTTTTCATAGAAATAGAAAAAACAATCCTAAAATTCATATGGAACCACAAAAAAACCTGAATAGCCAAGGCATTCATGAGCAAGAACAAAGCTGGAGGTATCATACCACAGGATTTCAAGCTACTAAATCAAACTGTACTACAAAGTAGTAGTAATTAAAACACCATGGTATTGCCAAAAAAAGAGAGAGACATACATGGAACAAAATAGAGAACCCAGAAATGAACGCTGGCATACAATTTTTTTTTTCCCCAGAAACAAGGACTTACTGTCACCAGGCAGGGGTGAAGTATCATAGCTCACAGCAGCCTTGAACTCCTGAGCTCAAGTGATCTTCCTGCCTCAGCCTCCTGAGTAGCTAGGACTACAGGCATACCACCACACCTGGCTAATTTTTAAATTTATTTTTGTAGAGATGGTGGGAGGTGGTGTCTCACTATGTTGCCCAGGCTGATCTTAAACTCCTGGCCTCAAGTGATCCTCCTGCCTTGGGTCTTTCAAAGTACAGGCGTGAGCCACCAATTAGCTTGTGACAAAGATGCCAAGAATACGCAATGGGAAGAGGATAGTCCCTTCAATAAATGGTGTTGGGAAAACTGGATGTCAACATGCAGGAGAATGAAACTGAATCCTTATCTCAAACCATATACAAAAATACACAAAATGGATTAAAGATTTAAATGTAAGACCAGAAACTGTATAAAACTACTAGAAGAAAACATGAGGAAAAAACTGAAAGCACAATGAGATATAATCTCACATCTGTCAGAATGGCTATTGTAAAACAGAAAAGATAACAAATGTTGGTGATGTGTACACTGTTGGTGGGAATGTAAATTAGTATAGCCATTCTGAAAAACTACTGGAGGATTCTCCAAAAACTAAAAGTGGAATTGCCATATGATCCAGCAATCCTATTTACCCAAAAGATTTGAAATCAGTTTCTTAAAGAGATAACTGCACTCCGGTGTTCATTGCTGCACTATTCACAATAGCCAAGTTATGGAATCATCTTAAGTGTTGTGAGTAGCAGATGAATGGATAAAGCAAATGTGGCGTATAT
This sequence comes from Lemur catta, assembly GCF_020740605.2. NCBI lineage: Eukaryota > Metazoa > Chordata > Mammalia > Primates > Lemuridae > Lemur > Lemur catta. Next base: position 82,038,838 of record NC_059136.1, on the reverse strand, counting down.
ACACCATAGAACACTATTCAGCCTTAAAAAAGAAGAAAATTCTGTCATTTGCAAAAACATGATTGGAATTGGAGACTATTAAGTGAAATCAGCCAGGTACAGAAAAACAAATACTGCATGTAGTCACTCAAATGTGGAATCTAAAACAATCGGGAGTCAGAATCAGAGAGTAGAATGGTGGTTACAGAGGCTAAGGGGGAATGGGGAGAGGATGGTCAAAGGGTACAAAATCTCTGACAGAAGGAATTTTTTTTTGTAGTTATAATGTACAGCATGGTGAATATAGTTACTATAAATTATACATTTTAAAACTTAAGTAAATTTCAAGAATTCCCAACACAAAGAATGTTAAGTATTTGAAGCGGTATGTTAACTAGCTTGATTTTATTATATTATTCCACATTGTATTCATAAATCATAACCACTTTGTACCCCAGAAACTTACACAATTATAAATTGTCAATTTACAATAACAAAGATAAAATGTTGGCAAGAAGGCATTTTGCAAAGGGAAACCCCAGGATGGCAAAGCAACTAGTTCAAGGTCACTCAAAGAGTCTTAAGATAGCAGCTGTCTTGGTTCAGGGTCCTACATGCTTCCCATCAGGTTTCAAAGTTAAACCTGAGTCCAGGTGGCAGTGACAGCTTCTGTAGAGTCTGCAAGCCAGTAAAGATTTTCCGGTGCGGCATGGTGGCTCACGCCCGTAATTCTAGCACTCTGGGAGGCCAAGGCGGGAGGATTACTTGAGGTCAGGAGTTTGAGACCAGCCCTGAGCAAGAGTGAGACCCCGTCTCTACCAAAAATAGAAAAAATTAGCCAGGCGTGGTGTGCTGCACCTATAGTCCCAGCTGCTCAACAGGCTGAGGCAGGAGGATTGCCTGAGCCCAAGAGTTTGAGGTTGCTGTGAGCTAGGCTGATGCCACTGCACTCTAGATGGGGCCCCAGAGTGAGACTCTGTCTCAAAAAAAAAAAAAAAAAAAGACTTTCCTCAGGGCATTTGTGGGCAGGGGCCTTCTGCTTATAATTTACAGTCTTACTTGTGTATATGTGTATATTTGTATCTTGTCAAGTTCTAACTATATGCCAAGGGCTTGTTTTTCTTTTCCTCAGTCTGTAGTGTATGTGGTAGAACACAAATGCTTTAAGTAATTCATTGACAAGAAGATTCCACAGTCAAATGAGGTGGGAAACATAGCATATTATATCACCACTGCCAACATTCTTGGTGCACCAGGAAGCACATTTGCATATCATGGACTGAATGGTCCTGTAATAAAGAAACATTTTTAAATTTGTTTAACCCAATGGTCCCTGGATTTATTTGGTTATGACCATTTTCTCCCCCAGTAGCCCTTATAAATATCCTAAGGAACTGCACGTTTTTGTAGAACATACTTTTTAAAAAGGGTTGTTCTAAGTGTCTATCAAGAGTGTGCTCTTTAAACAGTATATTTTAATGAGATTAAAAACTAAAAGGCATAACTGCTAATAATGAAGGAAACATCCAGGATGCAGCTTGTGAAAAGTAAAAATTTTTATTTTGATTGATTTCTCAATGTGTAGTTCAATATAATGCCAGTTTTTAATGGCAAAAATTTGGTTCCACTGAAAACTCCATAATGCTACAGAGAGCTACTACTTTTTTCAGGAAGTAGGCAAACAGCTGGAAAGAAAAAGCACAACTTTCTAGCAGCATGGCAACTCAAACTGCAGACCTAACAGGTCTACGACTTTTACACTAAAAATGGCACAACCATTAGCTGATGACAGAAGTGAGAAATGGGTAACAAGATGTGAACACCAAAAGGAAGCAATATATATTATAAAGTCAAGGAACAAATCAAATATAGCTATAAGGATTTTAAAGGATAATTATAGAAAAGGGAACCAAATATTTTACTCAAATGCTTTTTAGAGCCTTTCTGTAGAGATACAAATATATATATATATTTATCCAAAAATATGTTTTGTACAGATAAATGTTTTTCAATTAAAGATGGGACCAAAGCTATAGTTATAACATAAAGCACACTGTCTTTTGTAAGACTATTTATCCACCTGAATTTTCAATTTCGTTAAAGTTAGTGCATTAAATATTTTCCAAATATAATTACCTGACATTCTTTTTATAGATATAAATCAAGTAGGCATTATTTTTTAAAAGGCTTTCCAGGTTAAGCAATATTTTTCTAAGATGTTGTGCATATCAAACTTATGACAAGCCCCATTAAGAATCATTATTAACAAACATATCAAAAAGGGGTATATAAGTCAGATTTTCCTCTTCATAGTAAATATTTTCTGATTTCCAGTTTACAAGTGTTGAAAATGCACAAGAAAGATTTTACATGTACTTTTATGTTAATAAGATATTTTGATTCAATATATATGTCAATAAATCTCCACATGTTGTAACCATTAGTATGTATCTTTTCTTTTAAATGGGGATGTAACACTAACAACTACTACTTATAAAATAAAGCACACAATTATTTTGGTAATTGTACAAATCTTTTTTTCCAGGTGTAAACGCTACAAAAATTCCTAAAAATTAGAGAACACCAAAAACATATTAAAGTTTGACATCCAAGTTTATATCATTTCCATTTTACCCTGAAAGATAACTTAAAAAAATATGACCTTGTTGGAATAGGGCACCTTGCTAATATTATAAAAAACTGGTGAGAGCAAGAAACTGCATCACTGATATGTGGGATTTCCGTAAACAGTTTTCTCTTCAAATCATTACAAAAATGTTCAAAGATAAAAAACAAAATAGAAGATGGTGGTGGTCCCTAAACTATTTTGAAGGCAAGTAGCTTAGTCTAAGCTAAAATATTGTTTTCAGTCATAGTAATCATCCTCCCCTCAAATGCCCCTTTTAAAAATGCATGAAACAGTACAATAGCAAGAATCAAAGAACACAAACTGTATTTTCAAGAACAGAAAAATCTCTAATGCTGAAAGATACAGTAAAAAGCAGATTTCTTTGGGGACATTAATCAATTAGTTTATAATTCATTATGAAGATTTCTCTTTTCTGTTACGAGGAGAGTCTGCTCCACTTGAAGTTACTGTTCCATTTACACCATTTTCTGAAAGAGAAAAGAATCAGTGTTACTCTTGTATAAATAAATGCAAGTAATATAATCTTTACACATAAAGGTACCTTCAGAAAAGAAAATTTATACATAGGTGCAATCTATTTACTAGTATCTAACCAATCTTAATCTTTACTAGTATTTGACTCAATCAGAATATCCAGTAATGTGTTGAACACAATGAACTGAAAGCAGCAAATTAAAATAAAAGTGACTTCTATTCAAAGTAGGAAAAAGTGACAGGATAGAAAACTATTTAAAAAGTTACAAGGATTTAAAAATAATACTCCAGAGGTCGGGCACCATGGCTCAAGCCTCTACTGCTAGTACTGTGAGAGTACTTTGAGAGGCTGAGGTGGGAGAATTGCTTGAGACCAGGAATTGGGAACCAGTCTGAGCAACATGGCGAGACCCTATCTCTACAAAAAATAAAAAATATTAGCCGTGTTTGGTGGTGCATCCTTGTAGGCCTAGCTACTCGGGAAGCTGAGGCAGGAGGATCGCTCGAGCTCAGGAGCTTGAGGTTGCAGTGAGCTATGATGATGCCACTGCAGTCCAGCCTGGGCAACGGAGTGAGACCCTATCTCGAAACAAAAACAAAAACTTCAAGAGCAGTACTTTAGGTAGAAATAAACTTTTCACATTTGACAGCAAAGTCCTTGGGGATATTTCTTTAGAACATACAAAAAAGTTGGTGCTTAGGATGATAACTTTTATGTTTAAGAGTGTATCACGGTTTTCTTCTTCAAGATATGATGGAGTAACTGATGTCGGACTAAACCCGCCCTCCAAAAATATCCATAAAAGTTGGACACAAAAATGTATGTTTGAAGGCTCTGGAAACAATCAAGGCAAGATAGGACTTGATGTGTCAAGGTTCTGGAAAGAAAAGAAATGAGGCTGGGTGCAGTGCTCACGCCTGTAATCCTAGTACTCTGGGAGGCCAAAGTGGGAGGATTGCTTGAGCTGAGGAGTTCGAGACCAGCCTGAGCAAGAGTGAGACTCCGTTTGTACAAAAGGAATTATCTGGGCATGGTGGCATGTGGCTGTAGTCCTAGCTATTTGGGAGGGTGAGGAAGGGTGTTTGCTTCAGCTCAGAAGTTTAAGTTTGTAGTGAGCTATGATGACGCCACTGCACTTTAGCTGGGGTGACAAGAGTGAGAGTCTGCCCCCACCCTCAACAGAGAACTTAGGTGACTCTGCATTTACTGCTATTTCTCCTGGACCATTTGTAGGCTCAGTGGAGCTGAGGCAGAGCGCACAAGAAAGTAATAGCCTAGAGCTGAGATTCCGGCCAAAATTCTGGAGAAAGGAGAACTGTAGAGGAAAAACCCAACATCCTATATGAATTTCTCCCTCAAGGTATTTGCCAATATTAAACTGTGCATGCACAAAGCAAGACTTAGAAATCATGGAGAAAGCAACTCCTAAGAAACTGCAAATTTAAACAGATAATTGGAAGTCTCACATCGATAGGGAGACAAAAATTTGATTTCAGGGCCTATCAGGGAAGAAAAGCCCTTATAAACACCCAGTATGTCAATGTCCTAGGAAGGAGGGCAAACTGGAAATAGATCAGCTTCAGTGAGGTGGAGTGATCTAGCCATATTCAATCTAGAGCCTCTATAAATTTTTGCACAAAGTGTACAGGAGTCAATTAAAAATTACCAGGCATGCCAGAATGCCAAAGAACAAGACTGAATGACTTCCAAACTTGGTGTTGCGGCGGGGGGAGACTGAATGACTAATGAACTGGAGAAAATACTCAGATTGAAACTTAGACAAAAAAGGATGGAAAAATGTAGAAAGTGTGAAAAGATATAAAGGACAGGATAAAAGGGTTTAACACACATATAACTGGAACCCCTGAAAAATATGAGAAACAGAACGGGGCTGAAACAATATTTGAAAAAATAACGGCCAAGAAATTTTCCAAAAATTACAGAAGAAACCAAGCCGAAATTCAGAAAGCTCTATGCAACACAGAATAGGATAAATATAAAGGAAATCATGCCCAGGCACATCATAGTATAACTGCCCCAAAGCAAAGACAATAATGATAAGACTGGATGGAAAAAAATAAAAACAAAAACAAAATCCAATTACATGCTGCTTACAAGCGCCACAATCTGTATATAAAGACAAAGAAAGGTTTGAAATAAAAAATATAGGAAAAGATATGCTATTAGAATATGTTACCAAAAGAAAGCTAGTGTAGCTATAGTAAAATCAGACAAACTAGATATCTGATAATGAAAAAAGGATGAATTAAACAGGAGGATAGAGCATTCCCAAATTTTGATGTACCTAACAACGTATCTTCGTATGTTAAGCAAAAACTTACAAAACTACAGGGAGAAATGGTCAACTTTACTATTATAGTGTGAGATTTTAACATTACTTTCACATAACTGACAGAACAAGTAGAATTCCCTCCACAAAATCAGTAAAGATATAAAAGACTGAACACAATTAAAAATGTGACCTGACACGTATAGACACAATATCCAACAAATGCAGAATGTGCATACTTTTGAAGTCCAAAAGAAACATTTACCGAATCAGGCTGAACTGTAATAAAAGTCTCAATATATTTCACAGAATTGACATAATTCAGAAGACATTCTTTATCCATAGTGGAATTAAGCTAGAAATCAACAGTAAAAAAAAAAAGGAAAGAAAAAATTACTGCACAAAAAGCTAGGAAGTGACCAAATATTTGTAAACTAAACAATGTACTTATAAATAACTCATGAGTCAAAAAGGAATCAATCAGAAGGATAAAATATCTTAAACTGAACAATGAAAAAGACATGAAAATTTGTGAAATACAGAAAAAGCAGTGCTAAAAGCGAAAGTTTATCCTTAATTGAATGTAATTCACAAGAAGGAATGAAAATCCAAAGATCCATTTCAAGAAGGTAAACCACAAACAAAACAGCAAATTAAACCCAAAGAGAAATAAGAACAGAATTCCATGATATAGAAAAGATACAACTAAGAGGTTAGGGGTAGGTGCACAAAAAAAGAAAAGATTCAACCAAGAAAATAAAAAATAACAAAAAGGCAAATGTTGGTTTCGACTGATGGAAGAAAAAAAGAGACAAGGAATAGGTCACTAACATAGGAAATGAAAAACAGGAATTACTGCTGATCTATAGGCATTAATAAGATAATAAGGACAGTATAAATAATTTCACACCAATACATTTGCAAACTTATATGAACTAGTTAAATTCCTGAAAAACACAATTTATCAAAAGAGAGACAACTAAAAAATAGAAAATCTGAATAATCCTATTGTCTATTTTAAAGAATGTGAATCTATACTTAAAAATTTTCCCATAAAGGCTCTAGGTCAGATGGCTTCACTGGCAAATTCTTCCAAACATTTAAAGAAATAATGCTAATTTATATAAAGGACAAATCTGCCTAATTACTTTTTATAAAGCCAGCATAACCTTGATATCAAACCTTGACATATTATAAAAAAAGGCTCATCACAGGACAATCTTTTATATGAACACAGATGCAAAAATCCTAATACTGGAAAAACCAACTCAGCAACAGTGATGTACAACAGTACATCAGTACTACTAGTGCAGAAGGTCCCTACTCCTTCCTTATCTGTTTTATTATTATTACTATTGTTAATCTCTTATTGTGCCTAATTTATAAATTTAACTTTATTATAGATATGCACGTATAGAAAAAAGCAGTATATACAGTCATGCATCGCTTAATGACAGGGATATGTTCCGAGAAATGTCAGGCAATTTCGTTGTGCGAACATCAGAGTGTACTTACACAAACCTAGAGGGCATAGCCTATTACACAACTAGGCCATATGGTATGGTCTATGGCTGAAACCTGTAGAGCATGTTAACGTACTGAATACTGTACGTAACTGCAACACAGTGGTATTTATCTATCTAAACATAGAAAATCTATAGTAAAAATATACTATTATAATCTTATGGGACCACTGTCATACATATGACCCATCATTAACTGAAATGTGATTATTTGGCACATGACTACATAGAGTTTGATACTACCTACAGTTCCAGGCATCCACTGGGTTTCTTGGAATGTATCCCTCCAAAATAGAGAGGGACTACTGTATTATCATCTCCAACTCAGATGAATGCCAGGAATGCAGGATCAGTTTAACATCTGAAAATCAATGTAATTCTCTACATTAAGAAAATAAAGAAAAACTATATGACTATCTAAATAGCTTCAGAAAAAGCAGTTCTTAAAATTCTACATCCAGTCATGAAAAAGCTTATAGCAAATACAGTACAGAAGAGAACTGAATAAAGGGTATCTATAAAATATTATTAATGATGAAATATTGAAAGCTCTCCCCCTTATATTAGGAAGAAGACAAGGAAGTCTGTACCCATTTCTTCTATTCAATATTGTGGTATGGTCCCAGCTAGTATAATAATACATCAAGGAAAAGAAAAGGTATAATATTTGCAGATGACATGACTGTGTATTTTAGTGTAAACTTTAAAATAAGTGAATCAGGAAGGTTTCTCAATACAAGGACAGTATGCTAAAGAAAACAAATAGTATCTTATAACAAATAATTAAAACTGTTTGTAAAAAGGAACATGTATACTAGCTTAAAAAAATAAAATATCTGACAATAAATCTAATGAAAACTGTATGAAATCCCTATATAGAAACCTATGAAATATTTCTTCAAGAATTCTTCCAAAAAACAAAAAAGGAGGAACATTTTTCAAATCATCCTATGAGGCCAGAATTACCGTGACAGTAAAACTAGACAAAGATGTCACAAGAAAAGTACACACCAATATCCTTTATAGATATAAAAATCCTCAACAAAATACTAGCAAACCAAGTCCAGCAAAAGATAAAAAGGATTATACACCATGCCAAGTGAGATTTACTCATAAATGTAATGTTGGTTCAACATCTGAAAATCAGTTAATGTAATCTATAATATCAACAGAAAAAAGGGTAAAAACTACAAGATCATCTCAATAGAAGTAGAGAAAAAAAGCAATTGACAAAATCCAATAACCTTTCATAATAAAAACACAAACATACTAGGAATAGAGGGGAACTTCCTCAACCTGTTAAAACCATTTATGAAAAACCCATAGCTAACATCATACTTTATGGTAAAAGACTGGATGGATGCTTACCCCCTAAGATCAGGAACAAGACAAGGATGTCTGCTCTCGCCATTTCTATTCAACATTGTTGTAGAGGTTCTAGCCAGGGCAATTTGGCAAGGAAAATGCAATAGAAAGCATCCAGATTGGACAGGAAGAAGTAAAAACTATCTTTATTTATAGACGACATGATCCTTGTATACTGAAAATCCAAAGGAATTCACAAAAAAAAAAAAACTATTAGAATAAATAAGTTTAGCAAGGTTGCAGGATACAAGATCAATATACAAAAACCAACTGTATTTCTATATACTAGTAATGAATCTGAAAACACAATTAAGACAATGATTCTATTTTACAATAGCATCAAAAGAATAAAATATTTAGGAATAAATTTAACGAAAGATGTGCAAGACATATACATTGATAACTACAAAACTTAACTGAAAGCAATTAAAGACCCAAATAAATATACACCCACATTCATACTCCCCAAAGCAATCTATAGATTAAAGGTAATCCGTATCAAAACCCCAGCTGGCTTTTCTGCAGAAATTGACAAGCTGATCCTAAAATTCATGTGGAAATGCAAGAGACCCAGAATAACCAAAACATGAAAAAGAACACAACTGGGCTTTTACTCGCATTTCCTGATTTCAAAACTTACTACAAAAGCTACAGTAATCAAGACAGTGTGGTATTGGCAAAAGAATAGACATATAAATTATTACAATAGAATTCAGAGTCCAGAAATAAACTCTTATTTTATTATTTTTCAAGAGTATCAAGACAATCAATAGAGAAAGAGTAATCTTTTCAACAAATGACACAGGGACAACTGAATATCAACATGCAAAACTATGAATATAAAGTGGTGTAGCCACTTTGGAAAAGAGGTTAGCAGTTCCCTCCAAATGTTAAATATACAGTTACCATATGACCCAGCAGTTCCATTCTTAGGTATTACATATACCCAAGAGAATGAAAATAGGTGCTCAAACAAAAACTTGTACACAAATGTTCACAGTATCATTCGTAATAGCCAAAAAAGTAGAAACAACCCAAATGTCCATCAACTGATGAATGGACAGACAAAATACAGTATATGTCCATACAATGGAATATTATTTGGCCATAAAAAAGAATGAAGGATTGATACATGCTGTAACATGGATGAACCTAAAAAACATTATGCTAAGTGAAAGAATCCAGTCCCCCAAAAACATACAGAAAATAGATTAGTTGAATTAGTTGCCATGGGCAGGGGAAGAGAGAAATGGAGAGTGATTAATGGGCCTGGGGCTTCTTTTTGGGGAGATAAAAATGTCCTGGAATTAGTGGTTTACATAACTTTGTGAATATACAGTACTTAACTTTATGATATATGAATTATATCCCATTAAAGATCTTATTAAAGATAATCTAAATAAATGGAGGTATATATCATGTTCATGGGTTGAAATACTCAATTATTCCTAAATTTATCTATAGATTTGATGTAATTCCAGTCTAATATCCCAGCAAGTTTTTTCTTGTGTGTGAAAATTGAAGAGGTTGTACTAAAATTTATTAAGAAAACGCAGAGCCAGGAATTGCTGGGACAAACTTAAAAAGAAAAGAGCTGGAGGATACAAACTATTAGATATCAATACTTATGTAAGGAGCAAACCAGTCTTGATATATTCAAAACTGTGTTACAGTTCCAAGTATAACACATTATATTTTTCCATAATACAAATTGAAAAAATTAACTGCAGTGTCAATGCATTTTCAATTTTTCCAAGAGCCAGAAGGAGAAAAGAGGTTAAATGCAGGCTCAAAGACAAAAGCTCAAGCAATCAGAAGTTATGGGGAAAAAAAAAAAAAGCTGCTCCACTTGGGACTAATGGGCAGATGGGAAGAAGTTACAAAGAGGTTTTAAAAATGTGAATGAGATGCTTGAAAACAAACTATCACACTCTAGTTATCCACACTAAACCTGCCCACATTATACACTGGTCTACAGCGGCTCAACGTAACCAACACTGAAAAACCTGTGAGAGAGAAGTTTAGTAGACAGCTTTTGAGGGGAGTAACTGACTCCCGTCACCCAGAGTATCACCAACTGTGGAATGGGGTAAGATTACTTTGCCTCTAATTATGTTAAAAAGTAGAAAATTTTCTTTATATGATCTGAGAATAGATAAGATCTCACAATAAATTTTTTTAATGTTTTTTAATTCCACAGATTTTTCATTGCTTATTGAATACAAACCTGTTCCTTTTCTAGAAGACCTGCCTTTAGTCACTGTTGGTTTCTTCTTCACAACTGGTGCCTGAAAAGAAGAATGTTCCCTCCACCTCCGAAGCTGAAAATTAATGAACTTCCACATCATGAATGCTTGCGTAATGCAAATGGATGCCAGAACAACAATTCTGAGAAATATTAAGAAATAAACAAAAAATTAGAGTGTATGAAAAAATGTCATTGAATAAAGTATTTATTCTAAACTGCTTTGATAGTATTTGGTGCTAAAAGTCCTATTCTGTTGACAAGATTATGTTGATAATCATTCCATTAATAATTTGTCCTAGAAGTTAAATAAATGCTTTGGTACTTCAATTTAGACATAAAAAAACTGCAACAGGTATGAAATCACATCGAATCAGTATTTTCCCCAACCCCATATTCATCCATTTTTTAGATGATTCACATCATAATGAAACTGATAATACATATGATATAGCTGTACAAAGTGAAAAAAATGTTACATAAACTGTACCTAACAGCCAACACATTGAAGTTTCCAGTACTGAAATCCAGCTTCTGATTCTCTGCTCTTGCAAGGCCAAAACCAACAGTAAGTACTGAAAGAATTAAAGTCAGAAGTCTTCCCAAGACAAAAAGAACTGCCCACAGAGAAAATCTGTAAGAAAAATGTCATAAGTCAAATTCATAAAATCTCAAAAATAAGAAAAAATTCTATTAGAAATTAGATTCCTATTAAGTAAATGCATATTAAAATAGCACTTATTATTCTGCAAAAAAGGATTTTAGAGTCAAATGTTTGGGAAATGCTTAAAACACATACTACACCACTCTCTTGGAGACATATAACACATATTAGCCCATTTAAGGTTCTAGGAAATCCAATAATCTGTTTAATTTCTTGTTTAGTTCATCTTTTTTATGTAAGTACTATTAATGTCCCTTAGAACTACTAGTATACAGAACAATTTTGAAAAAATGATGGACAAAACAAAACAAAGCCATCCTGTAAAGAACAGGATGCCCAATTCCATTTGAATCCTAGTTTTACTTTTTCCAAAGACTTTTTACTCTTTACAAGTTATACCTCTCCAATTCTGTTTTTAGTCTAATTTTCCCATCAAAATCTTTTAGTATCTTTTAAGCTATATTATTTATCATTTCATTTTCTTCAGAGAGTTCACTTTACCACTCCTCCAAAAGAAAAACATGCAACAAACAAGGTAGGAGAAGTTATAAAAGAAAAGTGAACCCAAAAAGCCTTCAAAATTTCAAGTTCCAATACTATATCTCTTCAGCTGAGAAAGACTCCATTTTAGGGAGTAAAATATCAAGTTTGAATTGCTAAATAATTTCATTTTATTTAAATTTGCTACTGACTGCTTAAAAAGTAATTTAATGGCAAGGGCATGGATCCTGGCAATCTAGGCACTGATTTTATTTATTTATTTAGTTTTTTAGAGATGGAGTCTCAATATGTTGCCCAGGCTGGACTTGAAATCCTGGGCTCAAGCAATCTTCCCACCTTAGCCTCCTGAGTAGCTGGGGCTACAGGTGCACACCATGGTGTTTAGCTAGGCACGACTTTGAATACCCACTATACAAGAAATACAATGGCTAAATGGCTTACCCTTTCTGATACTTTTCATCACTAAAATAAAACAGGCGGGAAATGTGGAAAAGAAATTCAACAAAATAATGCAGCACCAGAAGAACAAGTCCTAGATGATTCAAGCTGTTAAAAGAACAAATTTAAAATGAAAAGATTAATCATCAATTAAGATAGATCAACATACTATCTGTCCAGTCCACTTATACACCCAAGAAAAATCCCAACTCACTTCAAAAGATAAGCTCCAGCAATGTGAAAGAGGTAAAGACCAATGTAGACAAGCTGACGAGGAATATCTTCCTGAAAATAGAAAAACACATGATAGACTAAAACATATTGAAACATTTCTGTTCTTTAAGAGCAGTGTGGTAGAGTGAAAAATATGAAGGAAAAAAAAAAAAAAAAAGAGAGAGACCCTCTATCTCACCTCAATCCCTCACCCCCAATTAGCTATATGGCTTTAACAGGTCATTTAATCTCTGTTGGCTTCAGCTAACTCATCTGCAAAATGTGAACACTTGAATTTGCTTCAATCAAATGAACTCAGAATCCCTTTTAGTGCTTTTTATAATAAACATGTATTAAATGATACAAAATTAATAACCATAGTCACATGCTGACAATTTGATGTCTTTCTAATATTAAAATTGCTGTTTATAGCAGTAGAGATGCTTTTGTTTACCTAAAATAGTATTCACATTTTTAGCTCATGTTTAGTCACTTCATTGACAGTTACAGTCATTAAAACTGAAGTTCAACATTTTAGCTTCTCATTTATAATAACACTTAATTACATATTCTTTCTCCTCAACTCTGCAAGCCCAAGTATCTAGATTTTACTTTTGTTGCTCTTTATTTCTCTCATAGTTCCTAGCTGACCTGGTTATTTGAAACAGCGTTTTTAAAAAATGTAAATCAAGACCTACTAGTGGATCATGAAATTTTTTTTTTTAAAGTTTTTTGTTTGTTTATTTGTATTTTAGACAAGAGCCTCGCTCTATCGCCCCATCTAAAGTGCAGTGGTGTTATCATAGTTCACTGCAACCTCAAACTCCTGGTCTCAAGCAATCCTCCTGTCTCAGCCTCCTGAGTAGCTGGGACTACAGGTGTGCAACACCATGCCTGGCTAATTTTTTCTATTTTTGGTAGAGAGGGGGTCTCGCTCTTGCTCAGGCTTGGTCCCAAACTCCTGAGCTCAAGTGATCCTCCCACCTCAGCCTCCCAGAGTGCTAAGATTACAGGTGTGAGACACCATGCCCACTGGATCATGTAATCTATTTATAGGTCACATTAGCAGCTTTTCAAATATGAAATAAAATAAAATAGAAAATGCTTCGGTGTATATAACTTTGTTTTATGAAAATTTTATTCCAGATTTCACACACACATACACACATACGATCATGATGTAAAATCTTGTTTTTCATCTCAGGTTGTAGTAAAAAGTTTGCAAAACACTGACAGCAATAAGCTCAATAAATGCCTGTTGACTGATGAAACACTTACACCCCATTTCGACTTTCTCTAGTTTTGGCAGTTTTCCTCATGGATATATTATTAGCCTGGTTAATACTACTCATGTACTACAGCTGTTAATTAAAATGGTGGGTTGATTCTGGCAGACTTAACTGTATTCCTTTGGAACCTCACTAAACTTATCTCTTGCATGTAGTATAGTGGCACACAGGTCTCTACTGGATCTCCAGTTCTCCCCTCATATTTCAGTACAGAGCTACCTCACCACATCTTCTGAGAAAGAGCAGAGATTTTGTAAGTCTAGTTTTGAAATTGAAAACTCTTCTCTGGTAAGAATGGCACAAAGATCAAAGGTTAGGTAGAATATAAGACAGTCTGAACAGTATTATATACAATATTACACTTTGGGACTCTTGTGAAAATTCCCAAGACACGATACCAAGTTTACAGTGGTTCTTTCAACTGAAGAAAGAAGTCTCTTTGAAAATAATCAGTCTTAAGATTCTTTCACATAATTTTTAAACTTCCATTTGGAAATTATTTCCTATTCTTAAAATTTCCCCTTATAAAAGGAAAGAAGGAGAAATGCTATCAAGATAACATGCTAAAGTTCAACCACAAGGGAATGTCTCTTCTGTTAGAATAATTCCATAAGCACCCACTTGTAGCATTATCAATGCAATATGATATGCTATGGATATACAGGTACTACTGTACGTATACACCAGCGTTTCCCAAAGTATGGTATGTTTATTTTTGGTACTGTACAAAATGATTTTAGATAGTACACAACAAAACACTTATTTAATGGTAATTTAAAATAAAATATTCTAAGTTATTTATTTTAATATGCCTTAATAATTAAAATGTCATGAGTATCATTGCATAGAATAAGAATATAGTCAAAAGTATGAATTAGTAGTATGTGAATATGGTAAAACAAGAAGGTAGCATGTAAATGACTAGGTATGGGAAATACTGCCATATTCCTTCAGATGTGTCAACCAATGCTCCAAATACTGGAGGAGAAAACATACCAAGAAAACCCTCAATAATTATGAGGGAAGCTTTTAAGTTTTTAAAATGCTGATTAAACTCATTTCATTACATAAAAACTTGTGTAAGTCAATGTAAAAAACTAATTTGCTGGAAAAATATTTTATAGTGCAATGTAACTTCTCAAGAGAATTTTTAAAAAATTAATTTTAGATGAAACCAAAATTAACTTTTTAAAATTCATGCTAGTCATTTAACAGAGAAGAACCCAAGCTATCTACCCTTTTCCTCTCCAACAAATCTAAAAACACTATTATAAATGACAAACAAACTAAATTTCAAAAAGCCATTCCATTTCTCCGATCTTCTGTCTTTACATCTCAACAACCCAATGTGGTGGGGCATGACTGTAATTGCCATTAGCTAAGGAAAAACCCATAGGGTTTCTTCCTAAATTCAGATTCAACTTTGCATCTTAGCTCTGTCTTTTTGATAGTCACCCAGCTGAGTCAATAATAATAGAGGGTACAATGCCATCACCAGCTTCCATCTTCACAACCATCAAATGCCTAAGCAAGAACTTTTAAAATAATATGTATAGCTTTCAAAAGGACAGAAGTATCAAGAAATCTTTTTGGGCCGGGCGCGGTGGCTCATGCCTGTAATCCTAGCCCTCTGGGAGGCCGAGGCAGGTGGATTGCTCGAGGTAAGGAGTTCGAGCCCAGCCTGAGCAAGAGCGAGACCCCTGTCTCTACTAAAAATAGAAAGAAATTATCTGGCCAACTAAAAATATATATAGAAAAAATTAGCTGGGCATGGTGGCACATGCCTGTAGTCCCAAGTACTCGGGAGGCTGAGGCAGGAGGATCCTTTGAGCCCAGGAGTTTGAGGTTGCTGTGAGCTAGGCTGACGCCACGGCACTCACTCTAGCCCGGGAAACAGAGCGTGACTCTGTCTCAAAAAAAAAAAAAAAGAAATCTTTTTGTAAGTAATGGTCCATTCAGCTGTATACAATTGCATACAAATTGTATAATCTAAACCAATGTTTGTACTCTTAAAGCTGACCACAGAAACAGTAAAAATGAGGAAGAGAATGGGTAACTAGAATAAGTGTTCTTACTAGTTGTGCGACCTTGGACAAGTTCCTTAATCTCTCTGCACAACAGGTATAACAACAACAAAATAATACCCCCCAAAATACCATAAATTATAACAATACCAAAAAAAATTGAGTGACAGAGATGAATAAAATAACACAAGAAGTGGTGGGGATTGTGGTTAACTGAAGAACATACACTCCAGATAAGGGCATTTCCATATGATTAAAAAAATACAATGGAAGTGGAGGTGGTGTACCATGATTTTTAAAATGAGAAATTTTACCTAGAAAATGGCTACTTTTAATATCCCTGTCCTATCCTCCAATTCGAATAGGGTTACAGCCCCAATGGCTCGGTGCTTACATGTCTGAGGCCGACAACAAAGACCTTGCCCAGCACCATGGTCTCTGAGGCTTACACGTTTACATGGGGTGTGGGGAATGGGAGAGAACAGAGGCTGGGTGAAATTGGCTCTCGTAGAGGAAGTTCATGCAATCAGTTCACTGGCCACATTACAGATTTCAATTAGGGAGTCAGCAAGCTATCCAAGGATGGCTCATCACTGCTCTACAATCTAGAGTCTGGATGAAAATAAAAGTGACTGACTGAAAAAAAAATCAGGAGCTTGAGGGTGCGGTGCACTATGATTGCTGTGAATAGCCACTGCACTCCAGCCTGGGCAACATAGCAAGACCTCATCTGTATAAAAAATAAAAATAAAATTAAAAAAAAAGTGGCTGAGAGAAAGCTTTTGTATTTAAGACATTTTTATATGTCATTATATGGTTTTGTCATGTAAATTAACTTTTCCTATCAGGAGCCAGAAATGGAAGTTTTTTTTTTTTTTTTTTTTGAGACAGAGTCTTGCTCTGTTGCCCAGGCTAGAGTGAGTGCCGTGGCGTCAGCCTAGCTCACAGCAACCTCAAACTCCTGGGTTCAGGCAATCCTTCTGCCTCAGCCTCCCGAGTATCTGGGATTACAGGCATGTGCCACCATGCCCGGCTAATTTTTTCTATATATATATATTTTTTAGTTGGCCAGATAATTTCTTTCTATTTTTAGTAGAGACGGGGTCTCACTCTTACTTAGGCTGGTCTCGAATTCCTGACCTCGAGCAATCCACCCACCTCGGCCTCCCAGAGTGCTAGGATTACAGGCGTGAGCCACCGTGCCCGGCCTTAGAAATGGAAGTTTTGTTTACTTATTTAAGATTAACAATTTTTTCAACTCTTTTTTTCTGCTCTTTCTCCCCTTTTCACTACTGCACTTGACTAGTCTTAAAAAAAAAAGATTAACAATTTTTTTATACTTGAATGGAAAAAATATAGAAATGAATTATTAGAAAAGTTTTTCCGAGTTCTTAAATATTCTTAATGCTAACGTTCAAGTAGCTTATATAAGAATGAAATCATGAAATAATGACACAATTCTGATAGTTTCATTTTTCATGGAAAAATCTAATAAATATAACGAACTTAAATCATTAACACATTTTAAAATTATAAATAACTTCAAGTACTTTTCAGTTGTTATTACATCTTTTTTATTAAAAAGGATAACCACATACTTCGGCAAATTTATTATTATAAGAAAATATATTTCTTGGCTACAGTATACTAAAAAATAAATGTTACCACAAACTGAATAACACATATATGCTAAGGCAAAGATTTTTCCCCAAACCCCAGATGGAATTATCTTATATTTAAATCTTTACAGAGCTCTCATATTACAAAGATTTATACCGATTATTCTGAACAACAAATAAATGTTTGGGTAAGACATATAAACCTGAAAAATTTCAGTATATGCCATTTTTAAATGCTTACAGAGGTCTAATGGAAGAATTAGTAAGATATGTAAAGATGATGTTCTCTGGAAAAACTGTTAAGATGATTCAAAAAGTTGCTCTAGCTACCTAGTGATGAATGGCAGATATTAATATCAAAGTTACAGCCAGGCGTGGTGGCTCACGTTTATAATCCTAGCACTCTGGGAGGCCGAGGCGGGCAGATTGTTTGAGCTCAGGAGTGTGAAACCAGCCTGAGCAAGAGCGAGATGCTGCCTCTACTAAAAAATAAAAAAAAGAAATTAGCTGGACAACTAAAAATATATAGAAAAAATTAGCTGGGCATGGTTGCGCATGCCTATAGTCCCAGCTACTTGGGAGGCTGAGGCAGGAGGAATGCTTGAGCCTAGGAGTTTGAGGTTGCTGTGAGCTAGGCTGATGCCACGGCACCCTAGCCAGGGTGACAGAGTGGGACTGCCTCAAAAAAAAAAAAAAAAAAAAAGAAATCAAAGTTACATACGAAAAGTGTGAATATAACTTTTATGAAGTAGGAGTGGGGAAAAACATTATTTTTAGTTTAATGCTTTATGTGATATACAATTATGTATATGGATAATTAAACTAAAATTGAATATTAGAAATAAAACATTTGGCTATTTCATGACTTCTCTAAAAGCTCATATATTCAAGTTAGCTCAGAAATGATATTTTTTATCTTCTCATGGGCAAAATGGAGAACTGTTTATATTAAAACATACATGGTATCTGTAATTTAAATTTTCTCCCTGAAAGAAACACACCTCTTGAACGACTAACAGCCTTCCTTACTTTCTTCATTTGTCTGTAGGATGGGTTCAAAACAATCACTCTACTAGTTTCTTCCAGTAAAGAGTTCTTCCAAAAATAATTTTCATAGAGAAAATTTTAAGAAACTGCTTAACACATATGCAGATGTTACTTTCAAATTATGTTAATTGCTTGAAACAGTTACTTTCAACTGTCATATGTAAGTGTTAAAAATAGTTTCAGTTAAGTTCTAAGTTATGCAAATTATTCCATAAAAATTAGATTGCATTTCTGGAGAAATGCCATCTGGCGGGAACTGATAAGAAAAGAGCTTCAGGAACTAAAATGTACAATTACTTTGAAATGTCCCTCTTTAGTTAGCATGGTCAGTGAACAAGATGAAGACATGGTATTATGTTCCTGAGTATACAAATACCTGCAGAAAGCTTTAAATATTTGAACCATGGTACTAAGACATCAAAAAACTATGACATTCTCAGCAGCACTGTTCCATAGAACTTTCTGCAATTATGAAATGTTCTTTATCTCTTCTGTCCAAAATGGTAGATACTAGCCACATGTGGCTAATGAGCAGTTGAAATATGGCTAATGTGACCAAGGAAGTGAATTTTGTTTTTTTGAAGTTAATTTGGATGTGGCTGGTGGCTACCATTTTGGACAGCACAGCTCTAGGACACCTGTGACTCACATTAGGCGCTTACTAAATATGGAAAGGTTGCTGGAAACTGTGGGCCTAATAATTTTATTTTAAAATAGTTCTGTGTCAAAGGCTTAAAAATAAATGATCTTCATTGTAATCCTTACAATCAACTTAACTGGAAAAAGATTCTACTTTATAAAAGAAATCAACATAAAAAGAACTTAAGTGCCTTAGTAAATGGCCTCTGATTTGGTGCTGTTTTCTAATCACAGCAGACATCAGTGACGACAGATACATAGAACACATAAAACACAAACAGTAGCAAATCAAGTACCTAAATCATGAATTAACTATTTGCAGCACATATAAAAATAAGTGTTTGTGGCTTTTGAGGAGGAAGAGATAAACTGGTCACTGGACGTGTTATCACACTTCCATTTAGGTAGGCGTCTCAAAGTAAGGGGATTTTAGAAAACAAGTTTTAATGTGGAAAAATAGAAATATATGTACAATGGACAGAGAATATAATGAATCTCCATATACCTATAACCCAGCCTCAACAGTTATTAACAAATGACCAAACTTGTTTCATCTATATTCCTTCTCACTTCCCTTCACCCATTATTATTTTGAAGTAAATCCCACATAGCACTTCATATATCGGGATTAAAAAAAAACCTCATAAAAAAAGGAAATAAAAGTGTTTGATTACTTTGTCAGAAGGAAAAGGTATTCCAGGAAAAAGGAGTGATGTGTTGGGATTATAAAACTAGAGATATCAGTGTGAATGAAACATAAGGAGAGAGGCGGAAGAGCAACCAGGAAGAGGTGGTACAGGCAGGTTTATTTGAGTTTAAAACAATAAGAATCTAGTACAGGTTTCAGAGAAAGAGCTAAATAAAGGAAATAAAGTGGACTTTTGCAATACCATGGAAGCCAGACTTTAGAAGTACCGAGGGTATAACCAGAGAACGAGATACTGCAGTCCTCCAACAGTTTAGTTTTTGCCCAAATAAAATAAACAAACATCTTTCCCACCTGCTAAAAAGGGAATGCTCCACCCATTTCTGGAAAGGTTTCGCTGGTGAATATTTAACTATGCTTTACTTGTTCAATACTGAATTTTTCTTTGGGACTTATACACAGAACTGTTAGTTGTAGAGTAATCTGATTAATCCCTTTGCCTCACTTGTGAAATAGATTGTTAGGAATACCAATAAGAAGAAACTAATTTTGCACTTTAAAAATCAAATTTTAATTTACATTACCAGTATCTATATTTTTTTTAGTCCAACTTCTTAATATCTAATGTTCCTCCATTCTTCTTTTTTTTTTTTGAGACAGAGTCTCACTTTGTTGCCCGGGCTAGAGTGAGTGCCGTGGCGTCAGCCTAGCTCACAGCAACCTCAAACTCCTGGGCTCAAGCGATCCTACTGCCTCAGCCTCCCGAGTAGCTTGGACTACAGACATGCGCCACCATGCCCGGCTAATTTTTTTTATATATATATAGTTTTAGTTGGTCAAATAATTTCCATTTTTAGTAGAGATGGGGTCTCACTCTTGCTCAGGCTGGTCTCGAACTCCTGACCTCGAGCGATCCACCCGCCTCGGCCTCCCAGAGTGCTAGGATTACAGGCGTGAGCCACTGCGCCCGGCCCTCCATTATTCTTTTAAAAAAGCTAAGACAAATATATGCCCATCACCCCAACCCTGTTCCACTCACAGGATATTTATGCATGATCCTGATAGTTCAATCTGCCCCAGGTGTTCTCACTAGTAACATAATTTTAAAATGAGCAATCAGCAACTCAAATGTAAAAGAGTCCCCTCTAAGTTAAAATACTAACTAAAGGTTTCTTAAGAAATACTTAAGGACTTTGGTCATTGTGTAAAGGGGGGTGGTGGGAGAAAGACGAGAAGAATTGAGGTGAGAAGGAAGGAGGAAGGGCAAAGATGTGGGGAAATACTTAATTTTACAAAGACTTTCAAAAAGGACAAAACTTTTAAAACTACAATCCCAGCTTACTTTTTTGGTCTTCTGGAAGTAGAGTTCAGGAAAAGCATGAAGCCAGTAAGCCAACTGTGATATGTAGAAAAACTTCATTTGAAATCTGCAAAAAACAAGAAAGTGAAGAATATCTTTTAAAGCATAATATTTGCAAAGAATAAAATAAAGGATATGCTAAGTAACTACCTTTTGCCTTATCATTTCACACAATATTCTGCATATCTTTAAACAACTTTTCAACAACCACTTTCCCCATCTCCCTAGGATATTCCCACTGTCAGTCAATTCCCCTGGATTTACCAATGGGCAAAGACATGAATGCTGTTAACATGCAAACTAGCTAGGAGGAGCCAGAGCCCCTGTCTATTAGTTAATTAATACTGATTAGTATGTCATGTTAGCTACTGAAAACGTAAGAAACACAATCAACCCACAGTTCTAGATGGTTTCATCAAAAAAGGAATGGGAAGGGCAAGAAGCCCGACACAAAGCAATGGCGCACAGATTAACAGTCTCCCAAAACTGGGACAATCCCAATTTCAAATATCCTCTCGCTTTTTTTCTTCTTAGGGACATACAGTAACTTTACCTGGTTGGAACATGGAGACAGCGCCCCCAAATGGAGGCAGAGCCAGGACTAAAGAGAGGAATAAGGCATAGAAGGTTCTCCAGGGGGCGTATCATAGTCAGTCTAGATGCAATAGTCTCCCTTTACATTATATCCCTCTAGCCCTTCTGCGTCTTCTTTATTCTCCTTTTCCCCTCCCCTCCAGAAGGGGAATACAGTCCCATATAAACATGTTTATAACCCATTCTACAAAAGTTCATTGAACTAATAAAATTCTTAAAATTCAGAGTATGATTCAGTAGAGTGGGTATTATTGTTGGACTTAAGAGATCCATGTTCATGTTATTCCCTTCTTTACTTTGTATCTTTTTCTCCAATTCTCATATCACAATGTATTTATAAGTACTTCTACATGACAAGCACTGGCAACCTAGCTGGTACAACAGCTAGGATATAAAATAAAAACATAGTTCCTACTGCTGCCAAGGCACATATAGTCTTGGTGGGTATGGGCACAATACAAGACTTACATAAATGACACAAAAATTATAGAACAATCAAAACAATATGTAGATACTTCATAAAACATAAACCAAAATGATGAATTCAAGGAAGCAGAAGACTAATACAGGCTAAAGTAGCAAGGAAAATTATTAATAACATGGAATAGTGGTACTAGAGCTAGGCTTGAAGAATGAATAATTTAGCTAAAGATCTTTATAACCACTGAGCACTGTAACCTGGCAGCACAGTACAGAAACTCTGAGGGCTACAGAGATTAAAAAACAATCCCTATCCTCAAGAAGCTTATAGAAGAGGACAAGATAGGACGGAGTGAAAAAGAAATAGGGGTGTGGGGAGCAAAGAAAGGAGCAAGAAGAAAGGGAAAAGAGTATTAAAATTGTTACAATCAGCTGTCTCAAGCTAATAAAGACGCTGAAAAGATTATATACATTAAAAAAAGTATACAGGAACTTTTTTCTTATGGCAGCGGGACTGTCAAAGACATACTTTAACCTTTTTTATGAATTTGTCTAAGGTCCTAAAAAAAAATAACAAGAATGAATTCTGCTTAATATTGACATGACTACAGTGCTTAATGAAGAAAGTCCTGCTAAAAATGACTTACGTCATCAGGTTATGGGGATAAGCCCTCCATAAGATAGTTGGGTCTGAGATGTAGTTTTCCTAAGAAAGAAGACATAAAAATTAACCTATGAGCACAATGAAAACTTCCTAAAAAAATAAGACTGTATTTTCATTTCTTAAACATTTACAGTTTCCCATATCAAGTTCCAAAGAACCCACTAAAGTTAAACCCTATAATTGTTTTAGTTATTTTTCAATTCAATTTGAACTGCTTACTTTAGCAAAGTGAAAATAAATGGTAAGAATGAGACTGGAATCAACTAAGACATAATTACTGGCCTTCAAAAACCTTTCAATCCAGTAGGATAAAAAATACATGTACACAAACATAAAACAGCCAATAAACAGCAAAGATATATAACAGAGGTATAACAGCTACAAAAGAGATGAATTTTGTCACAAGGATTTCAGGAAATGATGTAGCACCTAACAGAAGATGAAGGATCAGAGTGCTGCGAAGTTTTATGAATTCATGTCCATAAAATACTACCCAAATCTTTTTCTTAGATAACCAGATCTATTCGGTGAGAATCACCACATATGTAAAAAAATAAAATAAAATCTAAAGTGACTTACCTTTTATAAGTCTATTTTCTCACAGAAGTGTAATTTTTATGGTTTTTAAAAAATTTATAAGATTTTAAACTAAAATTTACATGTATTTATAAAGTATTATTAAACCAGCAGAGTAAAATGGAATGAGCACTGGATTGAAAAGTTGAGTTTTAGTCTATTTCCAACATGAAGTGTTGTACCCTGAAAATTCACTGCCTGTCATTCATCTCTAACATAGTGATTAAAAAAAAACTATGTGTCCAACAAACTCAAAAGTATGTAAACTATGGAACACCATATAAATTTAAGGGACTGTTATTACTAATAATATATATGCTTATTTGTTTCAGAAAGCCTTTTCTCTCCTCATAAGTTACGGTGATACAATTAAAGGTTTTGACTGCCTCAACTGAAAAGTTACACATTTTAAGTTTCTTAGACTGTTTTTAAAGGAGGAAATGACTGGAAACATTACAACTCCTGTAACCTAGTAGGAGTATCACTAATATCTTACACTTTTGCTAATACAGAGGTATCTGCAAATGACTATGAGTAAGGCTTTCTGAAACAATAAACGTAGGTTAGAATTTTTGCTGTATAAAAACTTAACTAAAACAGAGATGTATCACTGAAACTCTTAACTTATTGTTCATTAGCAGAGTTCCTAATCTTAGATGGGGAAGGAGAACAACAATATGAGACATACTTACAGAGATTAGAATGAATGTGCCCCAAACACAAGCAAAAAGGTAGAATGCACTAAGCTGACCAGATTCATTAAACTTGCTGTGTTTCGTTTTGGAGAAGTGCATTCGCCTGTTAATTTTCTAAAAATAAAAACAGCCATTAGTAATTAACAATAAAGTATAATATATACTCAAAATATAACTATCAGAGTATGGAGAGCTAGTACTTTACAAAGCATAGATTTCTAAGATTGCATACTTACATCCAACACATACTCCTGAATTATGGCATGAATAATTATCGCCACTAGCATGTAGAAGAAAACTGTAGCCAAATCTTTGATACCATAGTAATAAAGGGATGCTGATTCAGTAGCTTGTTCTTCTGAAGGCCAAAAAGGACATACATACACAAAAATATACATAAGGTTATATACGACACAGTTATGAAAACAAACAAAAGAAAACAACCTAATAAAAAAGTTCTATACAAATGTCATAAATAACTTGCTCCTGGGCATCTTGAGTCTTAAGGGGCAAAGAAAATCGAGGAGACTATCTAGAAATCTAAAGCTTCAGAAATATAAAGACTTGACACATGTTAGTGACAGCCACCAAACACCAAAAAACAGGGGAGAGGAGGCCACATTCAATAAACTGTTATTACCCTAGGGGTATAGATTAGGTTGATAAAGTTATACCTAGTCCATGTACCCGTTTTTGTCAAAGAACTTTTGAAACTTTCTACCTCTACTTTCAAACTAAATTATGATTCTGAAGGAAAAACTGACTTGATCTGTTTTTTCCATCAGAAAACAAATGGAAAAACAGATTTTTTTCTCCCATCTGTTTCTGACCTATAAGTTATGTTTTGGACCTGTACTAACAATCCTTTAAGCAGTAGATCTATAATCAGTATCTATAAGCAGTACAGATAAAGGCAACTGCTACTTAAAATTGTTTTTAGTCCTTGCATTTGCTATAATTTTTCAAAACAAATCTGTATCAAATACTTGTGAATTGCTAATACTTCTTGTTCTCAAGCTTTATGTTTATAGGGACCATTTAGGTAAAAGAGCTTTGTTCTTCTCTGGCATATTCAAATTTTAAAACAACACTGTAGTTTTGAGTAACTTGGTATCTAAGTCATTAAATCAAGCATTTACAAAGGTATATGTAACTGAACAAAGCTCCAACTCAATGTTACATATTACGTGACCATATTCTAAACAGAAAACCTCTGGACAGGTTTAATGCCTCCGAATGTTAATATTTTATTAACCAAAATTATCCCATCCCTCACCCATGCTAGTTAATATTACCGTCTTCAATTACAATCAACTTCCAATAACAACTTGCTTTTCACATAGAATACTTTAGAAAGAATATATTTTTTTAAGAGATAGGGTCTTGCTTTGTTGCCCCTGCTGGAGTGCAGTAGTACAATCATAGCTCACTGCAAGCTCAAACTCCTAAGCTCAAACAATCCTCCTGCCTCAGCCCCCAAGTAGCTGGGACTACAGGAGCAGGCCACCATGCACAGATGAAGAAATAACATTTTCTGAAGTAAAAAATAAAAGTGTAGTTTAGACACTATTACCAGATAATTACTAGAGTTTACCAACATTCTCTCTAATCAAAACAATTGTTAGAAGTAGAGCACAACAAAAGTGAAAATAAACTTAAAAGAATTGTTATTACAGGTCCAAAACATAACCTATACGTCAGAAAAACTGAACCTGAACATTGTGCCTTTAGATGCCCTGACTAAACAATGACACTTTAAACAAATTTAAAATATCTACTATTTGAATTTTCTTATGAAAAAATCAGAAGGCACAGAAGGCAAAACAGAATGTTCTTTGTTTTAAGCCCAGTCACAAAAATATATAATAAATATTAAACCCATAAAACTGATTTTCATATAACATAAAAGATAAAGTCAACCAAAACCACTACATCTAGTATTACAAAATCAAAATAATGTTTAGTTGAATCATGGATGAGGTCTGTGATGATTAATGTAGAACCTAGTGTTCATGGAAATTTCCAAGTTTGTTCAACTGAACATTTACTTAAACAGAAAATTCTTAATGAAAATTACCTACCTGTTGCAGGGAGGGTAACATTGTACTGAAGAGTAACAAAAATGACAGAAGCTTTTGCTGTTATCTAGAAAGATAAAAAAAGATCAAGTCAATTTGTGACCCTCCTCAAACAACAGATCTGGGTAAAAACATCACAAGCTCCGCCTCCAAACCTAACAATCAAGGGCGCCCTAGTTTCTGGGGCACCCTAGTTTCTGGGGCGCCCTGACAGACATGACTGATCACCAAGGAGTCAATTTAAGTCACCAGAGTATTCTTCTGCAGTTTAGATAACATTGTGTAATTCATCCCTAACTTTAAGATTTCAAAAGAGACATTCTGCAGGTCCAGAAAACCATGATTTGACAAATAATGATTCTCTACTCTAAATCTATACAATAAACACAAAGTTCCTACCAAGAAAAATTTTAAATGTAAATGAATAAAGTAAAAGGAAGCACAGTTAACATGAGAAAAATGGATCAAAGGTAGGGTCTGGTTTATGTGTTAATCTCCCACACCCCTGGCAGTAACATGGTCAATAAATATTTAACTGACCTGACTACTGATAAAAGTAAAGTGGTCAGGACAGATAAATGGCATGCTTAATATTTATTAGGCACCAGGGACAGTGTTAGACAAGAAAGAACAAAACAAAGATGAATGAAATAATCCTTGATATCAAAGAGCTCAGTCACGTCAGGACAGGTAAATAAACTTATGTAAGTGCCAATAGCTTAGGCTGTGGGGTACTCAGAATAAACAACAGACTTTCTTGTTTTCTTCCTGGGGTAGGGAATGGAGCAAGCTCAGAGGAGGTGGTGGTGGAGCTGTGTCTTGCTGGAAAATAGAAGTTCTCTAGGCTCATAAGGCCAGATTCAGGGCAGTATAGGTAGAGGAAACAGAAAGTGCAAAGGTCAAGTAGCAGCAAACATAAAGGCCAGAGGTAAGTACACTTCAGGGAATGGTGGAAAAGACTAGAAACAGAGTGCCAGACAGGACCTTGTTTGTTGAGCTAAGTAGTTTAGAATTTATTATAGCACAACTGGAGAATTTTGAGAAGGGGGAAGTTCATTTATGCCTTTTAGAAAGATTGTTGTCTATGACCTATAAGTGGTCTTTCAGGCCCCCCTCGGAGCCATTCTCCACACTGCAGCCAGAATGATCTTCTGATCATATTTCCACACCCTCACCCACCTGCTAAGGACGCTTCACCGGATTCCCAGCTTTCTACTATGATGTGGCCTATACAACCCTCCATGGTCTGACACCTCCCCTCTGTCTCTGCAGCCTCCTCTCAGACCACTGCCTCCCACTCCTTTGCCCCTGCAGCTCCCCCTGCAGGGTCTGGGCACATGTGGGACTGTTTACAACACTGTTGGAAAATCTACCCCTCAGATCTCAGTGCAATCACACCTTTTCAAGGAAGTCTTCCCTGTCTTCCTAGAGTAGGTCATTTCCTTTGTTAGATTATCTCAGAGAACTCTGTTCCTTTTCTTCAAAACACACACTCTGGCTTGATTATATAAATAATTTCTGTTTTGCCCGTCAGAAAGTAAGATCCCTAAGAGCGGGGACCATACCTGTTTCTGCTCATCATGGTATGTTCAGAGCCCAGCATGGGACTTGGCACATATTAGGTGACTGATCAATATTACTGAATAAATACCAGAAAAAACATGAATTGCAGCAAGCACGCAGGCAAGAATAAGACTTGCGCAAGACACCACATGAAAGACAATAAGGTCTGAACTAAGGCAGTGTAGTGGAATAGAGGAGGCTCTTATGAGGCAAAATAAGGTTTGGTAAGTAAGAGGAAAGAGTCAAAGACTATTTATTGATGCTTATAGCAGAGACTTCTGTGAGATATACAGGTAGAAAGAGCAAGAGGCAGCAAAAACCTAAGTCTAGAACTCGGTAGGGAAAACCTAGCTTAGGTAAGGATTTGGGAGTGTCTACTTACAGACCATAGTTGAAGCTGAGGAAGGACGTAAGTTGTACAAATAGAGTGTAGAGTATTTGTAGAGAAGTAGGACAACATCAGAGCTGTGGAGAAAAAGCCTAAACTTCAAGTCCCCAAAACTAAGAAGAAATGGTCAGACAGAGAATGAAGAGAGCATGGTGTCCCAAAAGCCAAGGGGGAAACATCTGAAAAGGTGTGGTTAATAAGGTCAAAGTTTCAAAAGAGATGTGTCAGGGAAAGAGTACAACATACTGGACAATTCAAGAAGTCATCAGTGGTCATGGCTTGAGTAATTTCAACGAAGAGGTGAGAAGAGAAGCTGCATCACAGTACACTGAGGAACACAACAGGGACAAAGTGGTATCCAGTAGATGCCCGGTCAAGATTCATGTTGTTTTTAGAATAGAAGAGACTGAGCTTATGTGGGGAACAGGAAAGGTGACAGGGAAAAGGGAGAAGTTAAACACACAGGATATCTAGGAGATTCTGATGCTTGTAGCCTAAAAACAACAACAACAACAACAACAACAACAAAAACAAACCACACACAGGGTAAGGCCCAGTGCAGTGGCTCACACCTGTAACCTCAGCACTTTGGGAGGCCAACGCAGAAGAATTGCTTGAGGCCAGGAGTTTGACACCAGCCTGTGCAACTCAGTGAGAGCTCATCTCTATAAAAAATTAAAAAAACCAAAAAACACAGGCAAGAAAGAGGATAATGGATGGAAGGATATGACAAAGAACAAAACCGTAAGGACAGACTACTACTGCACTCTTGAACAACTTTTCCTCTTAGATTGGGAAAAACGTAGTTAATGGATGAGGCAGATAAGTTCAAACGACAGGAAACTGAAGAAATCCATACCTGATAAACTTTTATTTTCTCTGTGGGGGAAAAAAGCAATGTCACATGTTAAACATAATGGGGACCTGAATGATGAGTATTCATATAGTTCCTATAGGGAAGGGAGCTGGCCAGCACAAGTAAAAAGATCACTGGATGTTATTAATGGCTAAGGTCAGAAACTTGTGATTTGTAATATTGTCTATCAGTGTAAGTGTATGACTTTGTCCGGTAACACTCAGCAACCTGTGAATCGAGAGGCACAGAAAAGGCAGATAGCAGAGTAAAGCCCGTAGGAAGAAAAGCAAAACAATGAGGGGCTAATATAATGAAAAAAAGGAAAGGGGGCCAAGGTACCATGGTAAAGAACTGGCTTGTGAGGAGCAGAATGGGGAAGGTGAACAAAATGCAGGTTGAGGCTGAACTTGCTATCCTGGAATTCTGGATCTAAAAATCAGTCAGGCCTGCATGATAGAGTCAGGGATAGGGCCACTAAAGTGAGTTGCTGAACTGCGAGAGGTATGAGGGTCACTTGAGTAGAAAAGGCTAGTAAGACTACTGTATTAAAATTTGGGTCATTCCCGAGGATTCATTAGAACAGAATGATGGCATGAGTTTCTAGGGTAACGCTACTTTCATGTGATTATTTTTAATAAAATTGATTGGTTACTAAATTTCGTTTAGTTTTTCTATCTTTGTTTAGACTTCATCTCTCTCTCTCTCTCTCTCTCTCTCTCTCTCTCGCACACACACACACACACACACACAACTAGGCAAACACCACATCCTTGTTTCTAGTTTGTAATATAAGGTCACTAACACAGCGAAGAAAACTTTGTTAAAGAGTCCTTTACGAACAAGTGAAATTCTTCAAAGATAAATTTACTATCAAATTATAAAAGCAATAAAAATTAATTATCCTTTTATGCTAGCCTTTGAAATAAAATTAAAATCTGGCCTCCAGCAGGTTTAGCATGTGACATGAAGAATGAGAAGACGAAAATATAAACTACACATCACAAAAAAGTTTATACAAAACCTAAACCAGTAATCACGCTCCCATTTCCAAGCCTCCTAAGCCTCACACTCCAGCCAGCATAGTTTTAAATGAATACCACAATTAATAGTAAGATAAGTTAGTCTGGAATAAAAATATGCTACAGAAATACATAATGCACTCAACTCAGAAGTAAAAATAACTGAGTTTATAACAGTTTGGGAGATTTATACTGCTTCTCTCCCGTTTATAAGAAAAAAACCAGACTTATTCAGATGTATCTTAAATAGGTTACTACAAACTTCAATGAATTATCTAAATCTATGCTGTATGTAATGTCATAACTATCATGACTTTTTTTTTTTTTAAAGAGACAGGGTTTCACTTTGTTGTGCAATGGCGTCATCATAGGTCACTGCAACCCCAAACTCCTAGGCTCAAGCGATCCTCCCACCTCAGCCTCCCGAGTAACTGGGACTACAGTGTGTACCACAATGTCCAGCTAATTAAAAAAAATTTTTTTTAGAGATGGGATCTCACTATGTTGCCCAGCTTGATCTCAAACTCTTGGCTTCAAGGGATCCTTTCGCCTCAGTCTCCCAAAGTGCTGGGCTTACAGGCATGAGCCACCATGCCCAGCTCATAATATTTCTTTAATTGAGTGGTCACCAGCTGGGGACTGGTATCTTTTCTTGTTATATTGAGATATTAACTATTTTGTACTTGTTAAAGGAAGGTGTGACTACTACATGGACTGAATTCCTGAAAGGTAAAGATAATTTTTTTTTTTTTTAAACAAATAGAGACAGGGTCTTACTCTTGGCTCAGGCTAGTCACGAACTCCTGAGCTCAAGTGATCCTCCCGCCTTGGCCTCCCAGAGTGCTAGGATTACAGGCGTGAGCCACCGCACCTAGCCAAAACAATTCTTAATATCAAATTCCACTCCTAACCAGCTTATACAAAATTAAGTTCTTAAAAAAGAGAAACTCAGCACAGAGGCTTGTGCCTGAAAATTCCAGCTATCTGAGAGGATAGCCTGAGGACAGGAGTTAGAGACCAGCCTGGGCAGTTGGCAAGACCCTGGCTCTAAAAAAAAAACATTGTCAATGAAGGA
This sequence comes from Lemur catta, assembly GCF_020740605.2. Lineage (NCBI taxonomy): Eukaryota > Metazoa > Chordata > Mammalia > Primates > Lemuridae > Lemur > Lemur catta. Next base: position 82,007,943 of record NC_059136.1, on the reverse strand, counting down.
AAACATTGGCAATGACCATGGTGGCGTACACGTGTCGTCCCAGCTACTTAGGAAGCTGAAGCAGGAGGATCATTTGAGCCCAGGACATTGAGACTGCAGTGAGCTATGATCACACCACTGCACTCCACCCTGGGTGACAGTGAGACCCCATCTCTAAATAAATAAATAAATATTGGCATTAAGACAATTTATGCTTAAAAATAAAGAAAACCCCTAAAACTCTTCCAAGATTGTTGTAACTATAAATCTCCCCAAACCCTGTAAGGCATATCTTACAGATTTGTGAACATCTATCTGGAAAGTGACTCCCTTTTAGAAGTAAATATTTCTCTTGTGAACCCCTAACTCTTCACTCCTTTTCCACATCTTCACTTTCAGAAAGCTTTCTATGCATTCTTACATGTTTCGACTGTTCAAATTTTCCTAACTCAAATATGAAGCCATTAATTAAAGACCATGATTTGTACTCTGAGGACACATACTGACTGTAATAAAACAATGATTTCAAAATTCACAAGCAATTTTTGGTAATATAAAGTTCCCTGGAAATTAAACTCTCATATTTTCCACAGACAGACTACTTTTTTATCAACCTCTTCAGTACCTATAATCTCTTAAGATGCTAACTGCTGGGCCATTCTGTCACATAAAAATGCTGTTTTGTATTTTCAAACTTTGATGAGTTTCCAAGGAATAATAATCACTACCATTTATTGCATGCCTTTTGTAAGCCAAGCATTGAACTAGGTATTATACGTATAAGTTAATTTAATTCTTAGAGTAACCCAATAAACCCATTTTATAGATAAACTTAAGTTCTAAGATGGCTCAGGTCACCCAGTCAGCAAGCTGCAGAGCCCTAACTTGAACATGGACCCCTTTAGCTCCAGAATGCATGCTTTTAAAGTATATCTAGGCCGGGCGCGGTGGCTCACGCCTGTAATCCTAGCACTCTGGGAGGCCGAGGCGGGTGGATCGCTCGAGGTCAGGAGTTCAAGACCAGCCTGAGCAAGAGTGAGACCCCGTCTCTACCAAAAATAGACAGAAATGATTTGGACAGCTAAAAATCTATATAGAAAAATTTAGCCGGGCATGGTGGCACATGCCTGTAGTCCCAGCTACTCGGGAGGCTGAGGCAGTAGGATCGCTTAAGCCCAGGAGTTTGAGGTTGCTGTGAGCTAGGCTGATGCCACGGCACTCACTCTAGCCCGGGCAACAAAGCGAGACTCTGTCTCAAAAAAAAAAAAAAAATAAAGTATATCTATATTGCCCCTTAATTTTGGCTAGTAACAGTATGTTACTTCTTTGTTGATTTCACCATAAATCCTCTGACATTTCCTCCGTATATTTACACAGAAGGCTTAACAGTTCTGCAAAAACATCAACTTCCCTATTATTCTAGCACAAATATTGCAATTCTGTAATTATGTTAACTTTGAGATTCAGTAGTATTTTAAGTATTTTAAAAGTCAAATAGCAAAACTCACCTAGTCAATATTTCCCCATTCATAGATAACATACTTTCAAATCCCAACTCTTTAACATATGGTAAGAAAAATGAACAACTTGCACACACTTCCCACTTTTGTAAACCACTTTAACACTCGCTTTCAAATTGACTTTAAAAACTTCTGTTTAGTATTTTTGTTGTGCCTTTTTAGATTTACAAATTTTACAGATTTAAATAAAGGTGAAAATCCACTCTGTTAAAAAGTCATTAACATGTGAGACAAGGTACAGGTGGTGAACTTTCCTATAAATGTAATAAGAGAAGTAATACCTCTTCTAAGTGTCAGAATTTCTGATTTATATTCCATTTTATTCAAAGCACTGCAAATATGCCTTGCAGGTCATAGTTCTCCTAAATTATGTTTTTAAAGTCGTGGGGATGGGTTCCAGCAAGTTACACAAAATAGCTGAATATATTGCATATATGCAAGTATTACTTTTACTATTAAAACAGAAAGTATATGTAAATATCAAATTCAGAAAATGAGTACAAATATTTAGCATTATATTTTTAGTGATACCATACTTTAACATAATGCTTTGTAAACTCTCAGGTGCCTTCCCACCATATTATCCCAACCTTGCAACAATGGCCATGAGAGATTAGTACAGGTGATATTATTTCCTTATACAGAGCAGAAGAATTGATGCTTGGACTTGGGTCATCCAGTAGGTAAGTGGCACAGGCACAGCCTAATATAGAGCTTGTGACATATGTTAGTTTCCTTTTACCTACCCTTCAACTATATCTACCTCCTTAGCACTGGTTTCAAACACACATGACACTACCAGGAATAAAAAATATCTATATCTAAATACAGAAAAGCACATTTGAAGAGAAGCAAAAATAAAGTAAAATATTAAGTTATCTAATAATAAAATTAAAAAAAAAACTAATGGGCTTCATTTAAATTTATTCTTAGGAGAGTCTGGATGATTTAAAAAACAGAAATTAAAAAAAAATCCATTCATCTTTTGGTCACTGGCAGTGTCATTCCATTTAATTTTCCTCCAAAATTCTTAACATGGCTCTTTTTTTTTTTTTTTATAGTGCCTCCTACGTCCTAGGCACTATCTACATGCTGGAAATAGATTGGTACAAAATCAAATAAAAATCTCTGCCCTCACTAAGGTTACACGCCAGGAGAGAGGAGAAAAAGCAATAAGTAAGTAAAATAATTAGTATATTTGATGAGACATACGGGGTTACAGAGGAATAGAAAGGAAAAAAGAAAAAAAAACGAATAGGCGTATTGGGGGAAAGAACGTAGGATGTTACATGTTCACCTTGCAAAGTTTATTACCCAAATTCAACAGCTGTTAAATAAGTCATCAAAATACTAGATACGTGGGAAGAGAATTTACACACTCCTGACATTTCCATCCTCTCTTACTTCAATAAACAAAAAGAAAATTGCTCGGCTCTCTGGCACTACTGTTCAGAAACTCGATTTACTTATCAGAGCTTGTTTCTTCAAGGCAAAAGCAAGCATCAGGGCAAAAAGTTCCCTGTCGAGTAGTAATACCAGTTTAAGAGACGAGAATTAAACAATCGGGTGCGCTTCAGTGTGCCAGTGCCCGGCGGCCACCGCCCTGCAAGTAGGCAGCAGATGCCCGACTCCGTCTGTTTCTCGCTCTCCCCACTCTCGGTCCTACAAGGGGTCTCCCTGTCACTTGGGGCCTGTGGTCTCGGGGCTGGCACGCCCCGGACCCGGGGGCCCGGCCTCCACACTCCCCCCGCCGGCCGGACGCACCCCGCAGCCAGGGCGGGCCATGCCCCCCAAATCCGCCGGCCCGCCCGCCCAGAGCCAGCTCGGCAGCGCAGGGGCCGCCCCCGCCCGCCCGCCGGCCCCTAGCCGGCTGCCACGTAACCCTTCGCGGGAACCAGGAACTGCTCGGCGCGGCTGGCGGGAGGGGGCGGCGGCGGGTCGGGGAAGGGGGCAACTCGGCGGCCCCAGCCCCCTGCGGGCGGCGACGAGGCCCACCCGGGCGCCGCATCCCCAGGCCGGCCGCGGGGGGGGGCTCCGCCGGAGCTGGGCGGTGCAGGCCCGCGCCTCGGGGGCCAGGGGGCCGCGCCTTCCCCCGGCCCGGACCCCCGGCGGTCCCGGGCGGAGGGGCCGGGCAGGGGGCGGCCGGGCAGGCGGTTGGGGCGGCCGGGCAGGCGGTTGGGGCGCCAGGCGGGCTCACCTCGAACATGAGCCCCAGCAGGAAGACCATCGCCACAAAGGAGACGATGTCCGCGTGATTCTGCAAGACGAATTCATGGCTCAAGACCGGGGGGTTCTTGGTACTCTTCTTGCGAATCGCCATGGTGGGGCCGCCGCCCGTGCCTGCAGGTGCTCCGCCCCAGCTCTGCTCTTCCCAGCCGCTCACCGACTGGCTGCCGCCGCCTCCCCCAGGCTGCTCTTCACAGCCCCGCCGCAGCCGCTCGCTGGGGCTTCACTTCCCATCCCACGGCCAGTACGCAGCCGCTGGGGCCGCCCGGGAAAAAAAAAAAAAAAAAAAAAAGTGGGGGGGGGAACCGAGCCCGCAGCAGGGGCGAGCATGCGCACCAGGGAGACGGCGCTCGCTCGTGCCGCCGCCGCCCCTGCGAGCCCACAGCGCCACCTGGGGACCGGAGGCCGCTGGCCCGCGCCGGGCGAGTGTGCAGGAACCCGAGCCGGTCGCCCCTGCTCCGCGCCACGCCGGGGGTTGGGAGTCGTTGGAGGCGCGAGCTTCCCGCGCCCGGTCAACAGACTGAGACCCCTGCCTGGTCCCGGGGCGGCCGCGTGCCGGGGCGCGCATGGCCCCGGGCGTGTCTCCCGCACCCGTCCTCCTGGCCACCCCGGGCTTGGGTGCTGGTGGCTTCTTCCACACTTGCTTGTCACTTCTCTAAGCCACTGCCACCGTCAAGATAATCTAAAAATACGAATGCTGCCTGACTACACAAGGGTACGGCGTATTCTACAGTTTTAGCGTCCGCCTTAAAAATTAACCTGAGTTAAACACTCTTGGGGACTTTTTCCTACTCTTTGTAAGTTTGGACCAGCTTAAAAAAAAACCAAACAAACAAGACTGTCCCCGTTCGGTCCGCCTACCCATTCCCATCCCCCACTTCAGACTGACGAGGATGGGATCAGTTTGAGTTTACTTTGCTTTATATTTTTTTTTTATTAACACTTCTTAGTAATTTAGGGAGATAGTCAAAAAGGATTGTGGATTAGACATGTCCTTCTCTTTCATCGTTCTGCCCAAACCAAGAGTCCTTTGTATTCCTTTTCCTGACGAATTGCTGCACTGTTTACCCCTTTGCCAAATCTAGAAACCAAAATCATCCCAAATTGAGCCCTTTCGGCACCCTTCCACGTCCAATCTATCACCAAACCCAGACAGTTCTGCCCCTTTCCCCCAACTCACGGCCACAGCTTCAGGAGTGGACTTGTCTCTTGCACGACAACTCTGATGCAACCAGATATTATAACTCTGATGGAATCATTCATTGGCTTAAGAACGTGGGTTTTTGAATCAGAATTCTGCCACTTATTACCTGTATGGTCACGGACAAGTTATTTAGTCTCTGAGAGTCGGTTTCCTCATTTATTTATGTATTCATTTATTCCAAAAATACTTACTAGGTGTTTGCCATATGCTAGGCACCGGGGATACAGAACTGAATAAAAAATATAAATTAACCTATTCTTATTGGCTTTCACTCTAGCGGCGGGGGGAGTGGGGAGAGAATCTTTAAACAGAATTTCAAAAGTGAAACATGTTACATTAAGTTGAGCGTCCAGGAGAAAAATAAATCAAGAGGAATACGGAAAGTGTGAGGGAATTTCAGTATTTGCCTGAAGACCTGAAGCAGGTCGGGGAGCAAGCCATGTGGCTGCCATCTGCAAAGTGGAGATCATTGCAGCACTTACTTTAGCAATTAAATGAGATGATTTAAAGAAAGTGATTAGCAGAGACTTAGGGCTTTATAAATTTACTTAGCTATTATTATTTTTTTCCTTTCTGGGCAATCACTAGTTTCACTTCCTTTCAAATCATCTTCCAATTTTTATGTTAGAATGATGCTTCTAACAGGTTGAAAAATTTCAGTAGTTTCCCTTTTCCTTCATGCAAAGCTACCATGACTAAATAGTCCTTTAGGATTTGGACCCTACCTGCCCAAACAGGCTGGAGCCCTGCCTCTGTAGACCCCAATCTCTTTGTATCAGCACTACTGACTACACAGGCTATACGGTTGGCACTCAGGATCAGTGGGTTCCATGTCCGTGAATTCAGCCAAGTGCAAGTTAACAATATTTGAGAAAAAAAATTGTCTATACTGAACGTGTGTAGACTTTTTTCCTTGTCACTATTCCCTAAAATGATATAGTATAACAACTATTTAGATAGCATGTACATTGTATTAGGTATTGAGATGATTTAAAGTATATTGGAGGATTTTGTAGGTTATATGCAAATACTACACCATCTTATATCAGGGACTTAAGCATGGGCAGCTTTTGGTATCCACAGGGGTCTTGGAACTAATCCCCCAGAATACCCAGGGATGATTGTACACACTGTAACACGCTGTCATCCCATGCTCTGCCCTGCCTTTGTGCCTGCTGCTGCTTCTGTCTGGAATGTTTTCTCTTCTCCTCTCATATATCCAGCAGACTCTGTTCTTTCAAGTTGCATTTATGTATGACCTTCACTGAAATCCGTGACTGACCTAAGTAATCTGTCTTTTATGATTCAATTGTATCTTTTTTCTTTTTTTCCCCTGTGCCCTCTGATGGCAGACATTTGTATTTTTAAAAACAGCTTTATTGAGATGTAATTTATATCACGTAGTTCACCCATTTGAAGTGTACACTTCAATGGTTTTTAGTATGTTTACAGAGTCATGCAACTGTCACCACAGCCTAACTTTAGAACACGTTTATCATCACCAAAATATACCTTGTACACATTACCAGTCACTTTCCATTTCCTTTCATAGTCTTGGCAGCTTTTGGCAGCCACTATTCTGTTGTCTGCCTCTCTCCATTTGTGAATTCTGGATATTTCATGTAAAGAGAATCATAGTCTTTTGTGACTGAGTTCTTTCACTTCAGATAATGTTTCTGAGGTTCATCCATGTTGTAACATGTATCAGTAGTTCATTCCTTTTTACAGCCAAATAATATTACATTGTATGATGGATATACATCAGTTGATGGTCATTTGGGTTGTTTCTACATTTTGGCTGATTGTGAGTACTGCTGCTATGAACATTTGTGTATAAGTTTTTGTTTGAACACCTGTTTTCAATTCTTTTGTGTATATACCTAGCAGTGGAATTGCTGATCATAAGGCAATTTTATGCTTAACCTTTTGAGGAACTTGAACACTAATGGTGGCTGCATCATTTTGCAACCCTACCAGCAATATGTAAAGGTTCCATATTCTTTACTTGCTTGCCAACATTTGTTATTTTTTGTTGTTTAGTCATATCTATCTTCGTGGTTATGAAGTGGTATCTCATTGTAATTTTGCTTTGCATTTCCTTGATTACTGGCCATTTCATATGCTAACTAGCCATTTGTATATCTTTTTTTTGTAAAAATGTTTATTCAAATATTGTACCATTTTGTAAGTTGAATTTTGTTTTAAAATTCTATTGAGTTGTGTGCTAGGTGCAGTGGCTTATGCCTATAATCGCAGTGACCCAGGAGGCTGAAGTGGAAGGATCGTTTGAGCCTTGGAGTTTGAGGCTACAGTGAGCTATTATCCCACTACTGTACTCCAGCCTGGGCAATAGTGAGAGACCTCATCTCAAAAAAAGAAAAAAACCAGTTCCTCAACATTAAGAATGTTTAAAAAAAAACAAAGAAATTAAAAAACATGAAATAAAAAGGTTTAAAAATAAAATAAATAAAATTTGTTGAGTTGTAAAAAATATATTCTGGATCTTAGTAGTTGTATGATTTGAAAATATTTACTCCCAATCTGGGGGTTATCTTTTTACTTTCTTGATGGTTTCCTTTGAAGCACAAAGTTTTTAATTTGATGAAGTCCAACTTATCTATTTTCTCTTTAATCACTTGCTCTTCGTGTCCTAAGAAATTGTTCCCCAACCCAAGATCACAAAGATTTACTCCTATGTTTTCTTCTAACAGTTTTATAGCTCTTACATTTAGGTCTATGATGATTCAATTATATTTTGTACATCACTTCATTTTAGCAATTACCAAACTGTATTCTAATTGTTTCTAAGTCTGTCTTCCCACTAGATTAGTGCTCCTCAGGAACTGGGAGTCTTTTCATGTTTGTATCACCTACTACTTGGACCTATGCTGTAGACCTTCTGGTGCTCAATATTTATTGACTGAATGAAAAAAAGAAAGACTTCACATGGACTAGAATAAAACCTTAAGATAGCTTACCCAAGAAGTGAATATAAAAATAAAATATGGCTCTACAAACTTACTCATTTTAAAACCATTTAAGGAGGACTTGCAATGCACAAAGCAAGTTCTGAGTATGAGGGATATAATTATGAATAAGACAGACTTAGTGTTTGTTCTGGAAACTCATATCTGGAATAGAAGACAGATAATAAACAATTACCAATGTGATGGGTGTTCTCAAAGGGACAGTGAAAGGTGTGATGGAAGTGTTCTAGGTCCTTTGTTTCACTAATGTCAGTTTTAAAACTGAAGTTGGCCCTTTCAAACCTTAAAATCTAATTATTTTCACTCCTTTTTGAGAAAATACCCACATTGGTCTTCTTTCAGTTGCTTATCACACTCTGATCAGCCATAGGACTTGAGATGACCATTGGGTTTGGTAAGATTGAGGTTGTGTGAATTTGGGTTGTCCGGAGAACGGATGCCAAGACACAGTTACAAGCATAAGAGATTTATTGGTGATTACAACTGTGAAAAGTAAAGGGGAGAGGAGTCAGCAGGGAAAGCCTTCAGACCCCAGTGTAGATCTGATCCCTGTGAAAGGGAGGACGCGCTCAGACTGAGGTGCTTTGGCCAGCCCAGTGGGGAGATGCAGCACACTCTCCATTGAGGATTTCCTGGCTGGGCAGAGATGGTGAGTCTCTGTACACCACTGCAGTGCCCAGTCGTGCACTGTGGGCTCCTATCCTGCACTCTTGCCGTCTTCCACAGAAGGTCCTGTCGTCTGTCAGGAGGCCCTCTCTCCACAACTCTCTCTTGGCCTCTGGTAACCACTTCTTCCTCTTCACTCTTCAGGAACCCCGTTGTTAATGGCCTCTGGGTACTGCACTGTCCTGTGTGGTTTCCTTACACCCTACCCACACCTTTGAAAAGGCCCTTTAGGAAAATTCCCCAAATTGCTGAAACCAAATGTGCCATTTGCTCCCACTAGGACCCTGACTGATATGGAAGTCATTAGTTACTTTGAAGAGAGTGTTTTCTCTGGAATGGTAGAAACAAACGGCTGATTGGAGTGGGTTCAAGAGAGAACAGGAAGGGGCAAGAAGGATGCATGAGTACAAGCAATTCATTTGAGGGGTTTTCCTGTAAGAGGAGGCAAAGAAATGGGTAAGTGGCTGAAGATGGGTCTAGTTAAGGGCTTTGCTTTTCTTTTTAGATGAGCTGTATTACAACATGTTTGCATGCAGATGGGAATGATCCAGAAAAGTGAGAGCTTTCTTCTACAGGAGACACTTGCAGAAGGAAAGTGCCTGAGTAGGTCAGAGGTGACAGCATTTAGCGCAAAGCTTGAGCACCTGCAATGACAAGGATGTCATTATGGGTAGGTTAATAACACCAAGATGACATTTCCTCTTCTGATGGCTTCTATTTTCCCAGTAAAATATAAAACGACATGATCAGGAGTGGGGACAGTGTGACGGTGTTTGAGGAGAGAATGGGGTAAAATCGTGGAGGGTAACTGGATTAAGGGGATACAATCGGATAGCAGGGTCCACTTGAGATTTGGGAACATAAATTTAGAGTGAGACTAGTAAGCAGAGTCACATAATTTTCTCCAGTCACATCTCCCTGCTTGGATACAGGTGTGGAGAGGGCAGAGTCAGGCTTTGCAGGCTGGTGCGACAGTGGGGCCAGGAGGTGAAGGATGTGTGCAGGTGAGGGCAGGGGTGACTACATGAAGGCCACGAGGCGGTGGTCGTGCTCATGACACTTTGTCATCCTCTACCCTGACAATCCACCCTTTTCTGGTGTGAAAGGCAAATGTCTGCAGGCTGCATTACTGGGGCTCCCCTGCCCCCGACTTCTGGGTGGAATGGAAGTGGAGGGCAGTGGAAGGCACTGGCCAAAAAGAAAAGTTTCAGGGATTTATTTTTTCCCCCTTTGAACCCTCTTTGCCTTACTGTGGCTCTGGCAGTGACTGTGCTTGTCACTGCCCTTGTCAGGTAGCTCTTCTCGCACTAGTTCAGCCCTTAGCATGCTCCAGGGGCCTCATTCTTTCCCTCGTGGCTGCAGGCTGTTGGTGGTAATGGCTTCCCATGTTCCTTGTTTCTGGATACTTCACTGTCACTTGTAGGTTCCCTCAACCTGCCTGCTCCTCTGTGACCAGGCCCTTCATTAAACTCTCTCCCTTTTGATTGGGCTAAACCCTTTTGATTGGGCTGTCTGTTGTTCCTTGCCAGTTTTCTGACAGAGACATAGGACAGAGAAATAGTGCTAGGGCTTCTGAATTGGAGGTGCCCAAGGGGGTTGAAGAATTGTTGTGGGGGGTGGTTGGCTGAGGAGGAAGTGGTCAGGGAGTGGGAGGTTGGCAATGATTTCAGAGGTTGTGCAGTCACTGGCAATAATTTGGGCAGGGGAGGATGATGGGGGTGGGTGGCCGACGTGGGCGGAGAAGGAGAGCTTTTTTTCCTTTTTTCTTTTTTGAGACAGAGTCTCACTTTATTGCCTGGGCTAGAGTGCCGTGGCATCAGCCTAGCTCACAGCAACCTCAGACTCCTGGGCTCAAGCCATCCTCCTGCCTCAGCCTCCTCTGTAGCTGGGTCTACAGGCACACGCCACCATGCCTGGCTAATTTTTTCTATTTTTAGTTGTTTGGCTAATTTCTTTCTATTTTTTTAGTAGAGATGGGGTCTCGCTCTTGCTCAGGCTGGTCTCAAACTCCTGAGCTCAAGCAATCCTCCCACCTCAGCCTCCCAGAGTGCTAGGATTACAGGCGTGAGTCACCGCGCCCGGCCAGAAGGAGAGCTTTGGAAGTGAAGAGTGAAAGCAGTAAGAGGCTAGGATGTGCCGCACACACGTCACCAAGGATGGAAGGAGCAGAATGAGAAGGGAGCCAGTGAAGGGGCCAGGCACTAACATCTGCTGCGAATGAGGAAGACTCAGAGGGGTTAGCAGATGAGTGTCACGGGGGGCGGGGGGGTAGTAAGTGGTATAGTTTCGGAGCATAGGCTTCTAGAAAAGCTGGGGTTTTTGAGCAAGGGAGGACAAGTATCTGTCAGCAGCATGAGGATCATGAAAGACGCCCACTCCACCCCTAGGCGCTGTGGTATGTGGGGTGTGGGAGGGAAGCCTCTTGAGAAGGCTCTAGGGGAGGCAGGTTTCAGTTTTCAGTTAGAGCTGCAGCCAGGTTTCTGAGCAAGAGGGTGAAGAAAACATTCAGACAGAGGTGGAGGTCGAGGAGGATTTGGCAGACGGCACACCTGGGGTTCTGGGGCACACAGGGGAAGGGCTGGGGCCTTGTAGGGAGAAGGTAGTGATGATGGATGACACTGGAGTTTGACTCTGGAGGGGACTAATGTGGAAAGGGTTTTGAAGCATGGTGGAATTATCCTGATGGCCTTCTAGGGGACAGTGGGGAATCACCTCTCATTTTAGCTTCCTTTTCAGGATTGGCCTCTTAAGAAGTCTATAGGGAAGTTTAAGAAGTTTATAGGGTGGCTGCTATTAAATCCTCTGAGAGTAGGTCACAGTGGTGGGAAAATTGGTATTACCAAGGCGCACGGGGCTCTGGAGGCCTCCTTTAAGCACACTGATTGCTCTAGCACCATTCAGCTACTATGTATACAGTAACCATGTCCTGAGTAAGTGATACTTTGAAAATGTAGCCTGGACCCTGAAATGTTAGTATTCTCAGGATACTTTTAATGACTTTTTTTAAAAAAAAAGTTTATTTGGGATTAGGTCTATCCAGGAAAATCTGTGGCACAGGGTTACTGTAATTATGAGAAATGTAAAAGAACAGAAAAATGATCTTTGCTTTCAGTGAGGTTATGTCTAGTCGGCCACACAAGACACATACGAGAATAAAAAACCTGTTCTGAGACAATGCGAAAGTACAAAAAAGTGCCTGATAGAAATAAGTAAGAACTAAAATGGCACTGTTTGATTTTCCCCTCTCCTGGGGCACAAATGGATGAAGAACAAGAAACTAATATTTGTTGCATGCTTACTGTGTTACATGTATTTTACTTTTACGTATATCATTTAGTCATCACATACACCCTATAGAGTAGGTGTTATCCTCATTTAAAAATGGAGAAGCCAAGGCTCAGAGAGCTTAACTAATTTGCCCAAGGTCACAGGGCTAGGTATATAGGAATCTTGTTTTTCTGCCAAACTCATTCTTTTTTTTTTTCTAGACAGAGCCTTGGTATGATACACAGGCTGGCCTTGAACTCTAGCCTGAAGCAATCCTCCCACCTCAGCCTCTTGAATAGTAGGGACTGCAGGCATGTGTCAGCAACCAAACCTATTCTTGTTTCATGTAAATAGTCCTCTAGGGGCTTCACTTGCCAGAAAGACCCTGAATTTCCAGAGAGCAGTGATTCTCAACCTTATCTCATTCCTAATCCATTCAAGAGACTGGTTTCTGCCCTGACAGAAACACAACACTCATAAAACACACGCACAAACAAAAAACCCTAGATCATTTATCTGTTTACATGCTATTATTATATAATTTACAGCAGTGGTCCCCAACGTTTTTGGCACCAGGGACTGGTTTCATGGAAGACAATTTTTCCATGGGCTATGGGGGAGGAGATGGTTTCAAGATGATTCAAGACATTACATTTATTGTGCAGTCAAACCTCTCTGCTAATGATAATCTGTATTTGCAGCTGCTCCCCAGTGCTGGCATCACTGCCTCAGCTCCACCTCAGATCATCAGGCATTAGATTCTCACAAGGAGCACATAGCCTAGGCCTTGCATGTGCAGTTGACAGCAGGGTTCATGCTCCTATGAGAATCTAATGCCACAGCTGATCTGACAGGAGGCGGAGCTTATGTGGTGATGTGAGCGATGGGGAGCGACTGTAAATACAGATGAAACTTCACTTGCTTGCCTGCCCCTCACCTCCTGCTGTGTGGCCCCGTTCCTAACAGGCCACACACTGGTGTTGGTCCACGGCCCAGGGGTAGGGGACTGCAGATTTACAGTGTGTTTTAAAAGTATAAAATTGTACTCATCTTGTGAGGAGGAAATTGTATTTCTATGAAGAAGCATAACTACTTCATTAATATTTGGAAATTATATAATCTTCTTGAGTATAAGTTTTGCTACTATGGAAATGAAAAAACAAATTTATAATGCAGTGTTTTCACTAGTAGGTAAGACAGGCAGGAGATGGCACATGACACTTGGAGGTGGATCTGGCCATTGAGAGAGAGCTGGCTGGTAATGGTTGTGGACGCTACCGTGTCTCTCTAGGGGTAGACTGTGATCCTGTGACCTATGGAAGCTTAAGGAGCCCAAGGTGGAGTTTCTCACCTTAACCAAGCACATCATGGCCTGAGTAATACTTCTCTGATAAAAGAGATCAGTTTTAGTAAGTGGTGAATGCAAAGTGAGGAAAGGGAAACAGGAACTGTAGACAATATTTTCAAGAAGCTTAGCTTTGAAGGGGAGGAAAGAGCAGGGAACCAAAGAGGATTAAGGGAGTCATAGTAGGTTTTGTTTTCATTTTTGAAGATGTGACAGTTGAGTGTGTTTAGATGATGAAAAGGAGGGAAGAAAGAGGAACAGGTGTAAGACACAGGGGAGAGGTAGGAAAATTGATGGAGTTCCCTACAGTTTGGGATCCACCTGAACGCAGGTGGAGGATTAACTTTACATAGGAAAGGACACCTCTTTTCACACTGAAAGGAGGGAGGAAGAAAGGTTAGTAGAGACGAGGCAGTCACAGAACTGAGTGTAGAGGTTCTTCCACATGGATGTTAAATCAGGAAGGGCACCGCAAGGAAGACTGTGAGCCAATTTTCTGTTTTGAATTGTTAAAAGAAAAACTACAGACAAAATAAACTTAACAAAATTTATTTGAGCATTAAAGGATTCATGACTCAGGCAGCACTCACAACTAGAAGAGGTTCAGAGAGAATGAGGAAAAAAAAGTAAAGAATCACTTGATTGGCTATAGGAAAGCATTTCCCCTGTTTGGGTATGATCTGGTGGAAGTCCCTAGTTAAAGGTTAGTTCAGTTTCTGGTTGGCTAAGCTTAAGTTTCATTTTACTATTTATGTGGAATTGGGTTTGTTTGCTTATGTAGAAACCCAAGGCACTGGAGCCATCTCAGCCTAATGGCATCCCAATTAATTATTTTAACAGAATGAATGAATGGTGATTAATAGAAATAAGGGTGGCGGGAAAGACAGCAGGAGCAGGGGTTTTTCAGGAGTAAGCAGCACTCTAGTGGTTTGGAGAAGGAGATGACTATCAGTCCACCGCTGACCTCAAGACATACAAAGCTTGAGAGAGGAAAGATGTTCGCTTAAGAGGGCTGAAGGGAATTGGGGTTTTGAGGGGAGAGCCAGGATATAGGTAAAGCAGCTGGTCAGAGGGAAAGTTTGATGCAGTGGTGGAAGATGTAGGAGAGTTTATTGATAACAGAATGAATTATATTAGTTATAACTCTTTTAGTTGCAAGTGACTGGAAAGGGAATATGTTGGATCAAAAGTTAAGAATCAAAAGAAAAGCTTTCGGAACCAGGGTGCATTGTGGATATTAGGAACTAGAACCAGGCACTTGACCTCCTTGGATTCTTTTTCTACATCTCTCTCTCTTTCTTTCTCTCTCTCTCTGTTTCAGCTTGGCTTCATTTTTCCTATTGTAAATAGACTTTATTTACATGGCAGAGAACATGGTCACTTGGCAATTCTATCAGAACAATCCCAAGGAATTACCTAGACTAGGCTGGCTTAGGTTGCATGATCATTTCTAGGTCCATTATTGTGGGGCATCTTGGTCACATGCTTTTCCCGGTGGGTAGGGTAAGTTGGTCTATTACCAGAAGGTGTGGAGGAAGGAGTGTTGGGCAAATAAGAACATGAACCCGCATTGGTGTCCCAGAGAACATGGTAGAAAGGTTCTGGAGGCAGAGGAATAGTGGGAAGTGGTTGGATCAGGGAAGAAAAATCCAACAATAATATGAATGTGAGTGAGTAAGAGTGAATGGAGTGACTTGAATTTGAGGCAATGGACAAGGATGACTGAGATACGTAGCAGGGTGGATTTCTAAAATAATCTCAGCAGTCACAGATAGAGGAAGGGGCTTCATTTAAATTTGTTATGCTTTCAAGAGAGTCCTTTATCCTCAGGAACAGATAGGAAAATGTTGGTAGGTAATTGATTCCTGGGAAGGCTGGCATATGCCGGAGACAGCAGCAGCTTCTGGGGATGCTTCATAAGGTAACTGAGCACTTAACATCTGCCAGGAGGCCACCCAGTAGATCGCTTTCACCTTAGGAGAATTAAATATTGAGAGCATCATTGTGCACAAAATGCCTTTTTATACTGCTTCTAAAATTAGAAGGACTTATGCCTTAGGGAATTTGTGACTGATAGAACTGAGTAGATACCTTGTAGCAACTAAAAAATGGTGTATGGCTCGATGCCTCGTAGAACCAAGGTCTTGGGGATAATGGTCAAGGATTCTTTGTTGCTCCTTCCTTGTTTGCATCAGCCCATGTGCTCTAAGACAAAACTTATGGCATAAATGAAAACAACTAAAATGTCTACAATTCTTTGCAGTCCCTGAAGCACTTTTGATATATATTATTAATTTTAACTTCATATAAATCCAGAACACAATGTTATCCCTATTTCAAATGAGGAAACAGAGGCTCAACAAAATGACTTGTTTAAGATTTCACATCCCAGGATGAAGAATGTGAATTTTATCCTATGAAATTATGGTAAGATTTTTTATTAAAGAGTAAATATGGGGCCCGGCACTGTGGCCCACGCCTGTAATCCTAGCACTTTAGGAGGCCGAGCCAGGAGGGTTACTTGAGGCCAGGAGTTTGAGACCAGCCTGAGCAAGAGCAAGACTCTGCCTCTAGAAAAAAAAAAAAATTGAAAAATTAGCCAGGTGTTAGTCCCAGCTACTAGGGAGGCTGAGGTAGGAGGAGGATTGCTTGAGCCCAGGAGTTTGAGGTTGCAGTGAGCTATGATGACACCACTGCACTGGAGTCCAAGTGAGAGTGAGACCCTATCTCAAAAAACAAAAACAAAAACAAAACCAAAGGAAATATGGTATTTTGAGGCACTTAATTGGTATAAGCCAAAATGAAGTAATAAGGGAATATGTGAATGTACTGCTAACAACACCAAAATAAAAGCAACTAATATTTATTGGGTGCCAAGCACTGTGCTCACTGTGCTACAAGCTACTCATTTAATACTGATAACAACTCATCAGTTAGGTCCTGTTATCATTCCTTTTCTACAGATGAGGACTTGATTAGACAAATATTACTAAACTGTTCCTACTACCACCATCATGAAAGAAAACAGGAATAGGCTGTATAGAAGGCAATCAGTTAGTAGTAGTTTATTTTAATTAGGGAATGAGCACTACGCTAGAGAAGAAAAGAGAAAAGAATGAATCCCTGAGGCTAAGATAAATGATGGGTTTTGTCCCTGTGAAGAAGCCACTTTCATTTCCTAGGCAATTTGTCACTCCTGAGCATCACTACACCAACCAACATTTTCTTGGGTTCTCAAACTGCCTTCAGATTACATCCTCAAATTATAGCATAAATATTGCCCAGCTAAGTGGAGTGGGGCTTAAAAGTAACAGGAGTGACTAAGAACTAATTCAGCTTGGGCATCAGAGAATGGTAATGCTGTTTACTAAAATGGTGAGTTCGGGAAATGTTGGTAATCAGGAATATGAAATTGTGGAGTGGGCAGAAGAGTTATCTTAGATGTATTGTTTCTTTGCACTGAAGTCAAATGAAGGATGCCTACCGAAAGCAAAAGATTCAGGCCCAGGACTATGGTGAGTAATTGAAGCTCAACCAAACATTTGGAAATTATTCAGCAGGGTGCTAATGGTTAAAACTACTAAAATGGATTAGCTCTCTGAGGTGGTGAATAAAAGGAAGAGCAACATATTTAGTCTTGGGGTTGTTCATGAGAGTCTGAAGGGGGCTCAGGAGCTTAATTGTGTATACATTATTTTAATAGCAATTTTCAGAGTGCTTTTCAAATGATAGTTTCTCACAAATTCTCCATAAAATGGGATGAAGAAATTTTTAAAAGTCCACAATATTCTTAAACTCTATAATCCTAATAACTGATTTATTTTAGGCTTAAATGCTATTGCAAGGAATGTCCTGGTCTAACGGACAGTAGTAGTATTATATTATTTCCTCTGAAGTTGAAATCCATTAAAAACACACTAAATAGGTGAAGTAATAAAATGAGGAAAGAGAAGGAGAATAATTATATTAAAGAATTGATTTCTAAGAAAAATTGCTATAAGACTAGCTTCCAGGAAGCCAAGGCAAAAAGTGAGCGTGGTGAATTAACTATATATTGTCCCACGTAGAGTTCTTGAGACCCAGTTTATTATCAGTATCACATGGGCCCACCCTCATCTGGAGATTCTGATGAATGGTCTTGCAGCTGGGAAGCTGTGTATGTTTTAAAAGTTCCCCAGATGATTCTGATAATCAGGGAGATTTGACAAGCACTACTCTAATAAAGGAGACATACCAGTTCATAGGAGAGAAAAACTTTTTTTCTAGCTCTGAAATCTGAAAGAGATTTTGTTCCATGGACATTGAAGAACATTCAATAATATAGACAATACCCTCAATAGAATTAAAAAAAAAAAACAAAAACGAACAGGTAGAGATTATATATGTCTGTGTCTTTATATTGAACTTTAATAAAATAAAAACCAAGAACGTAATGTTAAATTATTATTCTGTTACTGTACGGAAAGAATCATCTGTGTCGACTGAAAAAATTATTTGGACCAGGGCACTGTGGCTCACGCCTGTAATCCTAGCCCTCTGGGAGGCTGAGGCTGGTGGATCCTTTGAGCTCAGGAGTTCAAGACCAGCCTGAGCCAAAGCGAGACCCCATCTCTACTAAAAATAGAAAGAAATTAGATGGAAAACTAAAAATATATATAGAAAAAATTAGCCGGGCATGGTGGCACATGCCTGTAGTCCCAGCTACTCGGGAGGCTGAGGTAGTAGGATCGCTTAAGCCCAGGAGTTTGAGGTTGCTGTGAGCTAGGCTGATGCCATGGCACTCACTCTAGCCCGGGCAACAGAGTGAGACTCTGTCTCAAAAAAAAAAAAAAAAAAAGAGAAAAAGAAAAAATTCTTTGGCCCTCTTCAGAAATTCTGACTCAGTAGATCTGGGTAGGGCCCAGAAATTTGCATTTGTAAGACTTCGCCCCCCCTGCAGGTGGTAGTAATGCAAGTGGTCCAGGATCACAATTTTACACTGAGAGAGTGGATGGTTAACAATATTCCTTAGCATTTCAGGTTTAGATGTCAAATCTTGAGATGCACCATTTGTAATGAATATTTTCGCCATATTTGAAAACTAAAGAAGGGGAAGAAAGCAGGGTTAATGTACTTCTGCAAAGTAGGAAAGATTCCCTGTGTTATAAAACTAGAATCCTTCTTCTAGTTAATTATTAAAAGCATAGGTTGCTGGCTGGTCTGAAGGTAATGAGTTATCTCACTTGATTGTTCAGTCAGTTACAGATTGAACTCCTTGTTCTACTACTTTCCCCGCTTCTCACTATTGCACTTGACTAGTCTTAAAAAAGAAAAAAAAAAAAAAAAAAAAAAAGCATAGGTTGCTTCATATGCCATTAAAGTAGATATTAATGTCACCCTAAAAGGAAGAAGTTGATATTCAATAGATTAAAACTTTTGGAATTATGGAGGAAAATGGGAAAACTAATTTACCAATCTTTTGGTAGAGATGCACACTTAAAACACTTAAGTACCAAAGATAGCACAGTATTAATATAATCATTCATAATATAAGGTCATAAACATGTGTCCTGAATTGCTGCAACCTTACATATTTAGAAACATCTGATTTGTAGCAATGCATGCTTTTCCAGATTGGTCTTTATTTTCGAATACATCAAGAAAAAATATTCTTAAGGGGAGTGCTTCCTTATAGTCATTAGCCATCCCAAACTTCTTAAAAATACGAGTAAAAATAAGGTAATCTGCCACATAAGTGTTAGTGTTCCTGCCGATTTTGTAGAGAACAACTTGACCAACAACAGAGAAAAAGTGGTGTTGGCAGGAGACTGTGAGGTATAGAGGCTGAGTCCTTTCTGTCTTTACGTGGCTAATTACTGAATCCTAAATTCGATTCAGCTCTCAATAAGAGAAACGTGCTATCGTAGATCTTTAATAATCTATGTTGTGACTGAAAAACAAAGTTTAGATCTACCATAGACCTATAAATGGCACTCTGCTGGATTCAGGTAACCTTGCATCTAATTCTCTTTAGATGGTTTTCATGCTGCAGTGAAACTTTAAAGGTCATCGAAGTCTTTGACTTCAGTTCATCTTAATTCTCTAGGTCTTCAGTCTAGATATTATACTAGGTGCAGCAGTTCCCTGTAAGGAAAACTTCCTGCTTGAAAATAGTATTCATTCAAGAAGATGAACTTAAAGATCCTTATCTTTAAACCTAAGTTAGCATTAAATAAGCATGTACCTTTCATTGTTTCTAATTTCTGATAATTTTTGCAGGAGAAAATTCTAGGACAAAAATGCTTGCTCCACTGAACTAAAAAGTTGGAACCCACCCATTGCATAATATCAGTGTTTTGAAATTAAAAAATTTTAAATTTATACCAAGCTAATAAAGAACTTAATTTAAAAATTAAATAGTACCAACAGGAAAAACATTTCCCCATTCTCTCTCCTCCTTGTCCAACTTCCCAAAGGCAACTACTTTAAACTCTTTTTAGATATTTTTCTGGTATTAACCAATAAAATGCTTAACTTCTATTTCTTGATTTGTCAATTTTAGACTTTATTGACTTTCTAGGATCATAGATGATGATTTGGTATTCTTAACCTCCCACTTTCTCCTGTTACCCTATGTCACAATTTTTAGTCAGTGTTTACACTAATGCCTATGTAAGAATGCAGAGGCAGATATTTCATGATTATTTCCTTCTTTGCGTAACTTCAGTTTTTTTGGAATGAATAACTGCCTTTTCTTTCTTTCTTTCCTTTTTTTTTTTTAACAGCATAGCTTTCTTTCCTCCGTTTTTAGAAACAGGGTGTCGCTCTGTTGCTGAGGCTGCAGTGCAGTGGTGTGATCCTAGCTCACTGTAACCTCCAACTCCTGGGCTCAAGTGACTCTCCTGGCTCAGCCTCCCCAGTATCTAGGACTACAAGTGTGTGCCACCACGCCCGGCTAATTTTTATTATTATTTGTGGAGACAGGGTCTTGTCATGTTGCCAAGGCTGGTCCCAAACTTCTGGATTTAAGTGATCCTCCTGCCTTGGCCTACAAAATGCTGGGATTACAGGTGTGAGCCACCGTGCCTGGTCTACCAGCATTGTTTTCTGTGACCTCATCATTGTTTCAGTTGGTCAACTACAGCTGCTGTATGACCACCAGCAGTTTTTTCTCCTAAATGCTCACATATGTAATCTATTGGTTCCATTTTCCCCTGGAGATCTTTCTTAAGCCCTCCTTCCTCCTGCTCTGATCTGGAGAAGGTTTTGGGCACAACTTTGTCTTTGTGCTTTCCTTTTTCTAGAGTGTATCATCCAACAATTCTCTCAAGAGAGGTGTATGGCAGGCACACTTTTTGAGTCCTTATATTCACACATGACTGATGGGTTGGTTATAAATTTCTAGGATGCAAATGATTTCTCCCTCAGATCTTTGAAGGCAATTTGTCCTAATACTCATTGTTACACTGAAAAAGCCAGTGCCATTTTGATTTGTGTTCCCTTCTATCTGATTACAAATCCCTAATCCTACCACCATACCCAACACCTAGAATCCTTAAGGGCTTCTCTCCCTATCCCTGATTTTCTGACATTTCATAATGGCATGACTTGGTTTGGATTGTTTTATCCTTTTTACATTGTTAGGCATTAAGAAGATCCTTTCAATTTATTTTATTTTTTACCCTCTCAATTTAGACTCATGTCTTCTAGTTCTGGGAATTTTTCTTACAGTTCTTTGTGATAATTTCTGACTTTCCATTTCAGTTCTTTTTTCTGGAACTCTCATTACTTTGATATTGTACTTCCCAGTCTCTTCCTAAATTCTTTCTTTTCTGTTTTCCATCTTTGTTTTTTGTTATTTCTGAAAACTTTCTCAACTTCATTTTTCAAACTTCTGTTTATTTTGGTTATATATTTTTACTTTCCAAAGCTTTTTCATAGAACTATTTTTCATAGTATCACCCTGTTCTTGTTTTATGAATTGTAACGCCTTATCTCTCAAAGGATACTATTAAAATTTTTTTCTCTTCATTTTTTTCCTTACTCTTGTTTGTTTTGCACTTTCATTTCTATCTTTGGATTTCTGTTTATGAGATACTGATTGGAAATTGTATATATGTGTGTGTATGGGAGCATTTGTCAACTGGTAGGTTTCATTCATTTTTTTTTTTTTTTGAGACAGAGTCTGGCTCTGTTGCCTGGGCTCGAGTGCCGTGGCGTTAGCCTGGTTCAAAGAAACCTCAAACTCCTGGGCTCAAGTGATCCTCCTGCCTCAGCCTCCAAAGTAGCTGGGACTACAGGCGCATGCCACAATGCCTGGCTAATTTTTCTATTTTTAGTAGAGACAGGGTCTTGCTCTTGCTTAGGCTGGTCTCAAACTCCTGAGCTCAAGTGATCCTCTGACCTTGGCCTCCCAGAGTACTAGAATTATAGGCGTGAGCCACTGCACACAGCCTGTACTGCTTCTTGTTTGAGATATAATAAACTACACTTTTGATTCGAAATCAGACATTTCATATTAATGACTTAATAGCATATGTCATAATTTCCTTCCTTTTTAAGGTGAAATAATATTCTATTGTATGCATATAGCACATTTTATTTATTCAGGTTGCTTCCACCTTTTGGCTACTGTGAATAATGCTGCGGTTAACATGGGTGCACATACATCAGTTTAAGTCTATGCTTTCAATTTTTGGGGTATATATACTTAGAAGTGGAGCTGCTGGATCATATGGTAACTCTATGTTTAACTTTTAGAGGAAGCACTGTACTGTTTTCCACAGTGGCTACATTTAACATTCCCACCAACAATGCACAGGGTATCAATTTTTCCACATTCTCCCGAACACTTGTTATTTTGTTCTTTTTTTAAAAAAAATTAATAATAGCCATCCTAATGGGTGTGAGGTGGTATCTTG
The DNA here is from genome assembly GCF_020740605.2 of Lemur catta. Classification (NCBI taxonomy): domain Eukaryota; kingdom Metazoa; phylum Chordata; class Mammalia; order Primates; family Lemuridae; genus Lemur; species Lemur catta. The sequence goes on along the minus strand of NC_059136.1, from coordinate 81,985,849 downwards.
TGGTTTTGATTTTCATTTCTCTAATGATTAGTGATGTTGAGCATCTTTTCATATGCTCATTGGCAATTTGTATATCTTCTTTGGAGAAATGTCTGTTCAAGCTCTTTGTAGACATTTTTGAATTGGGGTTTTTCTTGCTGCTGAGTTTATAGTTATTTTGTAATATGGAACAGTTTTGGGAATACAGCAGGTTTCCAAGGCATGAGAATAAGTGTGTCAGAAAGGTATGAAAGTGCTAGGGCCCTTGGGAAAAGAAGCAGAAAGAGGTAAGGACTTCAAAGAAAATTTCTAAAAATTTTAAGTCTTACCTGTAAGGTTTTAAGACCAGAGTCTATGGGAGGGGCAGTGCAGCTGAAAGTTAAAGCACCCTCCCGGGTTTCGGCACCAAATGTAAGGTTTTTTGGAGTGGCTGGTGCCAGAGAAAGAAAGACAAGCAGAGTTGAAAGGGATAAGTAAAGAGGCTTTATTGGGGCACTCCCGGGTGGGGGTAACGGGTCCCAAGAGAGGGGCCCGGGCAAGCCTAATGGTCCCACGAGTGGAACCAGAGAAGCTGCCCCACCCAGAAGTCTGGGTGGGCTTATATACCTTTTTAGGGGTAGGGGATGGGAGTTTCTCTGGAGGGAAGGTTTCGGCGGGAAAAGTGAGGAATTTCTTTGTTTCAGCTTTAGGGCAGGTATGGAGGAGTAGGAGGGGCTTCTTCTTTTTCCATTAGGGAGGGGAGGGGTGCCTGCCACCAGCCTTACATTACCTTTAGGGGAGAGTAAAGAAAGTATTTTTAAGATTCTGAGCTTATTTTATTATAGTATTGTAGTTTGGCAACTTTAAATAAACACTGGCAATGTTAAATAAACATTGGTGGGTTACCCGGTGAACCTAACCACCATATAAGAACCCCACTTGTATAAAAAATGCTGTCTTATAATCCTCTAATATAAAAACAAACTTTTTGCATATAATTCATATATAAACTGATGACTCTACACTAAAATCTAAACTTGGAATGTATGTTGGTTGCACTAATGCAGGGGTCCCCAACCTATGGTGAGTTGTATAATTATTTCATTATACATTACAATGTGATAATAATAGAAATAAAGTGCACAATAAATGTAATGTGCTTGAATCATCCTGAAACCATCCCCCCTGTCCCCGGTCCGTGGAAAAACTGTCTTCCACGAAAATGGTCCCTAGTGCCAAAAAGGTTGGGGACTGCTGCAATGGATTACATAAATAATTACTTATCATATAATACTTTTAATTGTGAATTTAATATTTTTCAACTACCAAAAATTGATTTGCACAAATCATTTGTGGGATGCCATTATAATATACATGATACAGAACTATAGAACCAATACATAATCATGATATAATTGATAGAAACATGAAAACAAAGCTGATACCTACAGGCACAGACAAGAGTTGAGGAAAAGGAAGGATTACATAGAAATCTGTGCTGTTAACTGAAGTAGCTAGAAAAAAATACTACTATTGACCACTGGTAATGTTATAGCAAGTGTTACAGCAAGTGGTCCCGAGGACAAACCGAGTGGCACACAGAGAGTAGGAGAATCAAGGTTTACTCGCCAGTGGGCTCAGAGGGGTCTCGCCACTAAATTTTGAGCCCCATCTACCCAATTTTTCCCATTTTTATTAAGTTGGGGTGATCCAAGGGGAGGGGTCTCAGGTGACTAATGCCTGCCAGGTAATAAGTTTAGTGTCTGCACCAGGTAATAAGTTTAATGTCTGCACCAGGTAATAGGTTTAATGTTATGCTGATGTGCCAGATGTTAGGTGATATGCTAATGTGCCAGGTGTTAAGTTAATAATATGCTCATGTAGGTCTGCTGTGAGGGGTGGGGGTCTCAGGTGGCTGCTGTGCTAAGTAATAGATGGGAGTTTTCCTTATCAGTAATAGATAACTTATATCCAAATAATTACACAAATTTTAATATTTTTAAAGTAACCATTTTACATAGTCTATTAAAAATTGATAAATTGATTCTGAATTTTTGGTAAAATGTAAGATGAAGGTTAGATACATAACCTATATTATAGATGTTATAGATGTATAATGTAATTTATATATTTTAGAATAAATATGACATTATTGTAAATTATTCTCGGGTTACTGTCAGTGTTTTACACTCTATATTCTCTATAAATAATCCATAGTTAAGAAAACATACCATTCTCTAAAAACAAAACAAAACAAAGCTTTCATTAATTTAAAACTAAAGGTTGGCTTTCCATTTCTTTTCAGGATCCGTGTTCACTGTGGAAAGAAAATCAGAGAGTAAGAATTTAACAACAGGTAAGTAAATACACTGGATTTTAGGTTATCTTGTGGCTAGAAAAAGTATTCATTCTTAAAATAATTTTGTTGCTCAGTATAAAGTTGGTATTTTTTTTGTATACATAAAAACTGAGGCTTCTACATGAAATTCAAGTTTTGAACCTTTTGATTTTAAGGGTTAAACTTCTACAAAGATTATTGATTTGACAAATTAACACTAGTAAATAATTACAGAATTACTGCTTTAATATCTTTTGAGTTTACTACCTTTACTACTGCTTAAAATCTTTGCCTGCTCTCAAATCTACCACATGTAAAATTCTTTGTGGTTCTGGGGTCTGGGAGAAGAGAAGTTATCTTCCCACTACATGCCTTTGATTGTCATTCTGGTTGGTAAGGACTGGAACCCTAAGAGAGATTCTAAGTCCTGTCACAACTTTTGGTTCCAATTTGTGGTCAGCCGGCCTTGTGCTACTGACCTTCCTAGTTTTTTTGTCTCTGCATCTTAAACAGATATTCAAGGGAGAACTCTGATGGTGGTTGTTTTTCCTAAAAGGAAACTAGTGCATCTGTGAAAATATTTTAAATACTGGCAATAAATGAATTAAAATTTGGAAGTATACTCACATATTTTTCCTTCTTTTTCTAGTTTTTTCAAATGAAGCAAGAGATTATGTTCAGCTGCTCTATGTAAATGTTCAGGAGTATTCTAAAAGAAAAATGAGAGTGAAAGAAAAACACTTTTTTTAAAAAAAGAACACAATCTTTTTGAAACTTTTAAAGAAAAACAAAATGCAGCAAAAGAAGAAAAGTTTAACTTAAACACATTTTTAAATAATAATAAGCTAAAGAATTTCACTTTGTACATGTTTTGCTTTAGAACACTATATTCCTATATATATTTTCTACAGATAAGATAGACTGTATGCATCAAAAAGACAGTAGCTGTGTCTGTTTTGTTCACTACTGAATACCCAGTGTTTAGCATAATGGTACACAGTAGGAACTCGTTAATATTTTATAAATGAGTGAATGTACAAATTATTCTATTTTACTTATTATTTTTTTTGATAGAGTCTCACTCTGTTGCCCTGAGTAGAGTGCCCTGGCGTCAGCCTAGTTCATAGCAACCTCAAACTCCTGGGCTCAAGTGATCCTCCTGCCTCAGCCTCCCGAGTAGCTCGGACTATAGGCACACACCACAATGCCTGGCTAGTTTTTTTTTTCTATTTTTAGTAGAGATGGGGTTGTGCTCTTGCTCAGGCTGGTCTTGAACTCCTGAGCTCAAACAAACCTCCTGCCTTGGCCTCCCAGAGTGCTAGGATTATAGGCATGAGCCACCATGCACAGCCCAAATTATTCTTAGTTTTGATGATGCTACAGACATTTGGCCCTATGGTTTATTGATTAGGTTATAGGATAATATCCTTGTACATTTTAATAAAAGTATATATTTTAACATTATAACATAATTTTTCCTTTATTTTTGTTAAAATAGCAATGTAATATTGACAACTGTTACCTGAATGAAAAACAAAGCCAACATTCCTTTTTTTTTTTTTTTTTTAGAGACAGGGTCTTGCTCTGTTGCCCAGGCTAGAGTACAGTGGCCTAATCATAGCTCACTGCAGCCTCAAACTCCTGGGCTCAAGCAATCCTCCTGCCTCAGCCTCCTGAGTAGCTGGTACTACAGACACACACCACTGACTGACTTAACTTTCCTACTTTTTTTATAGAGATGGGGTCTTGCTATATTGCCCAGGCTGGTCTGGAACTCCTGGCATCAAGCAACCCTCCCGACTCAGTCTCCCGAGTAGTTAGGACTACAGGTGCACACCACCATGCCTGGCTACCTTTTATTCTTCAAATAAGGATTATATTTCTAAAGTCAAGCTTCTTGACTAAATTCATGTTCTCTACTCAGCTCCCTGAAAATGTTTTGCCAAGATCATCAAATTATCTCAGTCAAAATTCAATAGATTCTTTTAGTCTCATCATACCTGAAAGTCAACTGGCTAGTCTCTCCTTTTTGAATATCTCTTCTCTTTTTTTCCCTTGGTTACCCTACCTCTCTTATATTTTAGTCTTCATTGGATATTCTTCCTAACTTCTCTTAAACATTGTATCATCGGCTCTCTTCTCTCTTTTACTCAGCCAACTCACCACAGCAATTATGCACTAATGATTCCCAAATCTAAACTCCCAACACCAAATTCTCCCTTAAGCTCCAGTACCATATACTATATCTACCAGTGTCATCTTCCAGATCTCACTATGTGACTTCTCTGCCTAAGATCCTTCAGTGATCATTTCCAGATTATTGGCTAAAGCCCCAAATTTTTAGCTAGCAGTCAAGGCTTCCCATGATGTGATTATGCCTCCGTTTCCTCCCTTATTTCCTGGAACTCCCTGCCCATCCACATATGCAACCTGTGCTTCAGCCACATGTGGTTTCTTTGTGGGGTTTCAAACACACAATGCTCTTTTTTTTTTTTGAGACAGAGTCTCACTTTGTTGCCCAGGCTAGAGTGAGTGCCGTGGCATCAGCCTAGCTCACAGCAACCTCAGACTCCTCGGCTTAAGCGATCCTACTGCCTCAGCCTCCCGAGTAGCTGGGACTACAGGCATGTGCCACTATGCCCGGCTAATTTTTTCTATATAGATTTTTAGTTGGCCATATAATTTCTTTCTATTTTTAGTAGAGATGGGGTCTCGCTCTTGCTTAGGCTGGTCTCGAACTCCTGACCTCAAGCAATCCACCCGCCTCGGCCTCCCAGAGTGCTAGGATTACAGGCGTGAGCCACCGCGCCCAGCCATACAATGCTCTTTTATTATTCTTAGTGTTTGAACAGATTTTTCCTTCCGTCTAGAATAACTTCTTTCTGCTCTATGCTGGCCTAGAAAATGCTTGCTCCTTCTTTAAGATTCAATTAAATAAGTTTCTGAAGGCTTTCCAGACAAGCCTTGTAACACTGCGTCTTCATTAGGTAGGACTGATTTCTCTTTCTTTTCTGCCCTGACATACTATGATAGGACTTGGAGGAAGGTGGGTATAGAAGAAAAACACAAGATCTGAATATCTGACATCTGCTAGTTGTGTGCTCTTGGGAAAGTTACACTTTTTGAATTTCAGTTTTCTATCTATTTAATTGGAATAGTACCATCTTTGTGTGGTAAAAATTTGAGGTACTATATATAAAGCACTTAGTATAGTGTCTAGCATGTAGTAATGTGCTATATAAATGGAAACAATTATGATAGAGCCAGTATCACAACTATCTGTTGAACATATCTGTCTTCACTTAACCATGAATCTCTAGGAGCAGGGATCTGTAGTTATCTTTTTATCTGTTGAACGAATAAATCATTCTGTAATACCTAATGCCATTCCATATGCAACAGTTGCTTCACACACATGTAAAGTGAAGACACTTATGAATACACACTGATAGGTCACTGAATACTGCCAATAAAAAAAAACACACACCAAATACACTTCTGAATGCAGAATAAACTTTTTATTTTTTGAGACAAGGTCTTGGTCTGTTGCCTGGGCTAGAGTGCAGTGGTGTCATTATAGCTCACTGCAACCTCAAACTCCTGGGCTCAAGTGATCCTCCTGCCTCAGCCTCCCAAGCAGCTGAGACTACAGGTGTGTGCCACCATGGTCAGGTAATTTTTAAACATTCTTTGTAGAGATAGGGTCTTGCTATGGTTGCTCAGGCTGGTCTCAAACTCCTGGGCTCAGGTGATCCTCCTGCCTCGGCCTCCCAAAGTGCTAGGATTACAGCTATTGGGCCTGGCCAGAATCATCATATTTTTAGGCATGGGCAGTTACTTGATGCTCATTGTTGAGGGTTATCAGAGTGTTCTACTACCTGTACTTAGGTTATGGGGAAAAAACCCTCAGTGTACCAATGTATAGTCTACAATGGCTATACTCTGGTATTATGAAGAAATGGACTGTTTCTCAACATTTAAATATTTATATTATTCTTTTGCCAATGACATTTAATATCTTAATAAACATTTTAACCATTTATCCCTCCTTTTTAAAACAAAGCACAATGAGTATGAATTAACTGTTTCTTGATAACTTTGGCCTATGGAACATTAGGGCCCTTTACTAATTGTCACTGGCACCAGGTTGACTTTCTAAATTCATCTTTAGTTATAATCTCTTGTATCTTCTGGCTGTACAAGTTGTAGTAGTGAGAGTTTTTAAACCTAGATAATCTTACTCCAAGGCCGACATGCTTAACCTCTAAGCTGTACTACCTACAGAGCAGACATCTAATAAACATTTGCTGAAAAACTGAATTTCACTAACTGATTGCCACATAGTGCTATCATCCTTACAGTGATGTACTCAGAGGCCACTGAGGTGTAAGGCTCTTTCCCCATACTAAATTATTCATGTTCTTTGATATTTATTTTCTCTATTGTTGGGCATTGTTACTAATTCTTGCGGCTATTACTCCAATATTTGTCTCTAGCAGATCACCCCTTCTCACTTGCAGGTGAGGACCCATCAAGATGGCTAGAATAATATATAAACTTAATCATTAGGCTGTCATTAGGAGTTTCTCCTACGGAGTAAAGTATATAAGGTTTAATGATGGCTCAGGATAGCTATTTTTGTTCTCTAAGGCCAGTTTTTGTTTAACATCAGTGTTCTAGAAAGTTGAGACTGCTGGTTTCAAATCTAGACAAGTGGCATAACATAAAATTAACATGCTTGTTCTGATCTGGGATATGGTGAGTTTACCATATTTACAGCCTATTAAATAGATTATTCTAATAAATTAATGACTATGTACAAATGAAAATTACCTTGTAAATAATTTTTACAAGCTCCATTACTGTAAATGATTTTTCAAAGTTCTCACGAAATATTGTAAGAATTTGCTGTTCTCGAGTATTTCTGTGAGAAATGTACTGCAGAATTTTAGCTTCGGCATTGTGGATTACTGGCCCATGTCCTAAAATAAAATAATTATAAAAATTACTTCAACCAGATAAAAAATATTAAGTACAAATGAAGTTAACTCACTCTATTTAAAAGTAACTCATTTGGTATAGTGAGAAAGCACACTAAATATACAAATATAAATTATTTGGAAAGCTATACAGGTATGAAAGATTTAAGATTACATATAATGTCTCTCAAATGAGAAAATTATAGCAAATAAAATCTACAGAAAATGTTACTGTGTACATTAAAAAATGTAAAATAAAACATTAACAATAAAATATGGTAATAAAAACAGCAACCACAACAATTAACAGATAACGTTTATGGAGTGCTTCCTATGTGCCAGGTACTGCTCTAAATGCTTAATATACATTATTCTTACAAGAATCTCATGAGGTAGGTACTATTATTATCCCTTTTTAAGCACAGAAACTGAGGCATAGAGAGGGTAAATGACCTGCCCAGTTACATAGCAAAGAAGGGGTGGAGCTGCAGTTCTTACTTGGGAGCTCTTAACCACTGTGCTAAGCTTACTTATAAAAGACTGAAAAAGCGGAACATAAAAGACAGCTTCATGTAAGTGACCAATACTAACAATTCACAAGACCCATATTAGAACTTTAAGAATCTTATGTACAGGCTAGTGATTCAGAAATTTTGATAACCCAGATTAAGTTACACTGAAATTTACTTCCTCTTTAAGACAATGCAAATTAACATATTACACAAGTCTGCAAGTGCGATGTTCAGATACCTGAGAACAAAGTATCTGGAGGCAGGCTAACCTATTTATCATGTATGGAGCACGGGCTTTGATTAGACACAGACTATCATTTATTAGCTGTGTGGCCACGAGAAGTCTCTCAATCTCTCTGAGTCTGTTTGTTCAGCTGTGTGATGAGGACACCACTACCTGCTTCACAGGGTTTTTGTGAGGATGACAGCTGTAAAGGCCTCTGCACAACCTGACAGCTAGCAGGCTTTAATATATGGTAGCTATGGCCACAGAGCATAATTTACATAAAAACAACTGCTGTGCTAATAAAGCCAGTTCACTGGATTCACTAAAGCAAACACTCTAAGAACCTCTACCAGGTAGCCTCTTATTAACCCAGCTTCGATGTGAGTATGCTGAATGCCTACTCTCTTCTTTTTAAAAATAGCTAGCAGCTTCCATTCCTTTTATGTCATAATATTAATCTAAATGCTCAGCTCCACTGTATGTTTCCTATTCCCTCAGCAGTAGGAACTCATGAGAGCATGTAAGTATACTGAAGACACTGCACTGACACATCTTTCCATGGCTGTCTGGTTAGGAGCAAGTTTGAAGGAGTTAGAAAATTAAGTAACCTAGTCCTGTTTTCCTTCTGGGCCTTCTTACTCAGTCCTGTATCCTTCTTAGCTTTTGAGATGGAGAGAAGATCCATATTGTAATGCAGTACAATATGAGATACCAACAACAGGTTTCCTTTTCTGGAGAACAGAAATAAATATACTATTTTACAGCTGAGATGAAGCTCTTGATATTTCAATATCGTGAGTTAAGAAACTAGAGTTCAGAGGTCAAATGTTAACCAAGGTTACACAGCTAAAATGTAGTCCACAGTAGAAATCAAGTTCACAAAAATGATGGTAGTGTATGGAATGAAACAGTTTTCCTGTTCCAATGTAAGTTTATTTCCTTTTTTAAACAGTTCTATTAACAGCTGCTTAGATGTTGAAACATAACCCTCATATCTTCATAAAAAGTTATTAATATAACTCTTGGCCTTCTCTTTAACTGCATGGCTAGATAAGACTGAAGGGTGTAATTTAAAGAAGTGGTTTATATGTATCTCTTCAAGGCTGAATACACACAGAGACAAGCCAAAATCAATCTTTCTCACCATTTGACACAAATGGCTTGCGAGATTTAGAAAATTACCCACCTGGATATATAATAGCAGCTTTCATTTTCAATAATTCTTTTAGGGAGTTCATATAATCATAGAGGTCTTCAAATACAGTTGTTCCTTCCCCTAGGATGCAATCTCCAGAAAATAAAGCATTTTCCTCTTCTAAGAAGAGAGCCATATGATCATCAGTGTGGCCAGGTGTATATATAACTCTGGTTGAAGGAAGAAATAAGAAATAAGAAATAGTAACAATTACAGACTACCAGACTTAGGAGAAATTTTGAGAAGTAAATTATTCTCTATCCTTATCTTTGGACAAGACACAAATAAATGATGCCAATGAGTTAGAAAGCTCTTTTTTTTTTTCCATGTGCCCACCAAAAATTATCAGAAAATTGTCCCCCTTAACTAAATCAAATTTCTCATTCTGAAGTATATATTTGATACTTCTCCCATCTTTTTTCCTTATTTTATAATAGGCACTGATTACAACAAATGTGGAAAAGAGAAAAGGAGATAAAAATCAGCAACCATTTCCATCACTCAGAGAGAGTGCTTTTAATAGTTAATTTTTTCAATTTTTATGCATTTTTATATTTTAAAAACAAAATTGATATTGTTTTAATACCTGATTTTTGAATTTTTCACTTACTATTATTGTATTTTCCTATGTACCATGTAAAATGTATTAAATAAATTTGTATGCTTTTTTTCCCCTGTTAATCTATCTTTGCCAGTTTTATTTTCTTACCCAGCCAGGGACTCTAAGAAGGACGAGGAACACTTTCTTTCCCTACACTGACTAGGCCTGACCCTGAGATTCCCTCCCTGTATTACAGAATCAAGTTTGAGCAAGAATTTGCTAAATCAGTTTAGGGAAAATCCCCTACCCTTGGTATCTGAACCCCCCCCAATATCTTATTGCTTTGGCCTGCCTTCAGCAATAATCCTGTCAAGTCAGTTTAGCCAGAAACCCCCTTACCCTGATGTTTCCTCTTAGTGATTTCCCATCCACTGACTCCCACCCTGCTCCTTGGTTATAAATCCCCACTTGTCCTTGTTGGAGTCGTTGAGCCCAATCTCTCTTCTCTGTTGCAAGACCTCATTTTAGTAGTCCCTATACTTACTGCCATGGCTCTCCTTGAATAAAGTATGCCTTACAGTCTTTAATAAGTGTCACAAATAATTTCTCTCTTTAACAGGACTTAGCACCATAAACTCCCACCAAGGCACATCACTGTGAAATTTTATAACATAGTGGACAAGAAGGAAAAAAGAACAAGGGCCAGGTGACATAAAAAGTTCAGGAATCAGAAGGGCTTCAGATTTCTCAAATGCATTAATGAAACCAGAAGGAAATGAAATCTTGTATATAAAACTGAGAAGGAATATGGAGATACCTTAAACAGATACAAGTAGACCTACCATTTGATCCAGCAATCCCATTATTGGGCATCTACCCAAAAGAACAAAAGTCATTCTATAAAACAGACATCTGCACCTGAATGTTTATAGCAGCACAATTCACAATTGCAAAGATGTGGAAACAACCCAAGTGCCCATCAATCCACATGAGTGGATTAATAAAATGTGGTATATGTATACCATGGAGTATTACTCAGCTATAAGAAATAATGGGGATATAGAATCTCTTATGTTCTCCTGGATAGAGTTGGAACCCATTCTACTAAGTGAAGTATCCCAAGAATGGAAAAATAAGCACATGTACTCACCATCAAATTGGTTTCACTGATCATCACCTAAGAGCACATTTAGGAATAACATTAATCAGGTGTCTGGCAGATGTTGGGGGGGGATGGGATGGGTGTATACACGCATAGTGAGTGCGATGCGCACTGTCTGGGGAATGGACACGCTTGAAGCTCTGACTTGGCGGGGGGACAAGGGCAATATATGTAACCTCAACTTCTGTACCCCTAATATGCTGAAATAATAATAAAAAAAAAACTGAGAAGGAAAAGGACTTTCAACTTAGAATCTACACCCCCAAAACCTCAAATCAAATTGGATTAAAAATTTACTATTAGATAAAAATTCATCCTTTCTTAGGAAGCTACGGGAGATGGGTTCCCCTCCAAAAGAGGGGAATCAAGAAAATTATGGGGTACAGGAAAGAGGAGATGCAACACCAAAGAGAGGCAAAAGGAAGCCCTATGTGAGAGTAAAGAGAATCTGAGATGACAGCAATGCCAGGCCCGAAGGAAAACAAGTCCAGACTGGAGAACGTTAGAAATTAGAAAGCTCAGAGGGAAGCTTCTTTCAGAAGATGAAATTGAGAGAATCTCTGATACATTTAAACATTTTGAGAGAAGATTTATATACTCAGACTGGAATAAGTTATAAATATTAATACATAGAAAACTATCCAAATAACAAAGCAAAATAATTATTAACTGCAGGAAAGCAAAAGTAAGCATGGTTTGCTATTATATAATACATAATTCAGCTGTAAATAGTGTCCATAGTCATAATAACATGAACATTGCATACTGATCTAACCAAAACTATGACATTGAGAGGTTGGAGGATACGAATGGTACCCATAAGTAGAAGAGGAAAACCCAATCCTAATTTTTTCATGAGAGGAAATTAATAAATACCTAAAATTGAAAAATCAAGATGTAGCAAGGAATCAAAAGTTCTCCAAGATCTGTTTCTGTTACTGCCCTACCCTGTTTAATTTCTTTCTCCCTAGAGGCAACCACTTCTTCGTCTTTAGCTAATTATTTATATCAGTTGCCTGTATGTTTCTGGACAACAAACCTATACCATCAAAGGTAATTACATGTACCTCCCTTCCTTGAGACCTTGATGACCCTAGCCAATGATATTTAAATACATTTTCAAGTTTGGATGTTAGATTCTAGAAGCTATAACAATAAGCAAACCTTTTCTTTAACAAAATGATCTGATAGAAGCAATTTAGAATATAAAATTTGTTTAGGTCAACCTTGTATTTAAAATATCTGTAAGAAGAAGTACACAGAAACAAAGTTATTTGTGTTAAGCTTACCTCACAGGACCACAGTACTAATAAGCAACAGTGAAGCTCTACTAAAAAGATGTGTGATTGTCATTAGAAACTAAAGGCTCAGTATTTTCACGGGATTATTCTACCAAACATTCAAAGGTCACATAATTTCACTAGTAAGCTATCCTATATTAGGAAAACTTATGAAGCCCAAAACTAACAAAGGTTGCACAAGAAGAAAAATATTACCCAATCTCACTAATATTGTTATAAAAATATTAACTAAAATATTAGCAAATAGAATCCAAAAGCACACTGGAAAATAACATATGACCAAATTAAGTTTATTAAAAAATGTGAGGGCGTTCCAACATTGTAAGACCATTGAAAATAATAATAAAGATAGGGAGAAAACAAATAAGTTTATCTTCCTAGACATTAAAAGACATATGACAAATTTTAACTCTTAAATAACAGTATATAAGAAAAATAAAATGACTATGGAGTTTCTCCTTTGCCAAAAAATAAAAATCAATCAAATCCTTAACATTAAATATTAAATCTGTAAAGTGTTTAAAAACTCTACTAAAAACGTTAATAGGTATAAGGTATAAGACGACGTGATACTAGTATAACGGGAGCGATTATTTTTGAAAGGCCAATGCCTGACATAAGAACTATTATGCTTTTATTTCCAAGGGTATGCTTCAGGTATTGCAAACAATTAAACATTATAGTTGCTCCAATGGGGAGGTAGTAAAAAGCTGTTAGAAACCATCTCTTGTTAAGTTGTTAATAAAAGTTATGTTAGATGAAAATAATTCCAAGGGAAATTATGAAAATATGTATCTGTGTGTGGGTATGTGTTATGTTTTATGGACAATCTTATGAACACAAAAACTCATTTGGAGAACCACTCTTTCAGATTCTTCAAACTGGTTTCTCCTTCAATGTGTTTGCAATGCTTCCTTAATTTTCTGTGCCACCCCTCCACCACACCAGAACTCAGTGATGGTTTTCTGTGATATTTTCTAGGTTGGAGGCAGTAAAATTTCTTAAATTAGGCGATCGGACATTACAATTCTCCAGTCACCTGGATGGCTAATGCTTTAAGTTGCATAAAACTGTGTTAAAATTCACTTCACATAGGCAGGAGGAGAAAAGGAAATGACATCAGATGTGCTCTGCTAAAGATCAGAGGAACTGCAGCTGTGGCCTTCCCATTTATCAGGTAGAAAATTTATCTAGTGCTGCCACTTCTGTGATAGAGTAGACTTTGTAAGAATGGCTGTCTTAGAAAATTCAGGACAGTGAATAAAAATTGTCAGACTGACTTTTCTTCAAGAAATTAAACTTCATTAGACAGTTCTGAAAAGTTACATCCAGAATCAAATTCTTACAGAAAAATCTTTCTATTTTTCTACTCTTCACTACAAGGGTTCTTGGTGGGTATTATCTCTGCCCCTACTGTATTTTGCTTTTTTCCAAAAGTTGGCAAGTAGGCAAGATCAACTGGACAATGAATACTTGAGGATTAAGCAGATTTTAACCTTCTGCTTATGGAATGTTTGCTCAACACCAAGTCTTCATGTTAATGTTTAAAACAATTGGGTCTCTCACTAACTTCATAAAAATGGAAATTGGAAACCATGGTCATCAGAAAATTAAATGTTTTATTCAGGCTTTATCATAACTAGAATTTATATTTTGAGAAGATTATTTACTAATAGTCATTTTAAAAAGTGTGTCTGCTTTTTTGATTGTGTTAGTCCCTCCAATTCTTAACACAGATTTCCACATTTAACTTATCTTAATCAGAATGTGGTAAAACAAAAACTAAATAGAATTTTTCAGATAATATTGAGATCTTTAGCATCAATTTACTCCATGAATCCAAGACAGTACTCAACTGAAGGGGAGGCAGTGATAGGAAGCAAGGATGGAAGTGGAGGTTTGGGGCACCTTTACTGTTTCGTTTCTTCATCTGAGTGCTGCTGATATGAGTGCTTGTTCAGTTTGTAAAAATTCATCATGTTGTACTCTTATGTACACTTTTAGGTATAGATCTAATATCCATGATTCTATGACAACTGTGATAAACCAGTACTGTGAGTCCCAAACCTCTGAGACAGAAGTCTCAATGAACCACTTACCATCTCTACTCCTTTCGTTAACTTGGCCCAGGGCTGGTGTGCTATGGAGGTAATTCAGTATTGTCAAGAATACTTTTTGAAATAGTAATGTAATGTTTGTTTTCCTTTGGTGTCATGAGCAAATTACATGAGATGCTATTGTATTTTCAACATGAGCATTTTAAGGAAACTGTCCAGAAACCAGCTGTTTTCTAAATGACATTCTGTAAATCATTGGCATAGTGACAAAAGGGGGCACTAGTTTGAAAGAGGACATGGACACTCACTACTTCATTTTCTCATTCTCACTCATCGGTTCATCTACTTGCCTCTTCATAGGTATTTAGTACATACAGGATAAATATTCAGTGCCTTCTATATTCCAGGGACTGAGGATATGAAGATGAACCTGGTATCTGTGTCAGAGAACGACTAGCTAACTATCAAACCCATTTCCTCTTTTTCCTGGGTATGCAGTTAAATGATATTTCTCAGCCTCTCTACAGTTAGGGAAATAAAACTTACAATCAGGAGACAAAGAACCATATACTCAGTATCTTTTAGTGACTACTAAATGGACAATTCAGCTAATAAAAACAGCAGGAGTTCAGAGAAAGGAGAAACAGGAAAGGATTCATAAATATGATAGAACCTGATGTGTAACTTGCAGGTTCAGCAGGATGGGTAAAGATACAGAGAAGGACTTGTAAGTAAGGGGAACAGCATTAGTAAAGGCTTTAAAGTGAGAATGAGCAAGCACATGTGCAACAACATAATGCCACCAACTTGTCTAATGCAAGTGGTATATGATGGAATTTACAGAAAATGCAATACAAGGCTTAGTTCATGAAAACCTCTCATGCAGTATCCCTTCCATGCTCTTTTCTACTTGCGGGATTGGTTGAGGTGAGCATGGCAACCCTGAAAGGTAAGCGTTGAGGAGGGTGGAATCACAAGACAAAAAGAGCCTGAATCATTACTTGCAGGAGGGCCAACCAGCTAATCATAAATCTTTTCTGGACTTTATGTGACTGAGAAACAAACTTATTTCATGTTTGAGCCATTATACATTTCTGAGTTGGTTTGCTATGGCAATTGGCCTTAACTAATATTGTGAACTTAAGGAGCTAATTACCTTCTAAGGAGACACCTACTCACACAAAAAGCCACAATTTAGGAAGTGCTATAACAAAATTTATTATGAAAGCTGGAAGAAGCAGTTAATTCCGCTCAGAAAGGGTTCTTGAAGTAACTAACATGTGAACTGGGTTTGCAGAATAAACAGATAAGAATTTATCAGGGAGACAAGTAGGGGGAAAGGAGCAATGCCTGGCAAAGGAGAAGATACAAAGTCACGAACACACATAATGTGCCCAGGAGAAATTTGCATATGGCTAAGTATTTTTGCAACAGGAGTTATGGACTAGAAAGGTGGTTTGGGGCCAGAAGGTGGCATGGTAAGGAGAATTAACATTATCTTGTATGCAGTGAGCCATGAAAGATTTCAAGTGACACAGCATAAGAAGGGAAGACTGGAATGGGGAGAGCAGGAGACAGGAAGATTAAGCAGGAAGTAGTGGAAGAGGACATGAAGAAGAAGGGAACAGCACTGACAATTTTTTTTTTTTTTGAGATAGGGTGTGGCCCAGGCTGGAGTGTAGTGGTATCATCATAATAGCTCACTGCAACTCCAAACTCCTGGGCTCAAGTTATTTTCCCACCTCAGCCTCCGAGTAGCTTGGAACAGTGGTCCCCAACCTTTTTAGTACCAGGGACTGGTTTCATGGAAGACAATTTTTCCACAGCTGGAGGGCTGGTGGGGTGGAGGTGGGGGTGGAGCTCAGGCCGTGATGCCAGTGATGCGGAGCTGCTGTAAATACAGATGAAGCTTCACACTAGCTCACCAGCTGCTCACCTCCTGCTGTGTGCCACATACCCATCCCCTCTCCCTGTGCCCCCCAAGTTTCATGGAAGACAAGGGACAGAGGTAGGTAAGGGGTACGGCAGAGCTCTGAGACCTGGTCCTTAACAGGCCACGGACCAGTACAAGTTTGCTGCCGAAGTGTTAGGGACCATACCACCACACCTGCCTGATTTTTTTCTATTTTTGGTAGAGATGGGGGTCTCATTCTTGCTCAGGCTGGTCTCGAACTCCTGAGCTCAAGTGATCCTCCCACCTTGGCCTCCCAGAGTGCTAGGATTACAGGTATGAGCCACTGTGCCTGGCCTGAGATACATTTTGAATTCCTCAAAGAGGACACAGGGGATTATGGGTCTTTCCTAAAATGTACTTACTTTAGGTTTGGGTCTTTTGGAAGTAAGAACATGGGAAAGCCCTGAATTGATAGGTAGATCCCTAAATCACCGAAGGAGGAAATGCTAACTTTTTAAATGTAGATTTTATTTATTAAAAAAATGTTAATCATAATGATCAAACAATTTTAAAAGCATATGTAGAATGTGTAGCTTTTTTTTGGAGACAGAGTCTTGCTTTGTTGCCTGGGCTAGAGTGCCATGGCATCAGCCTAGCTCACAGAAACCTCAAACTCCTGGGCTCAAGCAATCCTTCTGCTTCAGCCTCCAGAGTAGCTGGGACTACAGGCATGTGCTACCATGCCTGGCTAATTTATTTTTCTATATATTTTTGGTTGTCCAGCTAATTTCTTTCTGTTTTTAGTAGAGATGGGGTCTCGCTCTTGCTCAGGCTGGTCTTCAACTCCTGACCTCGAGCGATCCTCCTGCCTCAGCCTCCCAGAGTACTAGGATTACAGGCATGAGCCACCACGCCCGGCCGAAGTCTTTTTCCTCTTTGTCAAGCAACCCATTTTCTCTCCTCAATGTTATACCAGATTTCTTTTGTATCCTTTTGAGGTATTCTTCACAGTACAAATCTGCTTTTCCCTCCTTTTCACAACACATACATAGACCCCTTGCCTTCCCTGGCTAAGGGACATTTACTTACCTTAGAGTGGCTCCCTCAGTCTTAATTACATCTCCATCTTTCAGATAAACATATTGTTGCTCTCCATTTCCTATAATTTCTTCTCTATGAGGATTCCGTGGGAGTTTTTTAATACAATAGGTAGTGTCTGGTCACAAAACATGTGAAATAATAGTAAGTCACACTTTAAATGATCATTTAGCCTTTTAAGAGATCAATTTTCATAGAGCTAACGATTGTGAAATGACCATGTAAAATACTAACATTAAGAAACAAGATAGCACAAAGTTCTCCTAATGTCAAAAAGATATGGAAAAAAAACAATAGAAAAATGGGTTGAATTATAGCAGCTTATCTCTGGGATGTAACTATTTTGTATTTCTGAACAAAAGAACTCTTTATTCTCTCAGGCCCTGCTAGGTCTACATAAAAGTCTTTTGTGTTTTTCTAGTAACTCCTGGTTTATACAAAAATATGGAAGTAGTACTTCATAATTTCAGCTGGTTTTGACATCCTAACTGGTGTTGAAGAGGCAGTAATACAGAACCTGGGAACTTTATTGAGGTGCCTAATGTATAGTAAAGAAGTCATGGCGGTAGTTAGTACAAAAGGATGACAGCGTTAAGGTCCTTGCTGCGAGTGCTCAAAGGGAGCCCCAACTCCAGGGCTAAGATATTAAGCCTTTAAAATAACCTTAACCCATACGACCACTCATGACACACAAAAAAATCTATTAACTAACCAATCCACAGTGGAGTGCCAATTATCTAATCAATATACTATGAATAGTAAATACAAGCTCCATAACCTCAGAGTACTTAAAAGCTGCCATTGTCGGGGAAACAAAACTTACAATCAGGAAACAAAGAACCATATACTCAGTATCTTTTAGTGACTACTAAATGGACAATTCAGCTAATAAAAGCAGCAGGAGTTCAGAGAAAGGAGAAACAGGAAAGGATTCATAAATATGATAGAACTTGATGTGTGACTTACAGGTTCAGCAGGATGGGTAAAGATACAGAGAAGGACTTGTAAGTAAGGGGAACAGCATTAGTAAAGGCTTTAAAGTGAGAATGAGCAAGCACATGTGCAACAACATAATGCCACCAACTTGTCCAATGCAAAATACTGGCTGGGAAGAGTGGAGATAAAGTTGGTTAGGTAAGATAAGCTCAGATCAGGGAGGGCCTTAAATTGCCTTTTGCTGAATAGAGGAACTTAAACTTTACCATATGTGACCACTGCATGCTTAGTAAGACACTGAAATAGTGTTAACAGGTTGATCAACAGAGTGGCTATGAGTAGGGAGACTAAAGTGGGGAGATCAGACCAGGAGGGGATGACTGCAATATACCAGCTGGAGGGTAAGGAATATTAGAGTCAGGGTGGCAGCACTGAAAATATATGGAGGGAGAAAAAGACATTTAAAAGAAAAATTGACAAGGCACAGAAATCTGGCTAGCATGGGGGATAAAGGAGACAGAAACATTGAAATAGAAATAAAACAAACAACCCCAAACTCCATTATCTTGCATCTTAGAGACCAAAGCAAAGCAATCATATGCTTTTTTGGGAAATGACAATATATAACAAGGTTGAAATAGTAAGTTTTGTTTGTTTTTGTTTTTAATCTGTATAATTTTATCTTTCAGTAAAGGAGTGGAGGTATTACATTTCTAATTATGAGACCTTTGGTAGATAATCTTTCAAAAAATTCACAATTATCTCAAAATTATAAAATATAATATCATACTATAAATTTGCATCAGTTTTCAAAATTATGTGCAAATATAAATGAAAACACATATCTTAGTCACAATAGTCATTAACAGACAGGATGGAGAATGCTAAAAGCAATCACATAATAATAATTATTTTTAGTAATTCATTGAGACAGAATTCATACTATAAAATCCACCCTTTAAATGTGTACAACTCAGGAGTTTTTTAGTACATTTAAAGAACTGTACAACTATCACCACTATCTAATTTTTGAAGCCCCTAAAAGAAACTCTGTACCTAGTGATAGTCTCCATTTGTTTCTTCTCAGCCTCTGGCAATCACTTACATACTTTCTGTCTCTATCTTATAATTATTTTAACAGGAATAAACTCTCAGTCATTTGTTAAAGTTTGTATAATGGATTAAAATATCATTGGTAATGCTAATTATTTAAGCTAAAACAAACATGTGATATTGTTTATGTGTAATAATTTCTAATAAAAACACATTCTAATTGAATAGCACAGAGGCAAACATTTGACTCCGAGGACTCAACTGTGACATTATGTGGCAAAGACCCAACCTCAGCTGCAAAATAATTTTTAATTATCAGATACCAGAACATATTTTACAACTGTGGTCCGCCACCCCCAGGCTGTGGACTGGTAAGGGTCAGTGGCCTTTTAGGAATGGGGCTGCACAGCAAGAGGTGAGTGGCAGGGCAAGCGAGTGAAGCTTCATCTGTATTTACAGGCACTCCCCATCGCTTGCATCACTGCCTGAGCTCTGCCTCCTTCCTGTCAGATCAGTGGCAGCATTAGATTCTGCATTATGGTGAGTTGTATAATTATTTCATTATATATTACAGTGTAATAATAATGAAGTACACAGTAAATGTAATGTGCTTGAATCATCCCTAAACCACCCCCCACGCCACTGGTCCATGGAAAAGTTGTCTTCCATGAAACCGGTCCCTGGTGCCAAAAAGGTTGGAGACTGCTGTTTTACAAGATTTACTTAAAAACAAAGCAAAAAACTCAACTGGGAATACATAGTTCTCGCATCTAGTAAAATTCTGGTTCCCTGCAAGACACTAGGAGTTCCCAAATTATACCCTGATTTTATTTTAAAATTTTGTAAGCAGTTTGCTTTGAAGTTACTGTATCTTCCCATAAAGATCTTATAAATGGCATTTGTATTTTTGGTGTGGCCTATAAAAATACAGGTTGTTAGGGAATGATTCTGTATGCTTTCATTATGTGACATTCTAGAACAGGCAAAACTAATGTATAGTGAAAGAAAGTAGATGAGTGTTTGCTGGAGGTTCACATAGGTATTTACATTTGTTAAAACTTACCAAGCTGTACACTTAAAAAGGGCACGTTATGTATGTATATTAAAGCTCAATAAAGTTGATTTATGAAGGAAAAAAACAGGCCATAAACATTTTAATTTTTCAAATTGACCCTCATGCTAAAAGAGTTGACTAATGTAATAAAGCTAATTAAGAAACCTCAGAATAGTTTTTTAATTCACAAAATTTGATAGGTAGATAGACAAGACAAGGAAAGTCAGAGTGAGAGATTATATGAGTCCCCATGGCACTCAGTTCCCTTGGATTGGAAGAAGAGAGGTAAAAGGGAAAGAAAGTTAGGTTAGACAGTTTTATATAACTTGTAGTCTGATAATATATTAAGTGTGGTAGCTGAGACTATCTTGGTGTCCCAATTGTAGCCTCAAGGCCTAAAAAAACCTATTTTTTAAAAATAATATTTGAATGCACATGCAAGTCTTTGTGTGAATGAACATCCTTGACCTCCTTGCTATGCTTTAAACATGCCAAGCACACTCTCATACCAGCATCTTTGCTCCTCCAATGCCCTCTACCTGGCATGCCCTCATCTCAGGAGCTTACTCCTTCTCCCTGTCCAACCTAGAAATAATGGCCCCTGCTCTCTTCCACTTTACTCTCTCCTCTTTCTCTTCTTGTAGTTTTATTTCCCTTCGTACCATCCATCATCATCTAATCTATTATTTATTTACCATTTATCTTTCCTGCTGGAATGAAAGGTAGATAGAACAGTGCCTGACATATAAAAGTAACTTGAATATTTGTTAAATGAATGAATCTAGGTATATGATGGTGGAGTGAGAGAATAAGGTGAGAGATGGTAAAAATTCAATACTGAATAAGTTTCAGGGACAAAGACTTATCAATAAAATGACATTTCACCTCAATTTCAGTATATCTTAGTAATTACTTTCAAGTTATGAAAGGCCTGAGAGCATCTGTTTAGAATGTGGACAGTCACAGCACCTGCTTCACAGTATCCACATAAAGTGTTTAGCACAGTGCCTGGCACAGAGTAAATGCTCAACAGTTGTTAGTTATTATTAATAAGTCTGAAGCAGTAATTGTCACATAGACTAAATTAAAACTGACCTTCATCACTGAGAAAAGGGAAAGAGAGGGAGAAGATTTGAAACAGAAAACAGGACTTTTCCTTTCCTTTGTTAAAACTGGGGACAGTATTCAAGTCATTTCTAAAAGTACCATTTAAATATATTCAGTTTATATTAGGTTTATACATTACTTAGCTCTGTAACTGAAACAAATTATTCTCCAAACATAGCTTTCCTTAGTGAGCTCAGTGAATGCTTTCTGTTTACCATTATTAATGCTTTTACAAATATCTTCTATGCCGCCAGTATGATCGCGGTGCCAATGAGTCACTATGATTTCCTGGATTGCTGTGTTAAATTGAGTTAGAGCCTGCTTTAAACAGATGATATATTCTGGAATTGCTGGTTCTCCAGTGTCAATGAGGATTTTCCTGAAAATTAAATGGAAGATAATCACAAAATTGGAACAGAGTTAATATTAGCATATTTCTCACACAGATAATTTATATTAAAGAAACTGCATAAATTGTTTTGCTTTCAACATGCTTGTAAACCAGCCAAATGTCACTTCAACTTAACTACAGTAATCTCACCATAAGAAAGTTGTTTGAGGCCGGGCGCTGTGGCTCACGCCTGTAATCCTAGCACTCTGGGAGGCCGAGGCGGGAGGATCGTTTGAGCTCGGGAGGTCAAGACCAGCCTGAGCAAGAGCAAGACCCCGTCTCTACTAAAAATAGAAATAAATTAGCTGGACAACTAAAAATATATAGAAAAAATTAGCTGGGTATGGTGGCGCATGCCTGTATTCTCAGCTACTCGGGAGACTGAGGCAGAAGGATTGCTTGAGCCCAGGAGTCTGAGGTTGCTGTGAGCTAGGCTGACACTACGGCACTCTAGTCCAGGCAATAGAGTGAGACTCTGTCTCACAAAAAAAAAAAAAAAAAGCTGTTTGAAAAATATTATAGTTAAGTCTCAACAAGGAATAATAGCAGTAATCTTGAACACTTACATAGCAATTAAAATAAACATGGCACTGTTCCAAGGAACTTACATATTTTAATTGTATTCCTCCTAACAACTGTTTAAGGTAGATATTTCATGATTATATTTAGAAATTAAGTAACTTACGCAAGGTTACTCAGCAAAGAAATGGCAGAACCAGCTTTGAAACCCAGGTATTTTGTTGCCAAAGTATGTGCTCTTATATTCTCTGCCTTTGAGATCTCTTATCTCAATATATCTCAAATGTCTCACAGATATGAAAGATTTGATTCATGGAATCCCTAAAGAAACCCAGCCTTCAGCACTAGATACATAACTTATCACTGAAGTTTGCCTTGGCACCCTTAAACACACGAAAATGAAGACTGTAGGGAAGCATGGGGGAAATGCCTGAGCTGTTTTCTTTCTTTACTTAGACAACACTATTAGTAACATTTTTTTGCTTGTGGCTCTGAACCTTCCTTACACTTTTTGTTTGCCCTTCCTCACTTTTTTATGGGGTGGCCTTTCTCTATGAAGTTTTCCTGAACTAAAGATATCAGGGTGACATTTTCCTCAAGAACCAATTCACAAACTTCTGGCCTAATTCATGTTTCACAGTAACACCTCACTAATTGAGGCTGGAGAGAGATTAGTCTTGATGAAATGTCTGAGTCATTTATTCATTCATTAATAACTGTTTATAGATTACCTACTATGTGTCATGCCTTTATTTCTTGCAGTAAGACAAAACTCCTAACATTCTAGTGGAGGCTGGTAAGGGTGAGCTGTGCAGGAATGAAAATGAACAATAAAAGTAACAGATAATAGAAAGCATTTTACAGAGCACTAAAATTGGGTATATATGACAGGAAATAACTGGATGGCTATTTTATATTGGATGGCTTGCTTCCCTAACCCTATTCCCTGAGCCCCACAGCCAATAAAAACAAAGTGGCCTCTCAAAGGGGAGGAAAGCAGTGGTCTTATGGCCTATTGGCCTCTGTCTACACTCTAAGCTCATAGGGCAGTGGATAAATTTCAGAAGCACAGCTTTGAACTGTGTTCCAGAGACAGAAGACCAGATGGTTACACTGGTCCAAGGGGGCACTGTAAGGCCCTGTTGGCAGTGGAAATGTAAGGAAGAGATGGCTTAAAGAACATTTAGAAGGTGCAATCAACAGGAATTTTTTTTTTTTTTTTTTAAACAAGTGGCTGTGGAAGAGAAGGGAAATAGATAATGATTCTGAGGTTTCTAGGTAGGATGATTGGTGTGCCATTATGCAAGACAGTAAACACTGGAGGGAGCAAATTTGAGATGAATTTGATTTGGCTCACAGTGAATTTTGATGGTATTCCTAGACATCTTCCCTTGCTTTTCCTCCATAGCAATTATTACTATGTAACACATTATGTACTTACATGTTTATTTTATCTATTGCTTATCTTCACAACTTCCACCACCCTACAAATTTGAGCCTTATGAGGGCAAGTACCTTGTCTGTTTGGTTCAAGGAATTTACAGATTTCCATATCTATAATATATTGTGCCATGCTGGGCACTGTGCATATTTAGTCACACTAAATTAAAAATATGCAAAACTATAATAGAATGATACTTCCAATAATATTCTCTAGCCCACTATCCTAGATTTTAGCTGCCTCCATGAATTTGGGGTTATTTACCACAAATTCTTCTGCTCCTTAATTAGTGTCACTCAAACTGTTTTGGGGGTCTTCTGTGGACCTTGAGAAGAATCCTTCCATGCTTCAGATCAAGACCTCTCAAATTTTTTCAAACCATTAAGGTATCTTTTGATTACTATTTTTGAATCCTTCCCTTCCCCTCCTTCCAAGAAACTCTGTTTTGCAGTATCTCATCGTCTAAAACTGAATTGAAATCTCTGTATTTTTAATTACAGACCAGATCATATCATGCTTATCAAAAGTCATGACAAAATTAACAGGGTTAGTGTACAGACTTGACAAAATCTAGTAGCAAAGATAACAGATTTTTCAGAATGCCTGTGCTGCCTGTTTGCAGGTAAAAGTGTGAGTGACCACAGACAGGCCTCTGCCGCTAGAGAACACGGTTCCTGGGACTTCTTTTTAGTCTCCTAGTGGTCCTGTCTTGGGCTAATAAAACTAGGAATAGCAAAGAAAGGAATATCAAAGTAAGGAAAAACGACTCTCACAAGTCCTGAATTAAACACTGTCTGTTCAGAACAAAAGAGGGTGTCTAGATGCTATAAAACCTAAAAAATGAGTTTGTATCAAGCATTAAGGGGAAAAAATAATCACTCTGATAACATCTTACATTGCCATACCAATTTAAACCATCTGGAGCTTTCATATATGTTAATATTACCTCTTTTGATCCTCAGATCAACTCTAAGGAGGTATTATTATTTTGCTTTACAGAAAAAGAAACTAGTTTTCAGAAACGCTAAGTGATTTGTTCCAGGTCATATAACCAGAAAGAAGCAGTGCTGGGACTAGATATTCAGCTATAAGGTCCAGTGACTTTCCCATTCAAAACACTGCCTCTCTGGTGGAAGAGGACTGCTTATGTGAGCACCTAGAATCATTCTTCATGTAGCATAAATAAAAGTTCAGCTATAAATTAGAAAAAAAAAAGTTCTCAGTTTCCTCCTTAACAAATAGTTATTCTATCTGTAATGTCTGTAAATAGCTATTGCAGATTATTAGATAGTATTATTCCTATGTGGGCTGGCTGAATTTGCTCTTCATGGCCACAGATAATATCCCTATCTTGGGAGGTCATTTTCCAAATGCAGTTATGCTAATAAAGGGCTCAAGAGAAGAGTGTGAATGAACCTGTACAGGTCTACGACTGAATTGCACTAGAGGACAGTGCCTGGCATATAGTAGGCACACAACAATCTGCTACATGGAGAAAAAAAATTCCTCAACTGATGGGAAAGCTGGTAGAATCAAATTCCTCTGTGTAGGTATTTTATATCAATATTAAGATAGCTATTAACTGGTCTCTATTTGCTGTTACTCTTACAAAATCATTAGATAGAATTTTCTGAGCACATACTCTGAACCAAGTGTTGTCTAGATGTTATCAGGAAAGCAGAAGTGATAAAAATAATAGCTAACATTGTATGTTTTCCACATGCTAGAACTTAAGTACTTTTGGTATATGCTTTTTCATTTAAATTTCACTGAATCCTCATATCATCCCTATGAGGTAGGTACTATACACCTAACTCTTACTGTAGAAGTAAGGAATCTGAAGCTTTGAGAAGTAACTGTCTTGTCTATAAATGGAGCCAGGATTCTAATATAGGTAACCCAAGTCCAGAGTTTTAACTCTATTCCACTAGACTGCTTTTTCGTATAAGATACACTATCTGCCTTCAAACTACACACAGTTTTGAGAGGAGAGGTTAAAATTGCAGCTTTTGGAGGTTCTCAAGCAGAGGAGGAACATGGAAATACTCTGGACAATTTGGCTATCATTTGTTGATTCAAATACTTATTGAATACCTATGTACAAAGCATCATGGTTAGGTCTAATAGTGCTTTAGTGAAATTCATTTGGCATCTATGGGCTGATCACATGAGGAAGGAAGATCAGCTAAAACTTTATCATCCAGCAGTTCTAGAATCTTAACAGTGAAAATTAAGATGTAGGGAGCCCTCATTCATTCAGCAAATATTTACTGTACTACCCATGTTGTGTACAAGGCTCTGTGCCAGGTGCTGGGGATGTGACAATCAATACACCTTCATTGAATTTACATTCTAGTGAGGCATGAAGGTGTGGAAAGACATTAAGCTGCTTGAACAACAAAAAAAAAGTTTATTATTGTTGAGATATGGGCCATGAAAAATATGGAGTGCTAAGGTAGTGTATTACATTGACCTAACCTAGTTGGAGAGGACAAGAAAGACTTCCATTGAGGAAAGGATACTTCAACTGAGCACTAAAGGATGAGTGAGGTTAGCTGGGTGAAAAAGGGAGGAATGAGTGGAAGACAGAGAGGAAAGCATGAAAGCTCTGAGGCAGAAATGATACAACTCATGTGAGGGACTATAAGGCCAGCAGGGCCAGAATGGGAGAGGTTCGAGAGGAGCCTGATGAAGCAGATGGAGGCCAGTATATGTAAAAACTCCCAAATTTCTGTCAAATCACAACTTGGTAAGAGAAAGAGAGAGGAAAAAACAAAACAACAACAACAAAAAAAACAACTACTCTGGCTACTTGGGGGGACACCTAAATAGAAGAGAAACAAAAGGAGATGCAGAGAAGCCAGTTAGGAGGCTATTACAGAAGCCTTCGCAAGAGGTGCACTGGTTTGGACTGGGTGATAGCAAGGGACATGAAGAGATCTTCATAACAGCTTGGATGTGTGGTAAGAACCAAAGAAATGTCAAGGAGGGCACTTAGGCATTTCCCTTGATCAAATGTGGGGATGGTTCTGTTTACCAAGATACCGACGACTGGAGGAGGATCTCATTTAGTTTCCTGTGAAAGCCTATGTGTTCAGTTTGAGAAACAAATTTCAAGTGGCTCTTAAGAGTCATCCAAGTAAAGATTTAAAAGTCAGCTACCTGAGTCTGAAGATAAACTATGGATTTTGCCTAATCTGGAGCTATATATTTGGGAGTTAATAATAATAGGTAAAGCCAAGAAAGTATGCAAGATTATCTGGGTTGAGAATACATTATGAGAACAGAACAGAGGTTAGGATTGCATCTTGAAGAACTCAAATAATTAAAGATCTTGTAAAGAAGATGACTCTATAAAGAATGAGAAAGATGGCCAGGCGTGGTGGCTCACGCCTGTAATCCCAGCACTCTGGGAGGCTGAGGCGGGTGGATTGCTGGAGGTCAGGAGTTCGAGACCAGCCTGAGCGAGACCCCGTCTCTACTAAAAACAGAAAGAAATTATCTGGCCAACTAAAATATATATACAGAAAAAAAAAATTAGCCGGGCATGGTGGCGCATGCCTGTAGTCCCAGCTACTCAGGAGGCTGAGGCAGTAGGATCGCTTAAGCCCAGGAGTTTGAGGTTGCTGTGAGCTAGGCTGAGGCCACGGCACTCACTCTAGCCCAGGCAACAAAGTGAGACTCCGTCTCAAAAAAAAAAAAAAAAAGAATGAGAAAGAGCATCCGGAGAGGTAAGAGGAAATCTGGAGAATGTGGTGTTGGCAAATAAAGGTGGGAACAGTCAATGGTGTCTAAAGATAATAAAGCTCAAGGAAGATGGGAATAGAAAAATGCCATTGGGTTTAGTGATATAAAGGCAACCAGTGATTTTAGAACTGTTTTGTGAAGTGGAACAGGTAGATACCAATCTCAGAACATCTGCTTTGGACCCAATTAATAATTATTTCTAGCCACCATTTACTTTATACCTTTTACTTTATAGAGCAGTATCACTTGCACTAATTTATTCTAGCTCAACTATATGGAGAAATAATTTAAATAGTGTGATTCCACCGGCTATTCTACTCCATGAGTTTATGAAATAGTGTTAAGTAGTTTAAGATGACAGATCATGAATCTGCTTTTCCCAGTCAGTTTCAGGTCCTTTAAGTCACTTTTAGCACAAGCACTTCGCTATGCTGAGTGTGATTCTAGTGTTTAAAGATACAGTATGTATTTTTCATACAACATGGCCCCTAAATGCAAGCCAACGTCATCTGGTTTCAAACAGAACCAGCCATCTGTTTCAACGCTGGAAGAAAAGCAGGTTGTGCCGAACTTATTGTGACAGTACATGGATCTCCAATATGGTGTTGTTCTAAGAGACTTTCTAGGGTAATTTCAACCAAATGCCATTTTCCACCTGCAATAGTGACTTTGGAACCATAAGATGACACACTGAAGAGAGAATGTCTGCGGATTTCCTGCTGAGGGAGTACCAGCCAAGACACACTGTACTCTAAAGAGCTGGTATTTCTTCTGTTTAATACTCTATCCTCCTAGATTCTGGAGGCAGCCCAAAGCTCTTGTACTTACCTGATCCTACTGTGTTCACTCTGCACTCAACCTTTTGCCTGCCCTCTCACTCTACTGCTTCTAAAATTCTTATTTACTGGAAAAAGGCAAACACAGTAGATATTTCCAATGAAAACTCAATGAGATATATTTATTAAATTCTTTTTAATAATCAATTATTATTTTTTTTTTTTTTGAGGCAGGTTCTCACTGTGTCACCTGGGCTAGAGTGCAGTGTTGTCACTGCAATCTGAAACTGCTGGGCTCAAGCAATTAAAGCCACAGCCTCCTGAGTAGGTGAGACTACAGGCACACACCACCATACCCAGCTAATTTTTTCTATTTTTTGTAGAGAAGAGGTCTAGCTCTTGCTCAGGCTGGTCTCAAACTCCTAGCCTCAAGCAATTTCCAGCTTCAGCCTCCCAAAGTGCTGGGATTACAGGCTTGAGCCACTGTGCCCGTCCTTCAATTACATTTTCAAAAATATTTGTAATGTCTTGACTGCACAATTAAATTCTATGCTTAAGAGGAACTATATCACATTTTAACCTTGTATTATCTAGGTTATTTAGTAAAGACCACAAAAGTTGCTCAATGCCTACTAAGACATACTATGCAGCAAGCCAAGCCTCCCATTTATCAATAATTCCATTAAAAGAGAACGCAGCTCAACAAGGGGGAAAATATCTTCTCAGAAATACAAATATGTTGTCTGCAAAATAACTCAAAGAGGTCACACCCAATCTGTAACTAAAACCGAAATTAGTTACTTTCAGCTCCTCTTTCCCACCGGCTAGGGGGGTTCTTTCGGGTTTCACAAACTCAAGCAATGTGGAAGCCAAGAAACTGCTGCCCTCTGCTGCTGAGTTTAGGAAATGGCCTCAGCACAATTAGCCGCTTTTGTGAAGGGAAGTTACACTCTGGGCAAAAACATCAGTGAAAGTCAGGTGAGCAAAGTAAACGCCTCCTTGGACTCAACTTCAGGAAATCCTAATTTCTTAGATTAAACACGCTCACCCTGGCATTCAAACATCACGTAAACTAAAATCAGGTTTCAAAACAGGAAGTTAGGGTTTGTTTTCATCATATCTCCCTAAGTTAGAGAGGTTACCACCCTGGGCGCTCGTAATCTGGCGCAGCTCCGGGATCCGGACCGCCGCGCGCGTCCCGAGTCGGGCTGCCCAAGCCGGGGCTGGACGCCGCGCTCCCCGCTGCGGGCGCACAGGCCTCTTGGCCAGGGGCGAACGGTTGTCACAGCCCCAGCTCGGCGGGTCCCGCGGGGGGTTGATGATACTGGGGCGGGGGGGCGAGGGAGGGACGTTTACCTGGGGCCGGTCCCCACTAGGTAGGTGTTGGTGCCCTGCAGGGTCATAGGACCCGGGTTACAGCCCAACACACGCACCACTCGACTGGACAGCCGCTCGATGCGCTGCAGCACGGCAGCCATCTCCGCCTCAGCCGCCCGCCGCGCGTGACGTACCCGGCGGCCCAGCACAGCGTGGGCCAACCAAGCAGGCCGCGGGTCGGGAGCAGCGCTCACGTGACGCCGCGCGAGCCTGGAAGGAGAGGCTTGGCCTCCGGGTCGGGGGCGGGGCCAGAGGTCACGTGGCGCCGCGCGGGCGGCTGCGGAGGGAAGGCCGGCGCGTGGCGTGAGGTGGCCTGAGGCGAGGCGGGCGTGTGGGCCTGTCGCAGAGCTTGGTGCTTCGCAGGGGTTTGTGTCCAGGCGGGCGAGTGCATGCGAGTGGACTAGACACTTTTTAACCTGCAAGTTTTGGGATGGAGCCCGGAGCAGGCAGGTTTGACGTTAGTTATCGAGTGCTAAACACTGGGAACGATGGCGCGCCAGGTGTTTAGGTTATGGCGGAGTGTGTTTGTGAGAGGTGGCCCGTTTATCTTTCATAAGAAATAGTGGCAATTAATTTTTGCTTAGCGCTTACTTCTGTGCTGAGTGCTTTCTGCAAACGTCTCATTTAATCCTCAAAACAACATTAAGAGGTAAACACTATTTTTTGTCACCATTTTACAAATGAAAAATGGAGATTGGGAAACTTGCCCAGGTGCCAGAGCTTTGCGAACCCACCTCTGCAGCCTTGTTCCTACCCGCCTTGCACCAGCACTTGCCCCTGGGGAGACTCCTGAGCTTGCTTCTCTCCCTGTGCTGCCCAGGAAACTGGGTTGGTTTGGTGGAGGAGTTTTATGCCCAACATCAAAGGGACTTAATTTTTCTGTAATGAGTTCTTTTCTAATCAGGCAAATATTAACTGCTGCTTCCCACTAAAAAGTTGAATTACAATTTACCTGAAAGAAAATGTAGAGATCCTGTAATCAATTCCATGGAGTTATGGGTAACAATTGTATGTAATCATTACCCCAAAAGGGATGTAGAACATAGCCACCATACCAGTCCACTCTTTTTAAAAAAGTAATTAAGGAATTGACACATTGGACGCTTGATTCCAAAATTTAGGATAGGCATTTTTAACATTCTTTTTGTTGTAGATATTTCTGAAGAAAAAATTATTAACTTACGTTTATTTTACAAATCAGCAGCATAATTTTCTGGATTAGTTGAATGACATTCATTATGTGTGAGAAATGTCTTTGCCTTGTTTCACAAGTGTTTAAAAACCGTTGCTGAAATAATCATATAAATTATTCCGTTTGCCATGGGAAGTTAAGCAATATACTCTTCAGAAATCCTTGGAGTTGGAGTAACCATCAAAATCTACATTCCGGAGTCCTAGCACTTTGGGAGGCAGAGGCAGAAGAATCCCTTGAGGCCAGGAGTTCCAGACCAGCCTGAGCAACATAGTGAGACCCTGTCTCTACAAAAAATAGAAAAATTAGCTGGGCCTAGTGGCACACCTGTATTCCCAGCTACTTGGGAGGGTGAGCCAGGAGGATTGCTTGAGCCCAGGAATTTGAGGTTCCGGTGAGCTAGGATGATGCCATTGCACTCTAGCCTGGGTGACAAAATGAGACCCTGTCTCAAAAAAAAATATATATATATACATATATATATATTTCAGGCATTTCAACCTACCAAGATGTATTTATGGTAGCCATTAATTAATAGCTATTCAGGCAGGAAGCTGCCTCCATTCTCCCTTTTTAAGAACTCTATTGGAAAGTCAGTGAACCCTGGAGAAGAGAGTAGAGTAGTGATTTAGTGATTTCTGGACCATACTGCCCTTCCTGAGACTCTGGGCAGCTCCTTTCTCTTATTCTTTAGCTTTTTTTTTTTAAATTAAAATTTCACTTGTGCTTTCCATCTTGATTTTAATAAATTTCCAAGCTCCTCATTTGGAAGTTGAAGAAATGAGCCCAACAAATGATATAAAAGTTAAGTGACTTATGTAGAGTTATACAAGGAGACTCTAGCAGAAGACCACAGAGGGTAGATAGTGAATATAGTTTGGACAAGTTGAAATTGAGGTGATTGTGGTATATACAGATAAATCTATAGACAGCTATATGGGTTAATCTCAGAGGAGAAATCTAGGCTACAGATACAAAATTAAGTCTTTGTGGATATGTTTAGCAATGTGACTTGAAGTTTAAGTTCCTCTACAAGAAATAAGACCAAAGATTTTTACATTCTGTTCAGTTACACTTGCAATCATTTATTATTTGCCTAAAACATGCAAAGTATTATTGTAGACATATTGAGAAGGTATTGAAAATGAATAAAATAGTCTTTGTTTTCTAGAGGGTCATAACCATGAATGAGACATTACATGACCTTATTTTAAAGCATAAGTAGGCTGGGTGCGGTGGCTCATGCTTGTAATCCCAGCACTTTGGGACGCTGAGGGGAGAGGCTTGCTTGATTGAGGCCAGGAGTTTGAGACTAGACTGGACAACATAGTGAGAGCCTATCTCTATAAAAATAAGAAAAATTAGCTGGGTATGGTGGCATCTGCCTGTAGTCCCTGCTACTGGGGAGGCTGAGGTAGGAGGATTGCTTGAGCCCAGGAGTTCGAGATTATAGTGAGCTATGATCACGCCACTGCACTCCAGCCTGGGCAACAGAGCAAGACCCTGTCTCTAAAAAAATTAAAAAAAAATTATATGTGGGGAAATCTTAGAAGTGTAGGTAATAAAGTGGTAGGATTGCAAGGAGGAATGGGGAGAATCATACTTATTGAGAAAATCTGGGAAAGTTTAAAGTTGGTGAGTTTTGAGCTGATTTTTTTCTTCCCTTGAGACAAGGTCTTGCTCTGTCACCTGGGCTAGAATACAGTGGCATCATCATAGCTCACTGCAACCTCAAATGATCCTCCTGCCTCAGCCTCCTGAGTAGTTGGGACTACAGGTGCATGCCACCGCACCTGGCTAATTTTTCTATTTTTTTGCAGAGACAGAGTCTCTCTTTGCTTAGGCTGGCTTTAAACTCCTGGTCTCAAGCGATCTTCCTGCCCCAGACTCCCAAAGTGCTATGATTACTGGTGAAAGCCACCGCACCCAGCCTTGAGCTGATTCTTAACAGATTGTTAGAACTTATCAGAGAGATGGCAGTTATTCTAGACAGTAAATAACCTTGAGCAAAGGCTTGGAAATGGAAGAAAAGTAGTGTTTATTTTAGGAATAGAGACCAATAATCATGTTCTTGGGGCATAGGGTTTGAGAAAGTATACAGGTCAAAAAGTAGGTAGGGTTAAGTTAATTATACTTTTTCAGGGTATTTCAAATTGAAGAATCTCTCTCCTTTTCAAACATGACTTGTTATCCACTTGTATATGCTGTTAGGAAAATTGTATTTTCCTAAGACTTGATTGACAAATACAGTGAAACTTTAGAACTTCGTCACCCTATATGGGAACCATGTCATTTCTTCCCTTCAATGAGGTAGTTATAAAGGGTGTACTGTATTCACAGTGATACAGACTTTTATCACTAGGTTGGAAAATGCCACATGTGACTAACAGGTGATTTCAGTTTCAGTTTAGTATTCAGTCTTAGAAGTTTACACACCCTTTAATTATACTTGTTTTCAGTGAAGAAGAAATAAAAGATTTATAAGATCAAGATTTTCCAGAAGATACTTTGAATTAAAGAAAGCTTTTTATTTTTGACTGGTAAGTCTGTATTTTATGTGTGTTAAATTTGATCTACAAGCGAAAGTTTCTCAGCTTTTTTTTTCTTTTAAATATTTACTTTAGGCTGGGCGTGGTGGCTCACGCCTGTAATCCTAGCACTCTGGGAGCTCGAGGTGGGAGGATTGCTCGAGGTCAGGAGTTCCAAACCAGCCTGAGCAAGAGCGAGACCCCGTCTCTACTAAAAATAGAAAGAAATGATCTGGACAGGTAAAAAAACATAGAAAAAATTAGCCGGGCATGGTGGTACATACCTGTAGTCCCAGCTACCCGGGAGGCTGAGGCAGAAGGATTGCTTAAGCTCAGGAGTTTGAGGTTGCTGTGAGCTAGGCTGACACCACGGCACTCTAGCCTGGGCAACAGAGCGAGACTCTGTCTCAAAAAAAAAAAAAACAAAATCTACTTTATTGCAGAGAGATGTACAGTTGGCAAAGGTTATGTATTTTTGCTGGCAGCCAGCTAGCCATGTAGCTAGGTTGACCTCTGAATGAAATTAGATTGAAACTGTCCTATTAAGTCAGTAAGTATATGAAGTCTCCTATGAAGCCAAATTTTGTAGGTGGCATTATTTTTCCTAAGATGGTTTTGGAATTTTGATCAACTGTAGAGCTAGAGATGAACTGTCTTTAATACAAGTTATCTCACTATGTGGTTATTGAAAGAGCTCTGGGCTCTCTTTATGAGAGCGGCTATGTTTATTAGCTTGCTGTGTTGGCATTGTGTTCTTCCTGACTAAATTAGGAATATGGACATTGCTATATCAGATTAATCTATTGAGTCTAATGTTCTGTCAACAGTGCAATTCCTGTTTCTTAGAAATTATTTTTCATGTCTTGTAAAACTTGACTCAAAACTTCTAGTGTTAGCTGAATGTGGTGGCATGCACCTGTAGTCCCAGATACTCTGGAGGCTGAGGCGGGAGGATTTCTTGAGCCCAGGAGTTTGAGACAAGCCTGGCCAACATAGCAAGACCTTGTCTCTAAAAACAACAGCAACAAAAAACTGCTAGTGCTTTTCTTATTCATCCTTGGTAAAGGAAGCACTCTTTATGGGTAGAGAGATTAAGAAATGTGCACATGGAGTGCTGAGTTATTAAAGTCTTTAGTTTTAAGGAAATTATCTACATCCAAAACAGTTTAAGTGAAATTTTAGCTCAATTATTGCCTTATAGTCAAGTTTCACTCTTTTGAACACGTTCTCAGATTATAAAGTTTTGCTGAGAAGAATCAGTGGAAAATAAGTTAAAGACTTCTGCTTAGAAAGGTCTAGTATCACATCATTTGCAATTCTGTCTGTATTTCTCCTTCCCTTTTTTTTTGTTTTTTGAGACAGAGTCTTGCTCTGTCGTCCTGGCCAGAATGCAGTGGCGTTATCCTCAAACTTCTGGGCTCAAGCAATCCTCCTGCCTCAGTTTCCCGAGTAGCTGGTAGTACAGGCATGTGCCACCATGCTCATGTAATTTTTTCTATTTTTAGTAGAGATGGGGTCTTGCTCTTGCTCAGGTTGGTCTGGAACTCCTGGTCTCAAGTGATTCTCCCTCCTTGGCCTCCCAGAATGCTAGGATTACAGGTGTGAGCCACCACACCTGTTCTGTCTTTCTTTTTTATTCCTTTACAGAAAAGAGTAATGTGCTATAGTTTTTGGTATGTCTAAAATCTGTAGGATGCTATATGCAAGCATAATAGTCCAACAACTATTAGTATTTTCTGTTCTCTTTTCGTAGACCGTGTAGTATATTGTTGTGATTAGGACCCAAATATTGAAGGGGAATGGACTTTACTCATTCGCAATGACTTACCTAAACAGCTACCATCTCTAAGCCTCAGTTTTATGGTCTGCAAAATGGGGCCAGTAATCTCCTTCTCACAAGGATTTGTGAGGATTAAATGAAATAATGTATGCAAAACACTTCACTTATAGTAAATACCCAGCAATGGTAGCTACTATTACTACTGTCTATTTTTCTACTATATACTTATTTTTCCTAGATAGTAAAGCTTAAGAAATTATATTTGTAATGGAAATGGAAGGCATATTATATATATTAAACATATCCAATATAACCATGGTAAGGAATCTCTGCCAGTATTTTATGGAACTTTTGTTTCTGGAGGAAACAATGTTTCTTCCTAATGTATGAAATCTCATCCATTAGACTTTTGAAGTAACTGTTCCTTCTACCTGGAAAGCTTTTCCATTTGAATCCACATGGATAATTCCAGTATTCAAATATCAACACCTCAGTGAATGTTGCCTTGACCAATCTAATTAATATTATGGCCCCTAATGCTCCCACCTCTACTCCAACTCCTGATCTTGCTTGCCATGCTCTGTGTTTTTTCCATAGCACTTACCACCTTGTAATAAAATATATACTTATTTATTATTTTATTGTTAATTGACTATATTTTTTATTTTATTTATTTTTTAAAATTTCTTTTTCTCATTTTTTTGCTTTGCCTCACTTTAGAAGTTGTATGATTTTATTTTTAAAATGATAGATAATGTACATATTTTTGGGGTACATGTGATAATACATTCAAATCATTTGTAAAGATAAAATCAGTCTAATTGGGATGTCCATTGACCATCTTTATCTGTTAGGATGTAAATTCCACAGGGGCAGGGATTTTTGTCTCTTTAATTACTTGGTATATCCCAAAGGAGCCTAAAATGGCACGTGGTATGTTCTAAGTAAATATTTAATTAATTCAATCGAACAGAACCTTTCTGTTCTGTTCTGTTAGGAGGATTAACTTTATCCTTCTAAACTCCATGTGTATGTTGGGCTTGATGTCTTTCATTTTAAGACAAGAATATCTGCAGGGATATCCATGGCCTGCTAGATTGGAAAAAGTCAGATTTTAAAATGATTTTTTCCATCCTGATGGCTACAGCATTCTTGACAGGAAAAGTAGTGATTATGAATGTTTTTTTTTAATTCTGTGAGAAGAATGAAATACCTTTATTCTGAAGACTTTTAAAAAACATACTTATAAGTGGTAAAATGATAAGAACACAGTATTAGTTTGTGTGTGTTTTTAGGAACCCTTTTCCCTCTGAGTTTTTAAAGTAATAAATAATCCCTTAAACGAAAGCCTAATCCAGAACAAGGCCCAACTCTCTTCAAATCTATGAAGGCTGAAAGAGATAAGGAAGCTGCAGAAGGAAAATTTGAAGCTAGCAGAGGTTTCTTTTAAAGAAAGAAACCATCTCTATAACATAAAAGTGCACTGGTCATGAAGGAATGTTAGTCTAGTGTAGATCTTTCAGTTATTAATTAATTAATTAGAGAGGATCTTCCTTTGCCCTGGCTGGAGTACAGTGGCATGATCATAGCTCACTGCAGTCTCAAACTCCTAGGCTCAAGTGATCCTCTTGCTTCTGCCTCTTGAGTAGCTGGGAATACAGGTGCATGCCATCTTGTCTGGAAGTTTTTCTTACTTTTTATAGAGTTAGGGTCTCACTATGTTGCCGAGTGTGGTCTCGAACTCCTGGCTTCAAGCATTCCTCCCTCCTTGGCCTCCCAAAGTACTGGGATTACAGGTATGAGCCACTGTACCTGGGTTCAGATTTTTGATATCAGTCAAAAATCTGGATTTTTTTGTAGCACTTCTTTCAAAGTTGGAGTCAGTCTTCTCAAACCCTGCCACTGCTTTATGTTGGTAATTAATTAGGAAAACAAACAAACAAAATGCTGTTTGGTCAGACAAATCTTGTGTGAAGATTGCATTCAGTTCATGTTTGCGAAACAGTGATCATAATAGTACTGCCTACATCCTAAGTTTGATGTAAGAATTAAATTGGGACATTTTATATACAACATTTTGCTCAGTGCTTGGCACATAGTGATAAGTACATGTTAGCTTTTATTAATAAAATAAACATTTTCTCCAGTCATCAAAATTCTTTATGATTATTATTTACTGTTGTTTTCATTTTAAGAAATTATATACATAACAACATGAGTATGTATCTGTTGTAAAAAACTCAAGCAATGTAGTATAGAGAGTAAATAACTGAAGTTGTATTTGCTTCCTACTTCCAATCCCCTTTCCCTCTCCATATATAATTCAAACTGATAAATGCTATACAGGCATACCTCAGAGAAAACCTGGGTTTTGTTCCAGACCACTGTAATCAAGCAAATACCACAATAAAGCCAGTCACAAGAATTTTTTGGTTTCCTAGTGTAT
The DNA here is from genome assembly GCF_020740605.2 of Lemur catta. Classification (NCBI taxonomy): domain Eukaryota; kingdom Metazoa; phylum Chordata; class Mammalia; order Primates; family Lemuridae; genus Lemur; species Lemur catta. Next base: position 81,948,241 of record NC_059136.1, on the reverse strand, counting down.
ATAAATGGTATGTTTATACTGTAGTCTATTAAGTGTGCAACAGCATTATGTCTAAAAAAGCAATGTACATACCTTAATTAAAAATACTTTATTGCAAAAAAGTGATGATTTTCTAAGCCTTTGGTGAGTTGTAATTTTTTTGTGGGTAGAGGGTTTTTCCTTGATTTGGATAGCTGCTGACTGATCAGGTTGGGGGTTGGTGAAGGTTGGGTTGGCTGTTGTGGCAATTTCTTAAAATGAAGTTTACCACATTAATTAATTAAAGTATTTCTCTGTAGCATGCAATGCTGTTTGATAGCATTTTACCCACAGTAGAACTTCTTTCAAAATTGGAGGCAGTCTTCTCAAACCCTGCCACTGGTGTATCAACTAAGTTTATGTAATATTTTAAATCTGATGTTGTCATTTCAAAATTGTTCAGAGTCTTCACTGGTACCAGAGGTAGGTAGGTTTTTTATTTCTTTCTTTATTTTTGAGACAGTCTTGCTCTGTCACCCCGGCTAGAGTGCAGTGGCGTCATCATAGTTCACTGCAACCTCAAATTCCTGGGCTCAAGTGATCCTCCTGTCTCAGTCCCTGGAGTAGCTGGGACTACAGGCATGTGCCATGATACCCAGCTAATTTTTCTACTTTTAGTAGAGATGGGGTCTCGCTTTTGCTTGGGCTGGTCTCGAACTCCTGAGCTCAAATGATCCACCCGCCTTGGGCTCCCAGAGTGCTAGGATGACAGGCGTGAGCCACCGCGCCCGGCCCTAAAACATATTTCTTACATAATAAGACTTCAAAGATGAAATGACACCTTGATCCATGAGCCAATAAAGCTTCACCCCCACCCCGCCCCCATCTGTGGAAAAATTGTCTTCCATGAAACCTGTCCCTGTGGCGAACAGGTGGGGGACCACTGAGGTAGTCTTAAATATTTTGCTCTTATAAAAAAGGCTCTGCAAAGAGTATCTGTGCACATTTGTGAATATTTCTCTAGGATGGAATCTTAAGTGGAATTACAGGATTAAAAACATATTAAGAATGTTTCACAGCTAAAACATATATTTTAGTAGTTTTGTAATATTACATTTTATGAATCTACTTTTATTTACTTTACCATTTCCTTATATTGATACACTTAGGTTATTTCCAATTTTTTGCCACCATAAATGGTCCTGTGATAAATATCTTTGTGAATAGGTTACATTTTTAAAAGATAATCTGAGAGGACGTTGTCAACTAATAAGTATGTTTCTGAGACTTTAGATTCCCAAAGCTATTTTAAGAACTATACTTAGTGGTAATATATTATTTCTAGAAAAAGTAGAGCTTTGATAAAATCGTGGCCCAGGGTTTTTAATATACTTAAGATTTTTAGAAACTTAAATTTATGTTTCATTTTAGGTCTTGTCAGCTGTAACGAAGATCATGGTGAAACAGAAGATTGAATAAAGCCTTGTAACATTGAATCTGGATTAGAGATTCAGAAAAGAAAGTTAAAATTAGTCACTTTGGTTTTAGTGTTCCAATTTCATAATATTCTTCTTTCTTCTAAATAGATGTAAGGAGTGGAAATTAAAATTCAGTGCTTTATCAAAAGATGCACTAATATTTGTTCTGGCATTTTTTTTTTGTATGAGAGAAGAAAGTAACCAAGAGCTGTAGTGATTTATAATGAAATATACTAAACATGATTTTATGATGTCAGTTCTTGGCATTATAATCTATGTAACTGACTTAATTGTGGACATATGGGTATCTGTCAAGTTTTTCCGTGAAGGACAATATGTTTTTGGCATATTAGCATTAAGCTTTATGCTTTTTGGAACACTTGTGGTCCAGTGTTTTAGTTATTCTTGGTTCAAGGCTGATTTAAAGAAAGCAGGCCAAGAAAGTCAGCATTGTTTGCTTCTACTTCATTGCTTGCAAGGAGGAGTTTTTACAAGGTAAGCATACACTTTTGATCATTAACACTGTTTTTCTTTATCCAAACAGAGACTACCTTTTTGTATCTGGGTAGTCACATGTACAAAGGTCCCCTATTTGCATGTAGCACAAAGGTTACTTGCTCCTCACTAGTGGTGCTTAGATGAGTCATTGCTACATTGTCAGAACTGTCTAGGTTCATTAACAGAGTGTTTTAATTTACCTCATTAGGTTACTTTTTTCTGATATGTACTCTGTTTTTATAGAAAGGAAAAAGACATCTACGTCTTGTGAAATTTTTATCTTCTGTGTATGTTCTAAGCCTGATTGTGCAACTATAGATTATTACCTGCAACTCTGAGAGAGCACTTAAAGTTACTTATACCATTGATTTAACTAAATGTGATTTTTACTGTAATAATGCAGTAGCCATGTGGTGAGCTAGATTCAGAGTCATAGACAGAATTAAAAACAACCTTAACAATCATTTTGTTTGAAGCTTTATTTTTTTTTTTATTCTTATTTCAGCGTATTGTGGGGGTACAAAAGTTTAGGTTACGTATACTGCCCTTGCCCCCTCCCCCAGTCAGAGGTAAAGAAACTGGAATCTAAATAGGTCTGAGAATTCTATGATTATCCATATATTTAATTTCATATGACCTCTCCATTATTACCTTAGGGGATTTCATTCTGTTAAAAGTAATATGCAGCTTAAAAGTAAAGAAAAAAGTGAAAGGCAACTATTAAAAGAGGATAACATACTTTTTTAAAATTAGATTTTGGATTTGGGCTATTTTTATAGCTTACATAGAAGTTAATTTGTGATTCTATCTTGTTAAAAAGCAACGAATTCATGGACCTTAGTTGAAAGTATTAAGAAAAATTCCAGCTTTTCTTCTATTAATAAATAATAATAATGCCATTATGTTTGTATGGAGATTTATAGTTCTCAAAGTATTTTTCACATACTTTGTCTTTTTAAAGCTAGAATTTAATTTGTAAGAGAAACAGAATGTGCAATAAGAAAAAAGTTTACAGATTTTAGAAAAACTGGAAAGAAAGTACTTTAGTTGTTGGTATTGGAAGTCAGTTTTGGAACAGCACATTCTAAATTAGATGAAAATGTTTAAAGAAATGGAGTAAAAGTTAGTGCTGATAAGTAAGATATGTGTGTAATAAGTGAGATTTAATGAGTATTCTGTATGAGCAATAGTGAAAATTATATAGCTGTAATATCTGAAGAAGGATAATTACTTTTGCAGAGACTTTAGAAATATGTTAAGTTCTCTGTTATTTGCCATTATATTGATGGAAAATTTTCACATCTACAAAACTGTTTTCATTGGTGTTGCAAATGATGACTTTAAGGTACTGCAAGACATTGTGTTATAAATTGTGTCATAAAAGGAAGGCAAAATTACCTTGATTTTTCTGTGTCTGTTGATATACCTAGTAACTTTTTATTGGATGTCACACGTTGTATATAAAAGATGATTGAGGCTTCAAATGATGGTATTTTTCTTTTTCTCTGGAAGGCATTTAGAATAAGGTTCAGTGTACTTTTGGTTTGCCTGTGTTCCTATGGTGCAGCCTCGAAGGCGCTGAGAGCGTGATGTGGTCATTCTCACCCCCACAGGTTCTGAACACTAATCCTTATCTCCTTGGTACCACAAGACTGCCAAAAATTCTGCTTTGTTTTTCCAAGACTTTCTGCTTAGCTTTTAGCCTCTATGTTATAGTTTCAAAATTTGGCAAATGTCTTTTGGGAAAAACTGGCTGAGTTTGTGGTCCTTCAGTCTACAGTCCTTTAAGACCTCTAAAACCTATTCTAGTTTCTCTGTTTCCTAACAACAGCCTGGGGAAAAAAAATACAGATTTTCAACCTCCTGTCCTGAGTAACAGAATCAGCAAATATTCCCGGCAAGAGACATCTGTAGAAACATCAGCTCAGTTTCTAGTCTCTCTTGTTTTGACATGAGCATGGGTTTGCTCCAACATACTGAGTCCTACCTAAAAGTGTAATCCATGTACTCTTAAATTATCCCAAGTGTAAAGTAAAAAAAAACCCTTTACTGTTAATATCGATAATATAAAGACCTCAAAACATTTGAATTCCATTTAACCATGTTTCCAACTTATACATTAATATTGCTGGCTTTTAATTCTTATTTTTAATCTCACTAGATGATATTATTACTGCATTTTTTGCTTTATGTAGTTAAATTCTATTAAATTTTGTATATGTTTACCCATAGATTTACTAATCACTTTATTTTTTATTCCTTCTTGAATCTCAGACCTTCCACCTAGAATCACTTATCGTCTGCCTTCCTGAGGTCTGTTTTTAAGAATTTCATCTATTGAAGGTCTATTGGTGACATCATCATTCAATTTTTGGTTGTTTGAAAATGTCTTTATTTCACCATCATTCTTGAGAAATATTTTAGTGACTATAGAATTCTAGATGAGTTGTTATTTTCTCTCTACATCTTACATTCTCTTGTCTTTTGGTTTCCATTGTTGCTTTGGGGGAGTTAGATTTCAGTCTGACTTCTGCTCTTTGGAAAGTATTTTGTCTTTTTCCCCTTATGATTTTTCTCTTTATCTCTGGGTTTCTACAGTTTAATTATATGTTTAAGTGTAGATATTATTTCTCTTGCTTAGGAATTGCTGGTTCTCTTGATTTTGTGGATTATTATCTTCCATTGGTTCTGCACAATTCTCAGCCATTATCTTTTCTAACGTTTTCTGTACCACATTTCTGTTTCTTTCTCTTCTGGAATGCCAGTCAAATGTAAGTTAGACCTTCTCACTGTATCTAACATGACTCTTACATGTTAGATTGTTAAAATTCTTATTTTTTTACTCTTTATGGTACAATCTATAACATTTTTCATAACTCTTTTTTATTTGGCAATTATTTTCTTTCCCTGTGGCCAAGGTGTTATTACATCCAACCACTGAGTTTTAAATTTTGTTTAATATAAATTCAGAAGCTCTATCTTTTCAAGTCTATGTCACTTTTTATAGTTTTCTATTCACTGCAAATATTTTCAAACTTGTCATCTATATCTTTGCTAAACATAGTAAGCATTGTTGTTTTATTTATAATTCCAATATCTGAAGCCCTTTCAGGTTTGTTACTGCTGGCTCTGATTCTACAATTGGGTGTTCATAGTGCCTTGTTTTCCTGTATGCCTGGTATCAGTGATTGTGTTCTGGTCATTGCCCTTGAAAAAATAATTTGTGGGGCCTTCACAAAGCTCTCCCTAGAGGCTTTGACTTTGTTCCTAGTAGATGCCTGGAGATTCTATCAGATGGAGTCTACACATAATTTCATGGCTTGAGGTTCCCTGGCCTACACAGGTTATGCATACCTGGGATGCAAATCTGTTCAAGGAAAGTCTGTGTCAACAATGTATCAATCAATTTTTAAACAAATGAACTTTATTGAAGTATAATTTTATATACAATAAAATGCACATATTTAAAATATACAGTTCTAAATGACGTTAACAATATTGAGTCTTCTAATCTGCGAACACGGGTTTCCTCTCCATTTATTTAGACTTTTTTTTTAGGTTGGGCACTTGAGGATTATTTAGACTTTCTTTAATTTCCCTCAGCAATGTTTTGTAGTTTTCAACGTATAGGTTTTATACATATTTTGTTATAATTTTCTCTAAGAATTTCATTTTTTGGATACTCTTATAAATGGTATTTATTTTTAATTTCAATTTCTAGTTATTCATTGTTGTTATGTAGAATTAGTTGGTTTTTATATTGGTCATTTATCCTATATGACTTTGCTAAGTTCACTTTTTAGTTCTAGTAATTTTTTTGTGTACTCCTTAGTATTCTTTACATAATCATCATTTTGCAAATAAACCATACTGTCTTAATTACTATATCTTATAATACAACTTGATGTCATATATTCTTTTTCCTGATTTTTTAAATAGACTTTATTTTTTTATTTATTTTTGAGACAGAGTCTCTCTCTCTGTCATCCTGGGTAGAGTGCAGTGGCATCATCAGAGCTCACTGCAGCCTCAAACTCCTGGGCTCAAGCAATCCTCCTGCCTCAGCCCCCCAAGTAGCTGGGACTAAAGGCACATGCCAGGAGGCCCAGATAATTTTTCTATTTTTAGTAGAAATGGTCTCACTTTTCCTCAGACTGATCTCAAACTCTTGAGCTCAAGTAATCCTCCTGCCTTGGCCTCCCAGAGTGCTAGGATTACAGGCGTGAGCCACCGTGTCTGGCCTCAGTTAAATATGTTTGTAGGTATTTTGTCACAGTGTTTTTGATCCCTAACATTTCTTTTTTATTTTTTCTCAGTTTCCATCTCTGCTTATATTGCCCATCTGTTCTTGGATATTGTTTACTTTTTACATTACAGCCCTTAGTATGTTAATCATAGTCGTTTTAAATTCAGAGTCTGATAATTTCAAAATTCTTGCTATATCTGAGTTTGGTTCTATCTGATACTTGCTGTGTTTCTTCTAACTGTGTCTTAGAGTATGCCTTGTATTGTTTGGTTGAAAGCTTGACATGAAAAGTAAGATGGAGATACCTCGAAGAACTAAAAGTAGAACCTACCATTTGACCCAGCAATCCCATTACTGGGTATTTACCCAAAGGAAAAAAAGACATTCTATAATACAGACATCTGCATGTGAATGTTTTTAGCAGCACAATTCACAATTGCAAAGAAGTAGAATCAACCCAAGTGCCTATCAATGCATGAGTGGATTAACAAAATGTGGTATATGTATACCTTGGAGTACTATTCAGCCATAAAAAATGGTGAACTAATATCTCTTGTATTATCCTGGGTGAAGCTGGAACCCATTCTTCAAAGTGAAGTATCACAAGAATGGAAAAACAAGCACTGCATGTACTCACCATTAAATTGGTACTAATTGACCAACACATGTGTGTTGTTTGGGCACACATGAAAGTAACATTCATCCAGAGTCAGGCAGGTAGTAGGGGGGCGGAGGGGATGGGTCAATTCTCAGCTAATGGGTGCAGCGTGTACTTTCTAGGAGATGGGAATGCTTGTAGCTCTGACTCAGGTGGTGCAAAGGCAATATATGTAACCAAAATGTATCCCCGTAATATTCTGAAATAAAAAAAAAAGCTTGACATGACATATGGGTGAAAGGAAGTGCAGTAAGTAAGACTTCAGTAATGTGGTTGTAAGGTGTAGGGGAATGGGAAACATTCTGTGTTCCTATGATTAGGTATCAGTCTTTTAGTGAGCCTATGTCCTTGGTCTGTGAACTTTCTAAATGCCTCTCATTGTTCCACTAGATAGAAATACAATTGATTTTTTTTCTAACCTTACCTGCTGAGATCTTGCTAAACTCATTAATTGCAGTAGTTTTTTTGTTTGGTTTCCAGGTATTTTTCTAGGTAAATCATCATGCCATTTACAAATACGAACAGTTTGACTTCCTTGTTTAAAATATTTATTCCTTTTATTTCTTTTTCTTGCCTTATTTGACTGGTTAGCTCCTCCAATAAAATGTTGAATAAAAGGAATGAAAGCAACATTCTTGGCTTATTCTTGATCTCAGGAGTAAACTGTTGAATGTTCTCCTAGGCTGTTGTGGTTTTTCAGATGCCTTTTATCAGATTGAAGAGGTTTCCTTCTCTTTTAATATCTTGAGAATTTTTTTTTATTATGGATGAATGTTAAATTTTGTCAAATGTTTTTCTGTATCTATTGAGATGATCATATGATGTTTCATTGATTCATTTTTTTCATTGATTGATTTTATACTCTTAAACAAAATTTGTAGTCCTGGGATAGACCCAGTTAATTATGATTCTTTTTATATGTTGCTGAATTTGATTTGCAAATATCTTTTTGAGCATTTTTGTGTCCATGCCCATGAGGGATATTGGCCTGTCATTTTCTTTACTTGTGATATCTTTGCCAGGTTTTAGATTAATTTTATGTTGTCCTCATAAGTTGGAAAATGTTCCTTTTTTATTTTCTGAAGAAATTTGGACAAGACTAGTATTATTTCTTCCTTAAATGTTTGATAAAATATATTTTATCAAAATTATATTAGATGGAGTTAATGTGTAGGTTTTTGAGAACTAATTCAATTTCTTTGATAGATATAGGTCTATTCAGATTTTCTATTTGATCTTGTGTCAGTGTTATTAAATTGTATTTTTTAGGGAATTTATTTCATCAGATTTTTCCAGTTTATTGGTATAAAGTTGTTCCCAATATTTTCTTATTGTAGTTTACTCTGTGTAGGATCTTTGGTGATTTCCTATTTTCCCTTCTTGATATTGACATTTTGTATTCTCTTTTTTTTTCTTCTCCCTCTCCCAACTGCTATTCAGTCTTGGTAGAGCTTTATCAGTTTCTTCTGTCTTTTCAAAAAACCAAATTTTAGCTTTGTTAATTTCTCTGTGTTGCTTGTTTCTTTTCTATTTCATTGATTTCTGTTTTTATCTTTATTATTTCCTTCCTTCTATGTACTTAGGTTGAATTTGCTTTTCTTTTTCTATCTCATTTCTATGTTTAATTTGCTTTTCTTTTTCTTTTTCATTTCTATGGAAACCTATTGTTACCATTAATCATTTCTTCTTTCCAACGAAGCGTTTAAGCCATAACTTTCCCCGTAATTCTTGCGTTAGCTATATCTCAGACATTTTGATATGTTTTGTCTTCATTATTTATCAGTTCAAAATATTTTTTAGCTTACCTTGTGATTTCTTCTTTTACCCAATGGTTAGACTATTAAAAACTTTTTTTCAAATATTTGAATCTTCTATAGATATTTTGATGTGATTCATAATTTAATCTCTTTGTGGTCAGATAACATACTTTTATGATTTCAATCTTTTGAAATTTATTTAGATTTTATTTTCTAACATAGGGTCCATCTTTATGAATATTTCATGTATACTTATATATGTGTTTCTATAATTATTGGTTGTGATTGTCTGTAAGTGAAATTTAGTGAATGTGGTTGACAGTGTTATACAGATACTGTACAGTCTTACTGATACTGTGCTTAGTTGTTAGAAGTGTTGGGAAAATTGGATAGCCATTTAGAAAGAAATAAAATATGTAAATTTTAATTGGACAATAATATTTTTCACACGAAGTTCAGGCTCAGGCCATGCCCTACCATGGCACATGATCTGGAAAAGAGTTTAGCCTTTTCTGTAGAGGTGAAATCTTCATTCTGTGGAAGTGGTGGTAAAATCTTCAAAAGTATATTGGTAGAAACAGAAGTGAGAATTGAGAGAATTTCAAAATGTAGTTTATGTTTTTAGCATCCCTCAGTCTTTGATGTGATAAAATATGGGCTCTAATTCCTTCAAGCCAGGAGAAAGTTTGAAAGGATAATCTGGAAGAGTTTTGTTTCTAGAGTAACACTCCCTCCGTGCCCCTTATATCCATGCCACAAGTGCAAGGAAAGAGTTTTTGTCTGTATACCATAAGAATAGACAGACCACAGACTTTTTTTTTTTTAAATTGACTACAATTGAATAATAAGCAATAGCCAATATGAGAACACTAAAGGTTTTTATTAACTTTAGAATTGGGATAATTTAATATAGCATATTATGGGGTATACTACTAGGTAGGATACTACATAGCAGGATAAATTTCAGATGAATCAAATATTTAATGTAAAAAACCCATAAAAGTATTATAAGAAAACATGGGAGAATTCATTTATAACCTTGGAATGGGGAAATATTTTATAACTATGACTCAAAATCCAGAAGCTATAAGAATTATAGATTTGACTATAAAAAATGCATGCTAATAAACAAAAGCAAAAATCTCCAAATAAAAGTAAAAGCAAAGCCACCAGGAAAACACTAAGGGAAAAATATTTGCAATTTCTAAAAGAAAAAGGGCTAGTCCTCTAATATTTAAAGAGCTTCTGGAAGTCAAAAAGTAAAAGACCATTCACACAATAGAAAAATGGGAAAAGAATAAGGGTAGTTCATAGAAAAGGAAATATAAATGAGTTTTAAGTTGCATGAAAGATGCTAAGCCTCATTCATAATACAAAATGCCAATTAAAACTACACTGAGATATTATTCCTCATGAAATTGACAAAAATCTAAATGATAATACACTCTTTTGGCAAGGCATGGGAAAGCAGGTACTTTCATACTTTGTTGATCAGAGTATGGATTGGTATAATCTGTGGAGGACAGTTTGAACATATTGCAAATATATATTAATAAATGTATTTTTAGATCAAGGGTTTCCTCTTTTGGGAATTTATCACACTTGCATATATGTAAAATGATATATTCACAAAATTTTTTAATTGTACATTATTTATAATAGCAAAATATTGAAAACAATTTAAATATGTTTTGATAGAATTTATGATATATCTATGCAATGGCATAGTACATAGCTATAATGAAAAATGATAAAGTGCTTTATGGGCTGGGCAGAGTGGCTCATGCCTGTTATCCTAGCACTCTGGGAGGCTGAGGCTGGAGGGTTGCTTGAGCTCAGGACTTTGAGACCAGTCTGAGCAATGGTGAGATCCCATCTCTACTAGAAATAGAAAAATAAGCCAGACATCGTGGTAGACACCTGTAGTCCCAGCTACTTGGGAGGCTGAGGCAGGAGGATCACTTGAGCCCAGGAGCTTGAGGCTGTAGTGAGAAATGATGACACTACTGCATTCTACCCAGGGCAACAGAGTAAGATTCTGTCTGGAAAAAACAGAAAAGGGAATTGAACCACCCACCTCACTCCCCAACTTCCTTAAAAAAAAAGGGTTTTGTGTATGGAAATGAAAAGATCTCCAGGATATATTTTTCAGTGAAAAGATAAGATGCAGACATCAGGTATAGTATGCTATGATCTGTGCAAAAAAAGATGGTGAAAAGGAATATATATTTATGTTTGCCTAAAGAAACTCTAGAAGGGTACATATGAAACTAATGAGTGAATTCTTGTGGTCATGGGGTCAGGTGAAAGCTGGGTACTTGGGTCACAGGAGTGGGATAGAGTTTTTTCACTGTATAACTTTCTGTATTTTTTGATTTTTGAATTATGTGAATGTTTTGCGTATAGAAGCAATCATAAAAAAGAAGAAAAAGCAAAATTGAATTAGGTTGGCTATTAGTAAGAGATGCCAGGTAGGAAAACAGACACTTTTCTCTTTTTGCCTGTCTTTTTCTTTCTCTTTGAATTTTGCTAGTTCAGGAAGTGGCAGAATACTGAGACAAATAGTAAGAAATAAGCAAACATTGAACAGTTCATAAAAATGGACCAAATAATCCAAAAGTTTGTCCAGGCTGAATACTGAAAAAGTTGATATTTGCTGAACTGTGGATTCCTTTCCCTAAGGAATAGATAAATTGAATTTGTGTTAGTAGATGAAAGACAAGGAATATTAACATGAATTATTTATTAGGTGTGTGTGCCTGCTGTGACTAAGTATGCTGTTACTGCTCATGGGTCTCTAGAGTAGAGTGTTTCATTTCCAGAATGTAAATTAGATGACACCTTTACATTTCTATTATATGTATTATTTGTGGTAAAAACCTCTCTTTGTCAAAGAAGAGTTTTCCTTTTATGGATATATGAAAGGCATTTGAATTATTTAAAATATGGAAATGATTTTTGCTCCTTTTAAATACCTGGTTTTAAAACAGTTCAAGTTATATAAAATAGCATACAGTGGGACATGTCTCCCTCCTCCCACAGATCCCTGGGCCATTCTGTAGCATTAAATGGGCATTAAATAATTTAACCCTCTTTCTTGCCTATTTTTCAATTTATAACCCCTTAGAGGTCATTTAGTCGCATTCAAATTTCCTAGGATGAGATATTTATAAAAATTTATGATCTGGTCTTTTTACTTCAATCTCCAAATTTTTTTTTCTAGATATGTTATTATTGATTTCTTATTTAAGTTCATTATGAGAACATACTTTGTATGATTACAACCTTTTTGTATTTATTAAGACTCATTTTTATGGCCCAGCATATTGTTTAACTTGGTGAATAGTCCATGTGTATTGGAAAAGAATTTGTAATTTTCAGTTCTTGATTGTAGTGTTCTATAAATGTCAGTTAGGTCAATTAACCTGATCACATTATTCAAACTATCTCTATTCTTACTGATTTTTTTTTTAGGTCTACTTTTCCTTTCAATTACTGAGAGGCAGGTGTTAAAATCCTCAACTAAGAATGTGGCTTTGTCTTTTACTCTCTTCACCTTTGACAATTTCTGCTTTGTGTATCTTAAAGCTTCATTATTAGATACATACAGATTTTGAAATGTTATGTATTCATGATGAATTGATTCTTATATCATTATGACATGATCCTCTTTATCTCTGGTAGTATTCCTTGATTTGAAATCTGTTTTGTCTGGGATATTAGTATAGCTGTATCAACTTTTTTTTGGTGATTTCCTTTCAAACTGTGTCTTTGTGTTTAAAGAGAGCCTCTTGTCAGAAGGCTTTGGGATTGGCAAGATGGCGGATGAGAAAGACCGCCACCCAAAGTGTCTCTGTAAGAAAGATTTTTGAGTAAAGTGAAAAAAAAAACAAAAAACAGGCAGACAAACATAGATTGGACGAGGGTCAGAAGGAAGGGTGCCTGAAACTGCAGAAGACTCCACAGGAAGAAGTTGCGGAGGAGAATTTGAAGGAGAAAGGCCCCAGAGAGGCTTGGAGACCAGCAATGAGGGTAGGTGGAGCAGTTAAATTTCCCCTCCCTTGCATGTTGGACTGCTGGTGGGCTCCTGAGCAGTTGGAGAGACCTGCCAACATCAGCCCAGAGATGGCTGCCGCCAGTGAGTGCTGAGCTTCTTGTAGACAGGGCAGCAGGCTCCCAGGTCCCTCAGGGCACCTCCTGGCCCGCAAACCTGAGCCGATTGGCAGGCACCATGTTGCTTCATTCTCCCCTTCCCCTTCCTTACCCATGACTGCTGAGAGAGACAATTTAGCCACCACCCGGAAGCATTTGCAGGGAACGAGACCTTTTGTTTTGGGGCCCTACAGCAGACTTAGGGGTACTCAGACTGTGACCTCCCTACCCGTCAGACTGCCCAGGTGCTGCTTGCCGGGTGACTCCAGGAGAGTGGGACAAATCCTGAGGTGAAGAGACATTGATCCAGTTGGACACCCCTTTGGTGACTTGAGACCAGCACTCCTCTCCCTGGCAGGGTCAGCGATTGATCTCCAGGGCCCAAGGGACAGGCCTGCAGACCACATCTCGTACACCCAGGTCTTGATCACATTGCTCCGGGACATAGAAGGGATATTTGTGAAAGAGCCTACTGAGGTGTGTGTGCCTTCAGGGACAGATCAGTGTGCTTGAGAGGCAACCCTCCTCCCATGGGAGGGTTGTGCGCCCCGCTGAGGTTGCAGTCCAGGGCAGGGAACCTCCTGGTTCGCATCAAAGCCAGGGAAAATCCACTGGCTTAAGGTCCTCCTTGCTGGCAGAGGCCCGGGAGAAACCGCAGAATAGGGGAGGCTGGAAAGGAATGAGGCCTGCTCCAGACTGCTGGTATCAGACAGCCCCCCCCCACCACAGACTTTTCAGCTGGGTGGGGCGATTTCAGCCTCTCCCTGGCAGCTTTGCCCAGAAGCAGAGAACAGACCTTTGACCCCTGCTAACAGCATTTGTGGAGCTTGAGGGCAGGTTTACCCAACCGAGCTCTGCCCAGACTCACTCCCCTACAAGTCCTCACTGAGGTGGAGAATAAGGATACACCTGGAAGTCCCAGGGCCCCTCCCACCACCTGAGGCACTAGAGTGCCTCTCCAGAGGAACAAGAACTGGTTTCAGGACCCCAAAACACTGCAGCCTGCTCCTCCCAGCAAGTGACACCTACTGACAGGGAGGTCATTCTGCACACCCTTTTACTGCATCTACTGACTCGTCATAAAGGGTGTGGTTGAATCTCACCCATAAACACCACCTACTGGCTCAGAGACTGAATAGGGTATGTCATTATCCAAATGAAAATCTAAAGATAAGAAGCAACAACTGATCCAGGTGGGAAGCAATCAGCAAAAGAACTCTGGAAGTATGAAGAATCAAACGGAAAGCCCACCCCCAAAAAGGAACACCTGCTCTCTAGCAATGGACATCAATCAAATTCAGAACACTGAAATGACAGAGGAAGAATTTCAAACATGGATCATAAGAAAACTCAATAATATACAAGAAAAAATGGATAACAAGGAAATCACAAAAAGAATCCAGGACTTGGAAGAAAAATTCACTAAAGAAATTGGAATATTAAAGAATAATCACATTGGAACTCTTAGAAATGAAGAAGTTATTCAAGGAATTATAAAACACAGTGGAAAGCCTCAAGAACAGGGTAGATCAAACAGAAGAAAGAATCTCAGGGATTGAAGATAACACCTTTCAATTAAATAGTCAGTCACAAAGATAGAGCAGAGAAATAAGAGAAAAGAACAAAGCCTACAAGAAATGTTGGGATTATGTGAAGAGGCCTAATGTGAGATCATAGATATCCCTGAGGGTGAAGAAGACAACACACAAGAGTTGGATGAGCTATTTCAGTATATAATAGAGGAAAATTTCTGAGGCCTTGCTAAAAATCTAGATATCCAGGTATAAGAAGCTAAAAGGACTCCTGGGGAATTAATTGCAAACAGGAAGACACCACAACACACAGTCATGAGACTGATCAAAAAAGCCACCCTAGAGGTCTTCCTATGAGCTGTAAGGTAAAAGAAGCAGGTAACCTACAAAAGAAAACCGATCAGAATAACAACAGACTTCTCAATTGAGGCCTTTCAAGCAAGAAGAGACTGGGGCCCCATTCTCACTCTTCTCAAACAGAATAATGGCCAGTCTAGAATCTTGTACCCTGCAAAACCAAGTTTTGTATACACAGGAGAAATAAATATGTTCTCAGACAAGCAAAGATTGAGAGAATTCATCAAAACAAGACCTGCCTTCCAGGAAGTACTCAAAATAGTGTTACACATGGATCAGCACAATAAAACACACATGAATGTAAAATCACCCAAAAGCTAAAGGTCAAAGGCTAGATACCACAATAGCTCAAGTGAGGAAGCAAAGTAACAGAGTTCAACTCAATAGGATGAACATAAATTTGCCCCATTTGCCAATTCTCTCAATAAATGTGAATGGCTTTAAGTGCCCACTAAAGAGACATAGGCTGGCTGAATGGGTAAATACACATAAGCCAAGTATCTGCTGTCTTCAGGAAACACATCTAACCCACAAGGATGCATTAAGACTCAAGGTGCAGGGATGCAAGAATGGAAAAATAAGCACCACATATACTCACCATCAAATTGGTTTCACTGATCATCACCTAAGAGCACATTTAGGAATAACATTAATCAGGTGTTGGGCAGATGTAGGGGGGAGAGGACGGGTATATACATACATAATGAGTGCAATGCGTACCGTCTAGGGGATGGACACACTTGAAGCTCTGATTTGGGGTGGGGGGAAAGGGCAATGTATGTAATCTAAACTTTTATACCCCCATAGTATGCTGGAAAAAAAAAGGTACAGGGATGGAAAACAATATTTCAAGCAAATGGAAGCCAAAAGAAAGTTGACGTAGCAGTTCTGATTTCAGATAACTTAGTCTTCAAATCAACAAAAGTAATGAAAGACAAAGACAGTCACTATATAATGGCGAAGGGTACAATTCAACAAGAAGACATAACAATTCTAAATATTTATGTACCTAACTCAGGTGCACCCAGATTCATAAAAAAAATCCTACTTGATCTAAACAAAGTGATAAACAGCAATACCATAATATCTGGAGACTTCAACACCCCTCTGACAGAACAGGACAAATCCTGCAAACAGAAAATAAAGAAAGAAACAATGGACTTAAATACAATTCTAGAACAAATGGGCCTGACTGACATTTACAGAACGTTCTACCCAAAAACCACTGAATATGCATTTTTCTCATCAGCTCATGGGACTAAGATTGACCATATCCTAGGCCACAAAGCATGTCTCAAAAAATTAAAAAAAATAGAAATTATACCATGCATCTTCTCAGACCACAGTGGAATAAAATTAGAAATAGACTCCAACAGAAACTCTCATCTCTACACAAAGTCATGGAAACTAAACAACCGTCTGCTGAACTATGATTGCATTAAAGAGGAAATCAAGATGGAAATCAAAATATTCTTTGAACTAAATAATAGAGCAGACACAAGTTATCAAAATCTGTGGGACACAGCTAAAGCAGTCCTGAGAGAAAAATTTATATCCATAAATGCCTGCATCCAAAAGACAGAGAGCTCACAAATAAACAATCTAATGAATCCTCTCAATGAACTGGAAAAGGATGAGCAAACGAACCCCCAACCCAGCAGAAGAAAAGAAATAACAAAGAACAGAGTGGAACCAAATGAAATTGATAACAAAAGAACTATATGGAAGACTAATAAAACAAAAAGTTGGTTCCTTGAAAAAATAAACAAAATTGACAGGCCTCTGGCTAGATTAATGAGAGGCAGAAAAGAAAGAACTGTAATAAGCTTCATCAAGAATGAAAATGGAGAAATTACAACTGATGCCATGGAAATACAAAATATCATCTATGAATACTATAAAAACGTATATGCACATAAACTGGAAAATGTGGAGGAAATGGACAAATTCTTAGAAACACACAGTTTCCCTAGGCTCCATCAGGAAGAAATAGAATTCCTGAACAGACCAATATCAAGTACTGAAATTGAAACAGCAATAAAAAACCTCCCTATAAAGAAAAGTCCCAGACCAGATGGTTTCACACCCAAATTTTACCAGACCCACAAGGAGAACTGCTGCCTATCCTGCAGAAATTATTCCACAACATCGAGAATGAAGGAATCCTCCCTGATACATTTTATGAAGCCAACATTGCCCTGATACCAAAACCAGGAAAGGATACAACAAAAAAAGAAAACTATAGACCAATATCCCTTATGAATATAGATGCAAAAATTCTCAACAAAATCCTAGCAAGCTGAATTCAGGTGCTTATAAAAAAATAATCCATCACGACCAAGTGGCCTTCATCCCAGAGATGCAGGGATGGTTCAACATATGCAAATCTATAAATGTAACTCACCAAGTAAATAGAAGCAAAAACAAAGACAATATGATCCTCTCAATAGACACAGAAAAAGCATTTGACAAAATTCAACATCGTTTTATGATAAGAATGCTTAACGAAATAGGCATAGATGGGACTTACCTAAAATTGATACACACCATATATGACAAACCCACAGCCAACATCATACTGAATGGAGAAAAATTGAAAGCATTCCTGCTTAGAACTGGAACCAGACAAGGTTGCCCTCTATCACCACTTCTATTCAGCATAGTGCTGGAAGTCCTAGCGAGAGCAATCAGACAAGAGAAAGAAATCAAGAACATCCAAAGGGGGGCAGAAGAGGTCAAACTATCTCTCTTTGTTGATGATATGATCTTATATCTTGAACACCCTAAAGACTCTGCCATGAGACTACTGGAATTGATAAACAAATTCAACAAAGTCTCAGGTTATAAAATCAATGTACAAAAATCAGTAGCATTCCTATATGCCAACAACAGTCAAAGTGAGAACCAAATCAAAGACTCAATACCCTTCACAGTAGCAACAAAGAAAGTAAAGTACCTAGAAATATATTTAATTAAGGAAGTAAAAGACCTCTATAGGTAGAACTATGAAACACTGAGGAAGGAAATAACAGAGGACCTAAACAGGTGGAAAACCATACCATGCTCATAGGTCGGCAGAATCAACATTGTTAAAATGTCTATACTACCCAAAGTGATATACAGATTCAACTCAATCCCTATTAAAGTACCAACATCAGTTTTCACAGATCTAGAAAAAATAATTTTATGCTTCGTATGGAACCAGAAAAGACCCCCATGTAGCAAAAGCAATCTTAAGCAAAAAGAACAAATTGGTAGACATCAATTTACCAGACTTCAAGCTATACTACAAGGCTATAGTAACTAAAACAGCATGATACTGGCACAAGAAGAGACATAGACCAATGGAACACAACTGAGAACCCAGATATAAAACCGCCGGCATATAGCCATCTAATCTTTGACAAAGCAAACAAAAACATACATGGGGGAAAAGAATCCTTATTCAATAAATGGTGTTGGGATAACTAGATAGCCACATGTGGAAGACTGAAACGATCTGCACCTTTCACCTCTCACAAAAATCAACTCACGGTGGATAACAGACTTAAGTCTAAGGCATGAAAATATAAGAATTCTAGAAGAAAATGTTGGAAAAACTCTGATAGACATTGGCCTAGGGAAAGAATTTATGAAGAAGACCCCAAAGGCAATCACAGCAACAACAAAAATAAATAAATGGGACCTGATTAAATTAAAAAGCTTCTACACAGCCAAGGAAACTATCATGAGAGCAAACAGACAACCTACAGAATGGGAGAAAATATTTGCATGTTACACATCTGATAAAGGGCTGATAACTAGAGTCTACATAGAACCCAGGAAAATCAGCAAGAAAAAATCAAACAACCCTATCAAAAAGTGGGCAAAGGGCATGAACAGAAAATTTTCAAAAGAAGGTAGACTAATGGCTAACAAACAGGAAAAAATGCTCAACATCTCTAATCATCAGGGAAATGCAAATCAAAACCACAATGAGATGTCACTTATCCCCAGTGAGAATGGCCTTTATCAAAAAGTTCCAAAACAATAAATGTTGGCATGGATGCAGAGAGATAGAAACACTCATATACTGCTGGTGGGACTGCAAACTAGTACAACCTCTGTGGAAAGCAATATGAAGATATCTCAAGGAGATACAAGTAGAACTACCATTTGATCCAGCAACACCATTACTGGGTATCTACCCAAAAGAGCAAAAGACATTGTATAAAAAACACATCTGCACTCGAACGTTTATAGCAGCACAGTTCACATTTGCAAAGATGTGGAAACAACCCAAGTGCCCATCAATACATGAGTGGATTAACAAAATGTGGTATATGTATACCATGGAGTTCTACTTAGGCACAGGAAACAATGGTGATATAGCACCTCTTGTATTATCCTGGATAGAGATGGACCCCATTCTACTAAGTGAAGTACCCCAAGAGTGGCAAAACAAGCACCATATGTACTCACCATCAAATTGGTTTTAACTGATAAACACTCAAGTGCACATGTAGTAATAACATTCATGGGGTGTTGGGCAGATGGGAGGGTGGAGGAGGCGATAGGTATATGTACACCTAATGGGTATGGTAGAGTCCATCTGGGGGATGGACGTGCTTGAAGCTCTGACTCGGGTGGGGCAAGGGCAATATATGTAACCTAAACATTTGTACCCCCATAATATACTGAAATAAAAAATAAAGAGAGCCTCTTGCAAGTCACATACAGTTGTATCTCACCTTTTTATGTGGTTTGACAATATCTTTAAATGGGGTATTTAATCCATTTACATTTAGTATTATTATTGATATCGTTGTCTTATGGCTTTTGTTGTTTCTGGTGAGAAGTCAGCTAACATTCTCATTGTTTCCCTGTTTGGAACGTATCTTTTTTCTCTGTTTTTAAGATTTTCTGTTTATGTTTGCTTTTCAGCAACTTGAGTATGATGTGCCTATGTATGGTTTTGTTTGTATTTTTTTCTGATTGGGTTCATTAAGCTTTTTTAAAAATTTTAAATTTTTAATTATAGGCACATGGTATTAATAGTTGTATATCTTTATAGGGTACATGTGATGTTTTGATACAGGCATACAATGTGAATTCATCAAATCAGGGTAACTGTGATATCCATCAACTGTGACATTTAACATTTCTTTGTGTTAGGAACAGTCCAATTCTACTCTTTTTGTTATTTTAAAATATATCCTAACTTGTTGATTATATTCACTTTGTTGTACTATCAAATATTGTTCATTCTATCTATATAATTATATTTTTGCACATATTACCCATCCATATTTTATCTCCCCTCCCCACTACCCATCTAGGCCTCTGGTTACTGTCATTTGACTCACTATCTCCATGAGATCAATTGTTTTAATATTTAGCTCCCACATATGAGTGGGAATAAGTGAGATTTGTTTTTCTGTGCTTGGCTTATTTCACTTAACATAACATTCTCCAGTTCTATTCATGTTTTTTCAAATGGCAGGATTTCATTTCTTTTGTGGCTATGTAATATTTTATTATGTATATGTACCACAATTTCTTCATCCATTCATCTATTGATGGACACTTAGGTTGATTCCATATATAAGCTATTGTGAATAGTGCTGCAATAAGCATGAAAGTGCAGATATCTTTTTGTTATACTGAATTTTCATCCGTTGGATGTATATCCAGCAGTGAGATTGTTGGGTCATATTGTAGGTCTATTTTTAGTTTTTTGAGAAACCTCCATATTGTTTTCCAATATTGGTTGCACTAATTTACATTCCCACCAACAGTATATGAGAGTTTCCCCTTCTCCACACTGTCACCAGCATTGCTTATTGCCTATTCTTTTGATAAGAGCCATTTTAACTGCGGTGAGATGTTATCTCATTGTAGTTTTGATTTGCATCTCCCTGATGACTAATGATGAGCATTCTTTCAGATACCTGTTGGCCATTTCTGTGTCTTCTTTTGAGAGATGTTTATTCAGATCCTTTGCCCATTTTTTAATCAGATTATTTGATTGTTTTCCTTTTGAGTTGTTGGAGCTCCTTATATATTTTATTATAGTTTTTAATCCCTTGTCAGATGGCAAGTTTGCAAATATTTTATCCCATTCTGTGGGCTGTCTTTTTCCTTTGTTGATTGTTTCCTTTGCTGTATAGAAGATTTTTAGCTTGATGTGATCCCATTTGTCCAATTTTGCTTTGGTTGCCTGTAGTTTGGGGGTATTACTCAAGAAGTCTTTGCCCAGACCTGAAGCATTTCGCCAAAGTTTTCCTTTAGTAGTTTCATAGTTTCAGGTCTTAGATTTAAGTCTTTAATCCATTTTGATTTGATTTTTGTGTATGGCAAGAAATAAGGGTCCAGTTTCATTCTTCTGCATATGGATATCTAGTTTTCCCAGAACCATTTATTGAAGAGAGTGTCCTTTCCCCAGTGTACGTTCTTGGCACCTTTGTTGAAGATAAGTTCACTATTGACGTGTGGATTTATTTCTTGTCTCTCTACTCTGTTCCATTGTTCTATGTGTCTGTTTTTATGCCAGTACCATGCTGTTCTGGTTACTACAGCTCTGTTGTATAATTTTAAGTCAGGTTATGTGATTCCTCCAGTTTTCTTCTTTGGCTCAGGATAACTTTGGCTATTCTAGGTCTTCTGTTGTTCCATATAAATTTTAGGATTATTTTTTCTGTTTCTGTGAAGAGTGTCACTGGTATTTTGATGGGGATTCAATTGAATCTATAGATTGCTTTGGGCAGTATGGGCATTTTAACAATATTGATTCTTTCAATTCTGGAGCATGGAATGTCTTTCCATTTTTTTGTGTGTGTACTGTCCTCTTCAACTTCTTTTATCAATGTTTTATAGTTTTTATTACAGAGATCTTTTACTTCTTTGGTTAATTTTATTCTTAGCTATTTCATTTTATTTGTAGCTATTATAAGTGGTATTACTTCCTTGGTTTCTTTTTCAGATTGTTTACTGCTGGCATATAGAAATGCTACTGAATTTTGTATGTTGATTTTGTATCCTGTAACTTTACTGAATTTGTTTATCAGTTCTAATAGCTTTTGGGTGGAGTCTTTAGGTTTCTCTATATGGTTTTTTTTTGAGACAGAATCTCGCTCTGTTGCCCTGGCTAGAGTGCCTTGGTGTCAGTCTAGCTCACAGCAACCTCAAACTCCTGGGCTCAAGCAATCCTCCTGCCTCAGCCTCCCGAGTAGCTGGGACTACAGACATGTGCCACCATGCCAGGCTAATTTTTTTCTATATATACTTTTAGTTGCCCAGATAATTTCTTTCTATTTTTAGTAGAGACAGGGTCTCGCTCTTGCTCAGGCTGGTCTTGAGCTCCTGACCTTGAGCGATCCTCCTGCCTCAGCCTCCCAGAGAGTTAAGATTACAGGCATGAGCCACTGCGCCTGGCCTATATGATCTTATATAGATCATATCATCTGCAAACAAGGATAATTTAACTTCTTCCTTTGCAATTTTGGTGCCCTTTATTTCTCTTTCTTTCTGATTGCCCTAGCTAGAATTTCTGGTACTGTGTTGAATAAAAGTGGTGAAAGTGTGCATCCTTGTCTTGTTCTAGATCTTAGAGGAAAGGCTTTCAGTTTTTCCCTATTTAGTGTGATACCAGCTGTGGATCTGTCATAATTTGGCTTTTATTGTGTTGAGGTGAGTTCTTTCTATACCCAGTTTTTTGATAGTTTTTATCATGAAGGGATGTTGAATTTTATTGAATTCTTTTGCAGCATCAATTGAAATGTTCATATTGTTTTTGTTCTTCATTCTGTTGATAAGATTTATCACACTGATTGTTTTGTGTATTTTGAATCATCTTTACGTCCCTGGGATGAATCTCACTTGATCATGATGAATAATCTTTTTAATGTGTTGTTGAATTTGGTTTGCTAGTATGTTTTTGAGGATTTTTACATCTATGCTTATCAGAAATACTGACCTATAGTTTTCTTTTTTTGTTGTGTCTTTGTCTGATTTTACTATTAGTGTGATACAGGCCTCATAGAATGAGTTTGGGAGCATCCCTTCCTTGTTGATTTTTTTTGGAATAGTTTAAGCAATATTGGTATTAGTTCTTCTTTGAATGCTTGATAGAATTCAGCAGTGAAGCTACTGGGTGATGGGCTTTTCTTTGATGAGAGACTTTGTTACTGTCTCTTGCTTGTTACTAGTTTATTTAGGTTTTGGATTTCTTCCTGGTTCAATCTTGGTAGGTTGTATGTGTCTAGGAATTTTTCGACTTCTTCTAGGTTTTCCAATTTATTGGCATACAGTTGCTCATAGTAGTCTCTAATGATTCTTTGGCTTTCTGCAGTATTAGTTGTAATGTCTCGTTTTTTAATCTCTGATTTTATTTATTTTCATCTTCTCTCTTTTTTTCATAGTCTGGCTAATGGTGTGTATATTTTGTTTATCTTTTCAAAAACCCAACTTTTTGTTTTGTTGATCTTTTGTATTGTTTCTTTGGTCTCAATTTCATTTATTTCTGCTCTGATCTTTCTTTCTTTTCTTTTCTTTTCTTTTCTTTTCTTTTGAGACAGAGTCTCACTTTGTTGCCCAGGCTAGAGTGCTGTGGCGTCAGCCTAGCTCACAGCGACCTCAAACTCCTGGGCTCAAGCAATCCTTCTGCCTCAGCCTCCTGAGTAGCTGGGACTACAGGCATGTGCCACCATGCCTGACTAATTTTTTCTATATATATTTTTAGTTGTCCATATAATTTCTCGCTATTTTTAGTAGAGACAGGGTCTCACTCTTGCTCAGGCTGGTCTTGAACTCCTGAGCTCAAACTATCCACACACCTCAGCCTCCCAGAATGCTAGGATTACAGGTGTGAGCCACCGCGCCCAGCTCTGCTCTGATCTTTATTGTTTCTTCCCTGATTAATTTTGGGTTTGGTTTGCTCTTACTTTTCCAGTTCTTTGAGATGCAGTGTTATGTTGTTTATTTGAAACTTTTCTACTTTTTTGATGTAAGCACTCACTGCTATAAACTTTCCTCTCAATACTGCTTTTCCTATATCCCATATGTTTTGATATGTTGTGTTTTAATTTTCATTTGTTTTGAGAAAATTTTTTTTTTTTTTTTTTGAGACAGAGTCTTGCTCTGTTGCCCGGGCTAGAGTGCTGTGGCATCAGCCTAGCTCATAGCAACCTCAAACTCCTGGGCTCAAGCGATCCTTCTTCCTCAGCCTCCTGAGTAGCTGGGTCTACAAGCACGTGCCACCATGCCCGGCTAATTTTTTCTATATATATTTTTAGCTATCCAAATCATTTCTTTCTATTTTTTAGTAGAGACGGGGTCTCGCTCTTGTTCAGGCTGGTCTCAAACTCCTGACCTCAAGTGATCCTCCCGCCTCAGCCTCCCAGAGTGCTAGGATTACAGGTGTGAGCCACCGTGCCCAGCCGAGAAATTTTTAAATTTCTTTCTTAATCTCTTCATTGACCCACTGGTCACTCAGAGCCATATTGTTTAATTTCCATGAGTTTGTATATTTTCCAGTGGTCCTCTTATTAGTGATTTCTAGTTTTATTCCATTGTAGTCACAGAAAATACTTGGTATGGATTCAGTTTCTTTAAATTTTTTGAGACTTGTGTTGTGGCCTAACATATGGTCTATTCTTTTTTTTTTTTTTTTTGAGACAGTCTCACTCGGTTGCCCGGGCTAGAGTGCCGTGGCGTCAGCCTAGCTCACAGCAACCTCAAACTCCTGGGCTCAAGCAATCCTCCTTCCTCAGCCTCCCAAGTAGCTGGGACTATAGGCAAGCGCCACCTTGCCTGGCTAATTTATATATATATATATGTGTGTATATATATATATATATATATATATATATATATATATATATTTTAGTTGTCCATATAATTTCTATTTTTTTAGTAGAGATGGGGTCTCAGTCTTGCTCAGGCTGATCTCAAACTCCTGAGGTCAAAAAATCCACCCGCCTCGGCCCCCAGATTGCTAGGATCATAGGCGTGAGCCACTGTGCCTGGCTATTCTTGATAGTGATCCATGAACTGACGAGAAAAACATGAATTCTGCAGCTGTTGGATGAAACATTCTGTAAATACCTGTTAGGTTCATTTATAGTGCAGATTAAGTCCAATGTTTCATTGTTGATTTTCTGTTTGGATGACCTTTTCAATGCTGAAAGTTAAGTGTTGAGGTCTCCAGTGATTATTATATTGAGGTCTATCTTTCTCTTTAGCTCTTGTAATATTTGCTTTATGTATCTGGGTGCTCCAGTGTTGAGTGCATATATATTTAGAACTGGTATATCCTGTTGCTGCATTGACCCCCTTATTTGTCTCTTTTTACAGTTTTTGTCTGGAAATCTATTTTATCTCATAGAAATATAGCTACTCCTGCTCTTTGTTGGTTTCCATTTCATGGAGTATCTTTTTCTATCCCTTTATTTTCAGTCTATGTGTGTTTTTATAGATGAAGTGTGTTTTTTTGAATACAACATATAATTAGCTCTTGTTTTTTGTAATCTATTCAGCCACTCTATGTCTTTTGATTGGAGAATTTGGTCCATTCAAATTCAATGTTATTATTGATATATAAGGACTTACTACTACCATGTTGTTATTTGATTTCTGGTGGTTTTGTGGTCCTCTATTTCTTCCTTCCTTCCTGTATTCTTTTGTTAAGATTTTCTCTGGTAGTATGTTTTAAGTTTTTGCATATCTACTATAGGTTACCATGAGGCTTGCAAAAAATATTTTATAATGAACCATTTTAAACATATGACAGCTCTGCTTACAAAGAGAAATCTAACAGAAATCTGAGAGAAAATTAGTGAGCTTGAAGGCAGGCTATTTGAAAATACACAGTCAGAAGAAAAAAAAGAAAAATAAATAAATAAGAATGAAGCACAACTACAAGATCTAGAAAATAGCCACAGAGAGCAAATCTAAGAGGAGTTAGAGAAACTAAGGTAGTAAGTTTATCCAAAGAAATAATAAAAGAGAACTTTCCAAACCTAGAGAAAGACATCAATATTCAGGTACAAGAAGGTCATGGAACACCAAGCAGATTTAACCCAAATATGGCTACCTCCTGGCATTTAATATCAAAGCACTGAAAGGTCCTGAATAAAGAAAAGGTCCTCAATGAAGCAAGAAAAAAGTAACATATAAAGGAGCTCTGATACATCTGGCAGCAGACTTCTTAGTAGAAACCTTGGCCAGTAGAGTGAAACAACACATTCAAAGTGCTGAAGGAAAAATACCAGAACCCTAGATTATTATACCCTGAAAAACTGTCCTTCAAACATGAAGGAGAAATAGACTTTCCCAGACAGACAAAGCTGAGAGATTTCATCAACACCAGATCTGTCCTATAAGAAATGCTAAAATGAATTCTTCTATCAGAAAGAAAAGGACATTAATGAACAATAAGAAATCTTCTGAAGGTATACAACTCACTGGTGACAGTAAAGGCACAAATACAGAATACTCTATTGCTGTAATTGCTGTGTATAAACCACTTATATCTTCAGTAGGAAAACTAAAAGAGAAACCTATCAAAAATAACAACAACATCTTTTTGAGAAATAGATAATATGAAAACGTATGAATAGAAACAAAAAAAAGGTAAAAAGCAGGAGGGATGGAGTTAACAGAGAGTAAACCCATCCTTCTTGATAAGGCTTTCCAGATATTCATATGGAATTGAGTGTTGTAGTCTAAGTCTCTGGTTACTGCAGCTATATCAGCACTGGGGGTGCCCCAAGCCCAGTAATGCTGTGACTCTTGCAGACTTCTTATGGTACCGCCTTGGTGAGCTTGAGTATGATACAAGAGAATTTCCTGGATTATTAGGCAAAGTCTTTCACTCACTTCCCTCACTCTTTGCTGGGCTGGTGGAGTTGAGGGATGAGTGACAGGGGGACTGCCTCATGGCCACCAGCACCTGGTCACACCTGAAACCAGCCCGGTCTTACCCAAAGCCAGTGGTTAACTGTTGGTGGGCTACCCCTGATGATTATTCAAAGGCCAAGAGCTCTTTAGTCATCAGGTAGTGAGTCCTGCCAGGACTGGGTCCTTCCCTTCAAGGCAGCATGTTTCCTTCTGGCCCAGGGTGGGTCCAGAAATGCCATCCAGGAACTAAGGCCTCAGGAGTATTCGTGGTACTTTATTTTACTGTGGCTGAGCTGGTACCCAAGTTGCAGAACAAAGTTCTCTGAGCTCTTCCCTTTCCTTTCCTCAAGTGGAAGAAGAGTCTCCCTGAGCCATGCTGCCTCTCATTGGGGGAGGCTGTGACATAGGCACTGGCTTGGCTATAGGTCCTCGTATCTTACTGGGTCATGTGCACCCTAAGTTCACTGGCTCTGAGCCAGCACAGCCACAGGAATTGCCGAAGAACTGCAGCCCTCATGGCCTAACTGTCTTACGAATTTAATCCTGGCCACAAGCAGCTCTTTTTCTGCTGGTGGTGGGGCTAGCGGGACCTCAGGTTTTGAGATGAGGATTTCCTTTTGGCCAGGCTGATCAAAATGCTCCCTTTTTGGGCACTAGCAGAATTCTGCCCTGTGCTGTATTCTCCTGTGCCACGGTGGCCCTGAGTTTCAATTCAAAGCCCAACAATCGCTTCAGTCTCCCTCCCCCCAGAGGACACAGATACTCTACACTTTCAGGGGGATGGAGGAGAGGGGTGGTGTAGGCAATGCAAGACTGTCTTTTCTGCCCTCTTCAGTGCCTCTTTCCTTAATATAATGTTAAAATCAGGTAGTATGATTGCTCACCTGATATTTGTTTTTTCTGAAGGTACTTGCTTTCGTGGAGAGTTGTTGAATTAGGTGTTTGTGCAGAGGGACGATTGCTGGAGGTTTCTATTTGGCCATCTTACTCCCTCATTGAGCTTTTTGGATAGGTATATTGATAGTTTTCATCAAGTGTGGAAAATGTTTTTGGCCAATATTTTGTCAAGTATTTTTTTCCTGCCCCATTCTTTCTCTGTTTTCTTCTGGGACTTCAGTTATATCTATGTTATTGAGGGTTCTGTTCATTTTATTCCCCAAGTCATTTTTTGCTGTGTGCATTAGTTTACATTATTTCTCTTGACTTGTTGTCTTAGTCTAGTGAGGCTGCCATAACAAAATACCATACAGGTCAGGTGTAGTGGCTCACACCTGCAATCCCAGTGCTTTGGGAGGCTGAGGCAGGAGGATCGTTTGAGGCCAGGAGTTCAAGACCAGACTGCGCAACATAGTGAGACCCTCCTGTACAAAAAATAAAAAAATTAGCTGGACATGATGGCCATGACTGTAGTTATAGGTACTTGGGAAGCTGAGGTGGGAGGATAACTTGAGCTCAGGAGTTTGAGATTATAGTGAGCTATGGTCATGCCACTGCACTCTAGCCTGGGTGAT
Organism: Lemur catta; assembly: GCF_020740605.2. Lineage (NCBI taxonomy): Eukaryota > Metazoa > Chordata > Mammalia > Primates > Lemuridae > Lemur > Lemur catta. The sequence goes on along the minus strand of NC_059136.1, from coordinate 81,920,217 downwards.
AGAATGAAACCTTGTCTCAAGAAAATAAAATAAGTAAACAAAATGTCATAAATGAGATAACTGTTAAGCAACAGAAATTTGTTTTTCAGTTGTGGTGGGTGGGAACTCTAAGCTCAAGGTGCTGGCAGATTTGGTGTCTGGTGAGGGCCCAATTTCTGGTTCATAAATGGTGTTTTCTAGCTGTGTCTTCACATGGTGGAAGGTCAAGGCAGTTCTGTAGGGCCTCTTTTATAAGTGTACTAATCCCTTTCATCTAATCATCTCCCAAAGCTACCTCTTCTTCCAAATACCATCACATTGGGGATTAGGTTCAACATATGAATATTTGGGGGAACACAAATATTCAATCTTTTGTACCTATTTCATGTTCAGTGATTCTACTTTTCTTGCTCTTCTGTGCCATTTTTTCTTTTATATTTTGTTTGGAATTTGTCATTGTCATCAGTAGGAGGGTTAGGCAGATATTAGGTTATTCATCATTACTGGATGCTAGTGCCTTTTCATGTCAAATAAAAGAATATGTGGGATAAAATATACTAACAAGAAAGCTCTTCTTTCTTTTTCTTGGCCTATTCATCCTTTGCCCCATAAAACAAACGTTGCCCTATTGATTGAAAAATTATATCCATACTGCCTTTGTCCATGAAATTTCCTTCAGATAAGCAGAACTTTGTATAGATTTGCCATTAATTGATACAGAATTGGAAAATATTCCTCCCTGATGTCACTGGAAATGTGAATGTACACATTTGTGAACAGCCCTATTAGTTTTGTTTTTAACAGAAACTTATATCGCACTTAACTTGTGCCAGGTACTGGTCTAAGCATTTTATATATATTAATTCATTTAATTCTCATATCAACCCAGTGAGGTTGGTATGATCACTAGCCCTATTTTCCAGATGAGGAAACTGAGGTACAGAGAGATTAAACTAGGAAGTGGGGGAGCCAGGATTTGAACCCAGTCATACTGGCATTATTAGAGTCTGTATTCTTTTTTTTTTTTTCTTTTTTGAGAGACGGGGTCTTGCTCTGTTGTCCAGGATAAGGTGCATTGGCATCATCACTGCTCACTGCAGCCCTCACATTCCTGGGCTCAAGTGATCTTCCTGCCTCAGCCTCCTGAGTAGCTGGGACTATAGGCACAGGCCACCATGCCTGGCTAATTTTTTGCATTTTTTTGTAGAGATGGGCTCTCGCTCTTGCTTAGGTTGGCTGAGTCTGTATTCTTAACCATGTACTCTGCTACCTCTCCTAGTCTATGCTGCCTGTACTTATGCCCTGGGTATGTACCTATTAATATTTATGAATTTTTCAAGTTTTTTCATTTCTACTTTGGTTTATAAACCACTTCAAAAACAGGAACCACATACTCCCTACTGTGCCAGATACTCAGAAAAGACTCAAACACAACTTTGCTTATAAATCTCTCCTAGGCAGTATTAATCAATTTTTTTCTTCTGTACTTTCACAGCATGGTATTTGCTTGTCTAGTCAGTGTTTTTTTTCTGCCTTGTATTGCAGCTAGTAGTTTATAGGCTTGACTCTCCCATTAGATTATAAGGTCATGGAGGGTGGAGACCATTCCTACATCATTTTTGTTGACATTCTTCCCTACCCTGGCATCTATTCCACATTGAATACAAGGGATCATGTTATTCCAAAACTGTGCTGGTAAAAATATGTTTCTATTTGCCAGATGGAGAATCTTTGCATATCTGTATATGTATATATTAATATATCTTATTTACAATGATAATATCTTATATTTGTGTTGTACTTTCAACTTTACAGAGTTCTTTTATATCTACTATCTGTTTATGTTTATGGAAAAAATGTCATGAGCTTTCATTTATGCATTCAGTAAATATTTTTTGAGTATCTATCATGTACCAGGTACTGTTCTAGTTGCTTAGGATATAGCAATGAACAAAACAAAGTCCCTCCTTTCATGTATATTACATTCTTGTGAGAAGGTAAATATAATAAGCCAAAATAAATAATGTGCCATTTGGCAGTAAGTACTATGAAGAAAAATAACAGGGTAAAGGGACAAAATATGTTGGAGAATACCACTTTAGATGGTGTGGTCTGGAAGTCTTCTATGAGAAAGTAAGATTTTAGTACAGATATGAATAAAGTTAGGGAGCAAACTTTTAAAATATCTGGAGTTAGGTGAGTTACAGGCAGAGTAGCAAAGACAAAGGTCTTTAGTGTGGGAGAAATGAGATGGAAAAGTAGTGATGGTAGTGTATGTGGGAGGTAGATCATGGAGGCCCTTGTAACATGTGGTAAGGACTTTGGGTTTGGTGGAAATAGGAACATTTTGAATTATGTTTAAAAGGTTCAATCTGAATGCTGTGTATAGAAAACGTTACATGGGGGGAGCAAAAGTAGAATAAGAGAGACCAATTGTGAGGCTGTTGAAATAATCCAGGCCAGAGAGTTGGCTGTTTAAACTAGGATGGTAGCAGTGGAAGTGGTAAGAAGTATTTAGATTCTGGATATATTTGAAGTTAGAACCTAGAGCCAAGAGAACTTACTGAGGAATTTTTATAGGGCTTGAGAAAAAGAGAGAAGTTGGGAATTATTCCCACATTTTTGGTCTGAGCACCATGGTGAATGTTAGCACCATTTACTGAAATGGGAAACATTGGCAGAAGGAGGAGAGTGAAACAGAACATATATGACTGCCTTTATTTTATATATAAGGAAACTAAGGTGTAAAGAGTTTGATAAGCTCTTGGGTAGAATCCTGATTGCCTTACTGCTAGCCTCAGATTTCTTCTAAATAAATGTCTCATTTTTTTGTTATTTTGCCTATATGATGATAGCTCATATTCATTTTAAAATTCTTTGAAAAGAAGAGCCTGAGCAAGGATGTTTTAAGAGACTTTGAAGTTTTATATATTTACTGGGATGGTAATGATCAAAGAGCCTAGCACTTTGTAGGTATTGAGTAATTGTTTGCTAGATTAAATTGAAAGAAAATTCAATCTCATCTTCAACCTTGACATCCTCATAGAGAATGTATCTGTGTTGCAGTTTAGATAAATTGCATGAGCTAAAAATTGCAGTTTGTCTTTCAGAAAGTAGTGGTTAAGACTAGGAATTCTAAGATCTGGGTTTGGATCCTAGGTCTGCCGCTTGCTCTTTGTAACTTTCAGTGAATGATTCTACCTTTCTCAGCCTTAGTTTGTCCATCTATGAAATAGAAATAATACCTACTCATCTCACATAATTATTGTAAAGATGTCATGAGATCATTCATGTAGCTTAACAGGTCTAGCATACAACTGGCATATCAAACATACAATAAAACTTTATGGGGTCTGAATCTCAATAAAGCCACTATGAGATGTTCACAAAAATTCTGTAGTAAAGGAAGTTTGTGGAAAAATTATTAAACACATGTTGTTGCTTTTTTTCAAAATTGTGTATATTAATGTACATGTTATAAATAATATGAGACTGTGAAGATAAATGTTCATGTTTACTTTACAGGTATTGGTTTGCTTTGAAAAAGGGTTATGGTGTAGCTTTCAAATATAGCAGCAAAACTACTAACTTCCTGGAAGAAATTGATCAACATAAAGAAGTTATAGATAGAATGACTGATTTGAGCATGCTCAGGCTATTTGAGACCTACCTGGAAGGCTGCCCACAAGTTATTCTTCAGCTCTACATACTTCTGGAGCATGGTCAAGTGAACTTCAGTCAGTGTAAGTTTTTCTTAACACCTTGTGTTAGAAGAATGCTACTGAGATCTTATGTCAACCATATATCTCTTCTGCAGGTTTTAGAATTTTTTAAAATCCTTTTTCTTTTAAAAATTATTTATTCTTTTGAAAATGAAGTACAGTAACATGATTCAAGTATTAAAAAGTATATAAAGATATTTGTCTTTCTCCCTCTTCTCATTCTTTCTTTAATCTGCTCAGAAAGGAAACTAATATTGTCAGTCATTTTATGATCCTTTTAGAGAATTTTAAGAAGCATATATTCTTTTTTTCTTTAACACAAATAATAATATAAAATAAAAACTGTCTTTTTGCACGTAACAGTACATCTTGGAGATCTATCCTTATCATTACGGAAAGGGTTCACTCATTCATTTTTATTATCTGCATAGTATTGCAAATTATGAATGTACCATAATTTATTTAATAAGCTCCCTATTTATGTTAATTTATGTTGTTTCTAATATTTTGCCATTGAAAACAAATGCTGCAATGAATAATCTCATGTAAATTGTTTTGCATGTGTAGAATGTATCCATAGGGTAAATTCCCAGAACTGGAATCGCTGGGTAAAAGTGCAAATTCTACAAAACTAATGAAAGCTTTGCAAATTGGCCACGTTTGATGTTTTATAGTATATTTCCTCATTAGGATAAAATGTTCATTTTTAAAGGAAGGTTTATTTCCATCTTTATTTTAAAGAATCTTTTCATAGGTATGTAATTTGAGATATTTAAAAAGTATTTATCTGCTAAGTAATAGTCCCAATTTTTATTAATGACTAGGGCTCCACGTAGACTTGGATTCATCTCAAAGGCACAAATCTGTGAGATTCATTTATCTCCCTAAACAGTCTCCCTGTTCCCATTTTCCCTTGAACCTCTAGAACACAGCCCCTTCTAATATTTCTGCCTTTCCTTTGATTGTTAGTAAGGCACTAACATGAACTCAAAAGAGTATGAGACCTCTTTTTCCTTGTGGTGCAAAGAATTCATGGGTTGGGACTTAAAAGTTGTATATCATATATTTGCTGAAGTTAGAAGTTCAAAATTTAGGGCATACAGCCTGTATAATGGTAGATCTGCTGATGATTCCAAGTGACACATAGCTTCTGGATCAGCTATGGGATCCAGTGACAGCTATGTTTATGTTACAGTTCTGTCTTCATCCTTATAGTTTCTCCTTGAAATAACAAATTGAGCTAGGTTAGTTAAAAATGGCAGAAAATGAGAAATAATATAATTGTCTAACAATTCAGGAAATGGTAAATAAATTATTGTGGTCTGTTAGTATGGAACATTATGTGACCACTAAAAAGAGTGTTTACAAAGAACTTTTAATGACATAGAGAAGTAATTATGAAATAAAATGTAGGCAAAAAGCAGTTTATAAAATTTCCTATCAGCACACTTTCTTTAATTTTTTATTATTTTATTTTATTTTATTTTTTTTGAGACAGAGTTTCGCTCTTTTGCCCTGGCTAGAGTGCTGTGGCGTCAGCCTAGCTCACAGCAACCTCAAACTCCTGGGCTTAAGCAATCCTTCTGCCTCAGCCTCCCAAGTAGCTGGGACTACAGGCATGTGTCATCATGCCTGACTAATTTTTTCTATATATTTTTAGTAGTTCAGATAATTTCTTTCTATTTTTTAGTAGAGACGGAGTCTCGTTCTTGCTCAGGCTGGTCTCAAACTCCTGACCTCGAGCGATCCTCCCGCCTCGGCCTCCCAGAGTGCTAGGATTACAGGCGTGAGCCACCACGCCTGGCCATATCAGCACACTTTTAAGGATACAAAGGCATTATTATATAGAAAAATATCTGGAAGAAACATGCCAAAATGTTAAGTGTGGCTGCTTCTGGGTAGTGAGATTATGAATGATTTTTTCATCTTCTTTATACTTTTCCGGATTTTCACATTTTCTACAGTAACTATGTAAAAAATCAGGTTATATGTAGAAATACTTCAGCAGACTGAACATATTCTTTTATTTCTGCTCCATCTGAAATCTCACTAAAAAGAATAAGAGTAAAAACATTATAAACATATAAGGATAAAGAGATTGCAGAATAGCATAGTGGATTAGAAATATCAATAAATGTTTAGAAGATAGAAAGCAGTTAGAAAACAGGTTATTTAAATCAACCCTTCCAGTGAGAGGCTAAATTATTTAAGTCAACCCTCCCACTGAAAATAACAATATTGGATAAAATATTTTTAAAAGTCTTCCTCAGATATCAGATAAAATATCTGATACATTAGGCCAAAATATGCATGAAAGTGGGAATATGGCATGGTTAAGTAGGACTCTGAGGCATCTATACACTGAGGATTTTTTTACTGAACCCTTGTAAATAAGAAGTTCCATTTTGATGACTTCCCTGGGTGTGAAAGACAGAAGACAAAACTCAGGGTCCTCACAAGGAAGGACATCTCTCTGCTAGTAAATCTTAATCTGTAAAACTGGATTCTAAAAGGCTCCCTTCTCAGAATAAGAGTGAAGTTACCTGACTCTCCACTTCTAAGAGACTGCAAGTAATATTGCCTTGATGCTGAGTAGAATAGGGAAAAATGTCGCTAAGAAGTTGTAACATTTGCAACAAAAATTCATGTTTATTGGCTAGTTCAAGAAACAAAAGCCAAGCTGTGAATATAGTTTAACATGGTCAAGACTGATAGTGCCCCTAGGTATCTGGCAGAAACAAGAATAAATCCTCCCTGGAACCATCCACCTTCTCTTAGGCCTCAAATAATTTTCACAAATAGTTTTCCAAGGAAAATGAATGTTTGACAGCAGTTATAGCACCAAAAGAAATAAGATATCATGAGTAAGAACCAGCAGAATTAGAAAAAAACTCACTGCGATTTTAGAAGTTACCAGATGCAAAGTATAAAGCAAGCATCCTATCATGTTTAAAGAAATAAATGATGGACTTGAAGATATGGAGCAGGACACTATGAAAAATTGAGTTAAACTTTGAGAAAGAAGTAAGTAGAATTTATAGGAATTAAAAAATTCAAGAATTGAAATTAAAAACTCAGCAGATTAGAGACAACTAAATAGGCAATGAGTGAGTTAATGCTAGATCAGAAGAACTTATCCAGATTATAGTTTAGAGAGACAAAGAGATAGAAAATATAAAAGCAATATTAAAAGACATGGAAGACAGAGTGAGAAGGTCTAATATACAACTGAGCAGAGACCCCAAAGGAGTAAAAACAAAGAATGGAGTAGAGGCAATATTTGAAAAGTTAATGAGAAAATTTCAGAACTGATAAGAGATACTTAGAGATTCAAGAAACCCATTATCTCAAAAACATACTAAGTAGAAAGAAATTCATACCATAGTATATCACCACTGAAGAAAATTCCAAAGAATGTACTTCAGACAGAGCAGAAGTGTCATAAAGAGCAAAGAGAATATCAAATATATGGGTAATTCTAAATGAATATTGACTGTAAAATAATGCTATGTGGTTAAAAAATAAAATGAAAATATAGGATAACAATAACATGTAAGTCAGATGGAGGATAAATGGAGTTAAAGTCTTTTAAATTCCTTTTATAATCCAGGCAAAAGGTAAAGCAAAGGTGGATCTGGGTTTTTTGAGGTATAAAACAAAAACATTTAGAGATACCCTGTTTAAGAAAAATAACATAATATTATGGAAACAAAATTAGATACTGGGTTAGTTTGCTTGGGTTGCCACTACAATACCACAGACTGGTTGGTTTAAACAAAAGAAATCTCTCAAAGTTCTGGAGACTGGAAGTCCAAGATGAAGGTGCCAGCAGGATCGATTTCTAAGGAGGTGCCTCTCTCCTTGGATTGCATATAGCTGCTTTCTTACTGCATACTCACAAGGCCTTTCCTCTGTGTACACAATCGGGGAGGAGAGGAAGTCTGGGAGGGAAAAGGAGAGAGAGATCTCTAGTATTTCTTCTTCTTCTTATGAGGACACTGGTTCCATTGGAGTAGGGTCCCACCATTATGACCTAATTTAACCTTGATTACCTCTTTATAGGCCCTATCTCCAAATACATACAGTCACATTGGGGGTTAGGGATTCCAAGTATGAATTTTGGGGATACACAATTCAGTCCATAAAGGTATGAAAGCAAATATTTATTTAAAATAAGAAAATAAATTACAGCAAGTTACAGATATAGGAAAGTTGACACCTACCACAGATTTCACAAAAGGAAGGAAAGTAATATGTTTTTATTACTTTAATACTGTTTTCTCTAAATTTTATGAGTTTATACTCTGATTGGCTGTAGATTTGATAATGATTTTATAATATAATTTTCATAGAGAGAAAAATAATTCAATCTTTTCTAGCATAGTTGATTGAAATTTGCTTTTTATTACTTTTAGTTCAGAAAAGTTTTTTTTTTCAACTTCATAACTTATTGGTAATATCATGGGTGTTTTTTGGATGTCAAATTTTGGAATACCTCTACCAATTTCTTTAATAATGTGCTATAGGATTTCTGGATATTTAAAAAAAATTATTTTTAGATGAAATGACTAATTTTAAATACTGTATGAATTGACATCACTAGTGTCAATGTATTATTTAGTGAATATTGGGAGTTGTATGTTTTTTTCACTGATATCAGTATTTAGTGTCAAATCAGAACTAGCAATTAACAAGAATCTATATAATGTGATTCGGCAAGGTCATTTCAGATGAAGGGAAATGCATCAGCAAAGGCATAGCTTGACAAAGACAAGGAATTTGGTTTGAATAGAGCATACTATACGGATTAGGGCAGCAATATGATCATAAAATAATATATTAGAAGCAAGTAGGTAAATGGAAAATGGGTAATAATGTCAAACTGATATTGTCAACTGGATGAGAATAGACCATTGTGCCCTTATGTTAGGAATCAAAGGCCTGTTGATGGCATAATCATATAAAAGACAATACAGTGAAATATTAAGATCAGGCAAACTGCCTGAGCATTTTAGCTCTGCCACTTACTAATCTTCGTTATTCTAGCAAATCTTGTAAACATGTCCCCCTACACTTAAACTATTAGTAAATGTATTCTCAACTCAATTTCCCTTAGCCAGATCCCCAAATTGTCTACAGCCACTTCAGTACACTGAAGGAAAATGTAAGAGAGGGTAAGAATAGAAAGAGATAGGGAACTTAATCAACTGCAATTAAATTGTCTTATTTTTGAAAATTTTATAAAAATATATAACAAGGTGAACACATTGCTAGGGCTTTCCCACTCTTGGAAAAAGACTGGGCTAATGAGGGTACCCCAAATTTAAGCTTCACTGTCTTCATGATAAATCCACCTTTGACATAGCAATATTGGATAGCTTTAAATTATAATATGTTTAATATGCATGTTGTGAATTCTAGGGTAATCACCAAAGAATAAAAAAAGGGCATATTACTAAAAGATGTGGGTTATTAGATTGAAAGAGTGAATAAAAATGGTTCACACCAAGCACATTATTATATCATTTCAGAAAAGTAAAGAAAGATAAGATTCTAGAAGATTTGAGAGAAAAAAATCAGTTACTAAATATAGAGAAATTGGATAGCATTGAAATTCTTAACCGTAACAGTTGAAATTGGAACATAATAGAGCAATGACTTCAAAGTTTCAATGGAAAACATTTTAAACTTTGAATTCTATTTCTAGCAAAACTGTGTATCAAGAATGAGGCTAGAATAAAGACATTTTGAGACATATATGGTCTCAAAAAATTTAGCTTTTGAGCAACTTTTCTCAGGAAGGCCTGGAGAATGCTTAATCAAAACATGAGAATAAAGCAAGAAAGAAGATAGGAGAAACAGGAAACAGGAAATCAACATAAAAGTGAGGTGAAGGGAAGTTCTGGGAATACAGGAGGCAAGTCTTGAGAGTAACCAGCTTAGAGCAAGAGGATGGTATTCTAAAAAATAGAAAAAACCCTAATAGATGTATATAGAGGAGTTTTATGAATTAATGAGTTTGAATATTTTGCTAAGAAATAGCAATAGGGTCATGAAAAACTATGTAAGTAAGGAAATAGGGCAATTGTTAACTCCAGGAAAAATGGAAGTTTTAAAAGAAAGAAAATATGGGCCAGCCATAGGGGCTCATATCTGTAATCATAGTACTCTGGGAGGCCAAGGTGGGAGGATCATTTGAGCTCAGGAGTTTGAGACCAGCCTGGACAAGAGTGAGACCCTGTCTCTACAAAGAATAAAAATCTTTAGCTGGGCATCGTGGCCTGTACCTATAGTCCCAGCTACTTGGGAGGCTGAGACAGGAGGATCGCTTGAGCCCATGAGTGAGGTTGCAGTGAGCTATGATGACGCCACTGCACTTTAGCTGGAGTGACAGAGCAAGACCAGAAGGAGGAAAGGAGGATAGGTGGGGAAGGAGGAAGGGAAGGGAAGGGGAGGGAGGAAAGAAGGAAGGAAGAAAGAAAGGTGGTTAAGAAAAAGTAAGCATCTGGGAGGCCGAGGCAAGTGGATCGCTCAAGGTCAGGAGTTTGAGACCAGCCTGAGCAAGAGCGAGACCCCGTCTCTACTAAAAATAGAAAGAAATTATCTGGCCAACTAAAGCCGGGCATGGTGGCACATGCCTGTAGTCCCAGCTACTTGGGAGGCTGAGGCAGAAGGATCGCTTAAGCCCAGGAGTTTGAGGTTGCTGTGAGTCAGGCTGATGCCACGGCACTCACTCTAGCCCGGGCAACAGAGCGAGACTCTGTCTCAAAAAAAAAAAAGAAAAAAAGTAAGCAATAGCAAAAGCTGTACTTATGTGGTTATAATAAATTAACCCCCAAATACTGATTTCGCCAAAAATTGTGATGTTATTCTTTTGGGCAGATGGAGGGAGAGGAAAATGGAAGGAGAGTGTGCATACATGTGTGTACGTGTTAAATGTTCTTCTTTCCAAATAGGAAATCAATAAACAGTGCCTAAAACAGGCAAATTAAGTACAATATATGTTTTATTTGGAGATATGATGATATATGTCAGAAAATAAGAAGAGTTGATAGTGATTTCTTCTGGGGGTTGCAGCTGAGGGGTATGAGGGGTAGAGCAAGGTACTGTTGTTTTTCTTATAAGCTTTGTAAAACTCCTTGACTTTTAAGAGCAATGTATGTACTAATTTGATAGGAATTAAAACCAATTTATAAAAAAGACATCACAGGGCAATTTAGGGGAAAATCATGTTTTAATTCAAATATTTTTGAATTAAAGAAGAAAAGAAGTCTGACTAGTGAGGTCCAGAGTGGTATATGCTAAAACCAAGAGAGTGCATAAAAGCACTTATAAGGGCCTGTCCTCATCATCTTTATGAGTAGATAAATTATCATAATTCTGCCTTTATGTCATATGATATAGATCTCCAATGAAGTTTAAAGGAAATGACTAGTACTCTCTATTCTGTTCTAAATTAGCTTTCTAATTCTCTAGTCTTTGATATTACTTTTATGAAAGTCCCCAGCTTTGGCAGTGGGACCAGTAATGACTTGCCTTTCCCATGTAGTAATGAACTTGCTCTTCTGTTATTTGTTGGGGAAAAAATGAGGTAAAGATGTCAAACCTATAGAAATTTGTAAGTTTTAGAACATACAAATGTTCTAAAAGATAACAAATTCATTTGATTCATTGTCTTCAGGATATGGGAAATTGAGCTTGTTAATACCTCATACTTAAGTTAAATTTTCTGTTTAACTCCTCTCTTTCTCTCTCTCTCTGTAACCCCCCTCTCTCTCTTTCTCTTTCTTTCTCACCCTCACCTTCACTCCTTCCTCCCTCTTTGAAGCTGTCTCTTAGTGAATTAGGTGTATGCCCAAGGTCACAGCCAAAAAGTATAGACAAGCTAGGATTATAACCATAGTCTCTTAACTCCCAAAGTATGCAGTTTCCAGTATATCAGCTGCTCAATAAAATTTGTCCAGTGAATTTATTCAGAATCATTATATAGCAGTCTAATTCAGCGGATAAGTAGACCAACTTTGGAACCAGACAGTTTTAGGTTCAAATATCAGTTCTGTAACTTGCTAGCTTTGTGTCTTAGGTTAAGTTACATATCTCTCATATGTAACTTGTTAGTTATGTGTCTTAGGTTAAGTTATATATCTCTCATATGGTTTCATGCCTTTCAAGCCTCAGTTCCCTCATACATAGCATATGGGAATATTAATATCTACCTCAAATGATTAAATGAGATGAATAAAGTACCTGACATGTGTTTGTGTGTGTGTATGTATACGGATAAAGCATGTATGGCATATAATAATTTAATATTGCTATTATTGTTCCTATAACAATACCTTTTTTATTTTTTGTTTTATAGATTCTGCGATTGTGGTCTCTTGCTGTGCTATTTCTTGTTCAGCTGTTGATTATCAAATAGCTTTAAGAAAATCTTTGCCTGATAAAAATCTCCTTAATGGATCTGGTCCCAAATTCACATATCTCTTTTACAAGCTGTTTACATTAATATCTTGGATGCTGAGTGTTGTACTTCTACTACTCTTAAATGTTAAGATTGCTTTATTTCTGTTGTTATTACTTTGGTTTTTAGGTATAATATGGGCATTTAAAAAGAAAACTCAGTTTTGTACTTCTGTAAGTATGGAATTCTTATACCGGATTGTTGTTGGATTCATTCTTATCTTTACATTTTTCAATATTAAGGGACAGAATACCAAACGTCCAGTGTCTTATTATTATACTGTAAGGGTACTTGCCACGTTGGGGACATTGATTGTGTTCTGGGTTTTCCCCCTGTCTATTTTTAGTCCAGACTATTTTATACCTATCAGTATCACTATAGTTCTTACTCTTTTCCTTGGAATTATTTTTCTTATTGTTTATTATGGGACTTTTCACCCAACCAGAAGAGAAGAAACAAAATGTGATGAAATTGATGGAAAATCAGTTCAAAGAGATTGTAGAGTGAGATATTTCCTAATGAAATAAGCTATTCATTTATGAGATATATTTTCTTATTTTATGTTTCATTGGTTAGTAAAGAAAATGTGTGTTATATCTGTGTGTTGTCTTTTATTTTTGCCACCTTTAATTTGAAATCAGTTCTAGTACATTAATTGGGAATATCAGAGAGCATAATATTTTTAAATTTTCTTTTTCTTTTTTTAATTTCAAAATATTGAGGAGGCACAAATGTTTTTGTTACATGGATACATTTTATAATGCTTAAGTCAGGGCTTTTAATGTGCCCATCACCTGAATAGTGTTCATTGTACCCATTAGGTAGTTTTTTTATTTCTTTCTTTATTTTTGAGACAGAGTCTTGCTCTGTCACCCCGGCTAGAGTGCAGAGGCATCATCACAGTTCACTGCAACCTCAAATTCCTGGGCTCAAATGATCCTCCTGTCTCAGCCTCTGGAGTAGCTGGGACTATAGGCATGTGCCATGATACCCAGCTAATTTTTCTACTTTTAGTAGAGATGGGGTCTCGCTTTTGCTCGGGCTGGTCTTGAACTCCTGAGCTCAAGTGATCCTCCCGCCTTGGCCTCCTAGAGTGCTAGGATTACAGGCATGAGCCACCTCACTCGGCCTCAGTAGGTAGGTTTTTACCTTTCCTCTTCTCCCCTCCCTTCTTCATTTTCTATAACTTTTACATCTCTTTGTGCCTGTGTATACCTATCAGTTAGCTCCCAATTATTAGAGAGTACATATGGTATTTGTTTTTCCATTCCTGAGATACTTCATTTAGGATAACAGTCTCCAATTCCATCCAAGTTGCTGCAAAAGACAATATTTTGTTCTTTTTTTATGGCTGAGTGGTACTCCATGGTATATATATACCATATTTTCTTAATCTACTCATGAATTGATAGGTACTTAGGTTGATTGCACATCTTTGCATTTGTGAATTGTGCTGCAATAAACATTCGAGTGCAGGTGTCTTTTTGATAAAATGACTTGTTTTCCTTTGGGTAGATACCCATTAGTGGGATTGCTGGATTGAATGGTATATCTACATCTATTTCTTTGAGGAATCTCCAGACTATTTTCCATAGAGGTTGTCCTAATTTTCAGTATGTAAGCATTCCTTTCTCTCTGTATCCATGCCAGCATCTATTGTTTTTTGGCTTTTTAATAATGGCCATTCTGACAGTGGTAAGGTGGTATCTCATTGTGGTTTACATTTGCATTTCCCTGAGGATTAGTGATGTTGAGCATTTATTCATGTTTCTTGGTCATTTGTCTATCTTCTTTTGAAAAACTTCTGTTCATGTCTTTTGCTAACTTTTTAATGTTTTTTTTTTTTGCTGATTTATTTAAGTTCTTTATAGGTTCTGGATATTAGCCCTTTATCAGATATGTAGTTTGCAAATATTTTCTCCCATTCTATAGGTTGTCTGTTTACAATCTTGATTATTTCTTTTGCTGTGCAGAAGCTTTTTAATTTAAGGAAGTCCCATTTATTTATTTTTGTTGTTGCTGTATTTGCTTTGGAGTCTTAGCCATAAATTCTTTGTCTAGGCTATGTCTAGAAGAGTTTTTCCTATATTTTCTTGTAGAATTTTTATGGTTTCATGCCTTACATTTAAATCTTTTATTCATCTGGAATTAATTTTTCTATATGGTGAGAGATAGGGGTCCTGTTTCATTCTTCTGCATGTGGCTATCCAGTTTTGCCAGCACCATTTATTGAATAGGGCTTCGTTTCCCCAGCATATATTATTGCCTTTGTTGAAGATCAGTTGATTGTAGGTAGATGGCTTTATATCTGGGTTCTCTGTTCAGTCCATTGGTCTATGTCTCTACTTTTATACCAGTACCATGCTGTTTGGTTACCATAGCTTTATAGTGTAATTTGAAGTCTGGTAATGTGACATATACAAAATGAACAATTACTCAGAGAAATATGGGACTATGTGAAGCAAACTAATATTAGAATTATAGGTATCCCTGAGGGAGAAGAAGAAAGAGAAAAAATATGGAAAATCTATTCAAGAGAATTATTGATGAAAACTTCCCTGGCATCGCCAGAGATTCAGATCTCTAGATATAAAATGGTCATCCAACACCAGGAAGATTCATAGCAAATATGATATCTTTAAGATATGTAGTCATCAATCTGGCCAAAGTCAAAATGAAGAAGAAAATTCTACAAGCAGCAAGATGAAAGCAACAACTAACCTACAAAGGAAAACCTATCTAACAGCAGACTTCTCTGTGGAGACATTACAAGCCCAAAGAGACTGGAGCCCCATTTTTAGTCTTCTTAAACAGAACAACTGCCAGTCAAGAATTTTGTGTCCTATAACACTAAATTTCATAATTTATTGAGAAATAAGACCTTTCCAGACAAGCAAACACTAAGGGAATTTGTAACTACTAGACCTGCCTTACAGGAAATACTCAGAACTGCATTACACATGGAACAGCACAATAGATACCCACCAGTGTAAAAACACCCCAAAGTTAAAGCTCACAGCTGTAATAAAACAGTAGCACAAAAGGGAAAACAAAACAATAAGGTATCACCCAACATGATCAATAGAACAGCATCCCACATATGAATACTATCACTCAATGTGAATGGTCTGAATGCCCCAATCAAAAGATGGGTTGAATGGATAAAGAAACACAACCCAAGTATCTTCTGTCTCCAGTAAACGCATCAAACCCACAAAGACTCACACAGACTGAAGGTGAAGAGATGGAAAAAAATATTCCCCATAAATGGAAACCAAAAGAGAGCAGATGTAGCCATTGTCATATCAGATAAAATAGACTGTAAATCAACCATGGCTAAAAAAAGACAAAAATGGTCATCATATAATAGTAAAGGAAGCAATTCAAGAAGAAGACATCAAGTCTAAATATTAATATATATGCACCTAACATAGGAGCTCCCAGATTCACAATATTTTATTATTTAAATTAATTTCTCACTTGGTTTTGAAGATCTTGAGTAGTCAGACATTTGCTACTGCCTGGCAGAGCTGCTATCTTGAGCCTGAAATGGAAGAAATGGCCTGGTTCTCATAATTAGAAAGCTGGAATTGTGCCACCCTCCAATTTCCACTCATCGTTCCTGAACTAAAAGTGCTGTGCCTATTGTGGAGGACTGTAAAGGGAAGAGATGCGCAGAACACCTCATTCTTCTTACCTTTATTGTCTTGATTCAGTGCATATATTTTGAGTTGGGGACAGGTTGAGTAGAGGAAAAGGGAAAGGAAGAAAAGAAGAAAACAAATTTTTATGAGTACCTACTATGCTTCTTTCCATGAACTTTCTAATTCAGTAAGTGCAAAAGAGAATTGGTGTGCATTTGAAAAGACTGAAACATTCGTTACTTACTTATTTTCTAACTTTTCTGGATTAATGTATTCTTGACATATAACATATTCTATTTGTGCTAAAAATAGTAACCAAATCATTTTATTTTTATTATTTTTAAAAATTGTGGTAAAAAGCACATATAAAATTTATCATCTTAACCATTTTTATGTGTACAGGTCAGTAGTTTTAACTATATTCACCTTGTTGTGCAACAGATCTCTAGAACTTTTTCCTCTTGCAAAACTGAGACTGTATATCCATTGAACAACTTCCCATTTTCCCCTTCCCCCATGCCTTAGCCACCACAATTCTACCTTTTATTTCTATGAGTTTGACTACTTTAGATACCTCATTACTGTGGTTTGAACGTGTCCCCAATTTCATGTATTGGAAACTTAATCCCCAAATTCATATGTTTTTAATTAAAATAATTTTTTTTTTTTTTTTTTAGAGATAGGGTCTCACTGTGTCACCTAGGCTGAAGTGCAGTGGTGTGATCATAGCTTACTGTAGCCCCGAACTCCTGGGCTCAAGTGATCTTCCTGCTTCAGCCTCCCGAGAAGCTGGGACTACAGGCACAGGCCACCATGCCTGGTTAATGTTTTTAATTTTTTATAGAGATGGGGTCTCACTTTGTTGCTCCAGATGGTCTTGAACTCCTGCCCTCAAATGATCCTCCCATCTTGGCCTCCCACAGTGAACTACTGTATCTGGCCCCAGATTCATATATTGATGGCATTTGAAGGTGGGGTCTTTGAGAGGTAAATAGGATTAGATAAGGTCATCAGAGTGGGACTCCCATGGTGGGACTGGTGGCTTTATAAGAAGAGGAAGAGAGACTTGAGCTGGCACACTCCTGTCCTCACCCTTTGATGCCCTCTGTGTTATTATCATGCAGCAAGAAGTCCCTTGCCAGGCCAGGCATGGTGGCTCATGCCTGTAATCCTAGAACTCTGGGAGGCCGAGGTGGGTGGATTGCTCAAGGTCAGGAGTTCGAGACCAGCCTGAGCAAGAGCGAGACCCCATCTCTACTAAAAAAATAGAAAGAAATTATCTGGCCAACTAAAAAATATATAGAAAAAATTAGCTGGGCATGGTGGCACATGCCTGTAGTCCCAGCTACCTGGGAGGCTGAGGCAGTAGGATCGCTGAAGCCCGGGAGTTTGAGGTTGCTGTGAGCTAGGCTGACACCACAGCACTCACTCTAGCCTGGGCAACAAAGTGAGACTCTGTCTCTAAATAAATAAATAAATAAATAAAAAATAAATAAATAAAATAAAAAAGAAGTCCCTTGCCAGATACCAGCAACATGCTTTTGGACTTCCCAGCCTCTAAAACCATGCGCTAAATAAACTTTTTTTCTTTATAAATTATCCAGTCTGTGGTATTCTAGTTTTTGCTTTTTGTTTTTTGTTTTTGATATAGGGTCTTACTCTGTTGCCTGGGCTAGAGTGCAGTGGTGTCATCATAGCTCACTATAACCTCAAACTCCTGGGATCAAGTGATCCTCCTGCCTCAGCCTCCTGAGTAGCTGGGACTATGGGCACATGCCAGCACACCTGGCTTATTTTGCTATTTTTTGTAGAGATGGGGTCCCACTCTTGCCCAGACTATGTGGTATTCTGTTATAGCAACAGAAATGGACTGAAACATTCATATAAATGTAATCATACTGTATTGCTTTTTTGTGACTGGCTTATTTCACTTAGCATAATGTTCTTAATCTTCATTCATGTTGTAGCATGTGATAATATTTCCTTCTTTTTTTTAAGGCTGATTAATATTCCATTGTATATAAATGCTACATTTTCTTTATCCATCAATGGATATTTAGATTGTTTCTACTTCTTGGCTATTGTAGAATAATGATTCAATGAACATGGATTTAGAAATATTTGAGATACTGCTTTCAATTCTTTTGGATATATACTTAGAAGTGGGATTGCTTGAGATGGTAATTCTATTTTTAATATTTTTAGGAAACTTCATACTGTTTTCCATAATGGCTGCACCATTTTACAGTCCCACCAACAGTACACAAAGGTTTCAATTTCTCTACATCCTCACCGACACTTGTTATTTATTTTTTTTTTTTTTATATAATGACCACCTAATAGATTTGTAGTTTTGATTTGCATTTCCTTAATGATTAATGAAATTAAGCATTTTTCATGTGCATATTATCCATTTGTATATCTTTGGAGAAATGTCTATGTTTGATTAGGCGATAATATACAGAATATATTAAAAAAAACTCCTGCTACTCAACAACAACAAAACCCCCAAATAACCTGATTAAAAATAGGCAAAAAACTCAATAAAATGTCCCTTGTGCTACTCTTTGAAAATGTTAAGCAGTGTGGAAGAACCATTTATTCTTGCAGGAGGTAGGATATCTATAGTTTACCTTGGGCACATGATTCTTGTATATATGAACCTCAATTATTGCATATTTGTTGGTCTCTGCATGGCTGCTATGTATGTACACATGCATATTTGAGGGGGTGTTGGTGAGAAGTTAGGCTGCATGGCAGCACCTGAGTCAGAATCTTTGAGTCATAAAGGAACAAAAGACTTGGAGGCATAAAGTGAAATTACTCTTCATTTGTTCCTGAAGATTTAAATGTACATGTATTATCATTTTCCCTCAGCCTAGAGAACTTCTTGTAGTATTTTCTATAGGTTTTTTGGTGATGAATTATTATTTTTTTTATCTGAACATGTCATTATTTCTCTTTTATCATTGTAGGATATTTCTGGTGGATATAGAATTCTAAGTTGACAGTTTTTTTAAGTGTTTTAAAGACATATTCCACTATATTGTGGTTTCCATTGTTTCTGATAAGAAGTTAGTGATCATTCAAATTATTGTTCCCCTCTGTGTAATTTGTCACTTTTCTCTAGCTGCTCTTGAGATGTTTACCTTTAGTTTTTGGTTTTGGTATGACTACTATATTCATGGCTGTTGTTTCTCCAAGCAGCTTCTCCAAGCTTCTTGAACCTGTAAATTTTTGTCTTTTTCCATACTAAGGAAACTTCTGGCCATCATTATTCTCTTTCTTCCCCATATATCTCTCCTTGGACTCCACTTACACATATGTTAGACCTATTGATAATATTCCACGCTCTGTTCATTTTTTCTCCAATTTTCTATTTTTTAGATCGGATTTGTCTTCCAGTTTATTGAATTTTTTCCTATTTTCAATCTGCTGTTAAGCTCATCTAATGAATTTTTAAAAAATTTCATATATTGTATTTTTATGTTCTAGAACTTTCATTTGGTTCTCTGTTATGGTTTCTCTTTCTCTGCTAAAATTTCATATTTATTAGCACATTTTTCTTTATCTCCTTGATCATAATTATAAAAGCTGCTTTAAAATCCTTGTCTGCTAATTCTAATTATCTGGGTCATTTTGGATTGGTTTCCATTGACTGGCTTTTCTCTTGAGTATGAGTCACATTTTTATGTTTCCTCATATATCTATTAATTTTGAATTGTGTGCTGGTTATTATGAATAATGCATTTTAGACCTTCTTAATTCTGTTTCTTCTTCAGAGGAGGTTTTTTTTTTTTTTTTTTTTTTTTTTTTTTCCTTTTAGGAGTTAACTCTGAACTCTAAACAACCTTTATCTGTTTAGCCTCCAGTGGGCTGCTTGGAGCCTGCCCTTCATATGCATAGTTCAGGGTCAGCTAGAGATTTGAGCAGAATTAATATATGGAGTGAGGTTTCTTTTCTGTTGATTCTCCCTTTCCCAAGATTTTTCTCCTCACTTTTTAGCAGCAATGGTTACACCATACTCTGTCTTCCGGACCTCAAACCATTAAAACTGCAGGTTTTTTAAATTTCGATTTTGCATACTTGGTGTGCTGAGTGGGGTCTCTCCTCACTTAGTGCCATTCCTTCTTTCAAGTGTTGATGCCTCTCCAGTGTCTGTTTGCTTTTTTGCTGTCAAGTGTTTTCAGGTGGTTTTTAATATTTTTTTCCAGAGTTCGTAGTAATTATCTGTGAAAGGCTTTGTGTGGTAGGAGCTACACCTACCTTCTTATTAATCTATAACATCTTCAATAATCTTTCTGTAATATTTGCCTAAACAAGATGCGTAAAGCTCCTTTTAATACTTAATTCTCTCTTTTACCTAATTATTTGACCCTCAAAAAAAAAACAAAACAAAACTGTGCAACATAGATATTATTGTCATTACTACCCTTTAACTGGGAAAACCAAGGCTCACAGAGTTTTAGTAACTTGCCAAAGTTCACACAGATCAAATCTCAGGCTTTTTGACGTCCAGTCTAGTTTACTTTTTGTGGAACTATGCTGTCTTTATCTGATGAATAAGTGACCAGCAGCAGCCTAGAGCTGACACTAAGTTATGCATGATTTGAAAATTATTAAATCATTTATTTGCCCACAATATAATTTCTAAAAACTCTAGCGCAAATATTTTTCAGGCTTAGCTCAAGGTATGGCTGGAGTAGTGTCACTGTTAGTTTGAATAATCCAATTAACAATGTGTGTAACATGGACAATGTATATAACCTGAACTTATGTACCCCCATGATGAGCTGAAATAAAAAAAAAATTGTATGTAATGGAAAACTTCAATTTATATAATGGAAAAAAGGGTTAGAAAATGATATATATCTACTAAAGAGTCAATATTAAATGCCACACACAAACCTAGATTAAATATTCATTCCATTTAGCAAACACTTTCTCATTGATTTTTATAGCCAACGAATAGATGGAAAGATCCTGGTCACACGTTTTGCTTAGCTTATATGAACTTTAAATATATAATGAATTTACTTTTATTCATTTTATCCCCTTGTGTTTTATATGGTTCAGTCATGGCTTTAAAGCACTTTTAAATCTCCCCAACTAAATTGTAAGCTTTATCTAAATTATTCTGTGCATATAAATGGCATTTTTGAAGTAAAAAAGAAGTAATTGTGAGCAATAATCTCATAAAAGAACACTTATGTGCACCTATATATTTTTACATCTACTTCAAATATGAATACTATGCTTCCCCTGGACTAATGGTTCTTAACATTTAGTGTGCATTAGAATCACCTGGAAGGCCCATTGAACGAGACTGCTGGCCATCACCTCTAGAGTTTCTTTTCTGTAGGTCTTAGGTAGGGCTTGAAATATATATGTTTTAAGAAGTTCCCTGATGTTGCTGATGCGGCTGGTCTCCACACCCTACTTTGAGAGCCACTGCTGACATTTGAAGGCTAGTATCACTGTTAATAACTAGTTTCAAAATAGCCACTAGAGGGCGATGAAACCATAGACAAATTGGATGTGCTGCTTAAGGGTCCCCTGGTTTATGCTATCTGTGTATTGCTGTGAGCCAGAACACCAAAGCCAAACATTAGTTTCCTCATTGCCAAATGTAATATAGAGCAAATCTTGTCCTTGTGATTGTGGGAGTCAGAAATATATAATGTATCTCTAACTCTGGCTGATGTCCCATTTAATCATTACAATAAATTCAAAATTGAATTTTTATAGGTGAGCATTTGTACACATACCTAGCAGTCTTTTGGGTTAACATGAACAATTTGTGGTTTCCCAAAGAGATTACATTTTGATATTAGATCTAGTTTGTTACAGAGACAATTCTATACTTATTAAGTGGTAATTACTATTATTTTAAGATGTGTATCTTTTATTTTGTGAAGGTGGGAAAAAAGTACTTTTAAAAAATGTTAAACTTAGTATATAATAAAGCTAAATTCACAGAATATAAAGATAACAGTATATAGGGAATTGGCAATTACTTTCTTCTAGATGTATTGCTTTGATGGTAGGAAAGAACTAGAAGAAATTCATGTTGAAACTTAATTCCCAATTTGGCAGTATTAAGAGGCAGGTCCTTTAAGAGGTGATTGGGTCATGAGGTTTCTGCCTTCATGAATGGATTAAACTATTTATGGATTAACAGATTAATGGGTTAATGGATGAGTAGGTTATTACGGGAATGGGACTCATGGCTTTATAAGAAGAGGAAGAGAGACCTGAGTTAGCACACTCAGCCTCCTGTGTGATACCCTGCATGGTCTCAGGACCTTGCAGGGACCCCAACAGCAGGAAGGGCTTTGCCAGTTGTGGCCCCTTGACCTTGGACTTACCAGCATCTAGAACTGTAAGACATAAATTTTGTTTCTTTATAAATTGTCCATTTTCAGATATTCTGATACAATCAACAGAAAATGGACTAAGACAGATAGGTAGGGTCTTAGACATCTTTCTGAGTAGTCTTAATCTTGGCTGGAGGTAGCAATTACTTTAATTGTATTATAGAAATTTTTACTTGAAACCCAAAGACCTGAGTTTGATTCCAAGCCTTGATATTATTTCTTGGATGACCTTGATGAGTCATTTAATCTCTCTAAGTCTCAGTTTCTACATATATAGAATGAGAATTACATATTTATTAATAATAATGATGTCTCCCTGGGCTATTGTGATAAACCAGTGAGATACTATATGTGATAGTGTTTTGTAGATTATAACTATCCTTGAAATTTTCTGTTTTTGACATTGTTTCAGTATACAGTATTTCTTGAATGTGATTTTGATGTCATTCTTATACCTTTATGAAATTAGTTCCACATGTACAAAATAACAATAATCGTATGAAAAAATTTATCTTGCAATTCACCTGTTTAAAGTGTATAATCCACTAAAATAGATTAAAAACTATCGAACTTTTTCTAAACTTCAACCATCACTGCAGTCAATTTCAGAACATTTTCATAACCTCAAAAATAAACTCATACCTTTAGCTATCACTCTGTAATGATTAATTTTATGTGTCAACTTGGCTGGCTATAGTGCTCAATAGATAAGTGGTCAAATATTATACCGGATGTTTTTGTGAAGATGTTTTTGGATGAGATTAACATTTAAATGGGTGAACTTGGAGTAAAGCAGATTGCCCTCCATAATGTGGATGGGCATCATCTAATCAGTTGAAGGCCTGAATAGAACAAAAGACTGACTTCCCCCAAGCAAGAGGGAATCCTTGGCTTGGGTCTTGAAGTGCAGCTTTGGCTCATCCTGCATGTCTAGCCTGCTGGCCCACCCTGCAGATTTTGGACTTGCCAGCCTCCATAGTTGTTGTGACGGTTAATTTTAGGTGTCTACTTGACTGGGCTATGTCTGTGTGTGTGTTTCTGGAAGAGATCAGCATTTGAATTAGTTGATGGAATAAGGAAGATCCTCTGTCACCCAATGTAGGCAGGCACCATCCAGTCAGTTGAGGATCTGGATAGAACAAAAAGGCAGAGGAAAGGTGAATTCACTCTCTCTTCTGGAGCCGGGACACCCATCTTCTCCTGCCCTTGGACATCAGAACTCCAGGTTATTTGGCCTTTGGACTCTGAGACTTGTACCAGCACCCACACCCCCAGAGTCTCAGGCCTTTGGCCTTGAACTAAAAGTTACACCATCGGCTCCCCTTGTTCTTACACCTTTGGACTTGGATGGAGCTATGCCACTGGCTTCTCTGGTTCTCCAGCCTGCAGATGGTGTATCATGGGATTTCTCAGCTTCTGTAATTGTGTGAGCCAATTTCCATAATAAATCTCCTCTCATGTATCTATCTATCTATCTCCTATTGATTCTATTTCACTGGAGAACCCTGAATAATATAATTGTGTAGGCCAATTTCTTAAAATAAATATTTTTCTTTCTATATATTATTCATCTAATAGGTTTTGTTTCTTTGGAGAACCCAGATTAATACAACTCCTCCTCTCCTACTCCCTTTTCCCTGTTGCTGATCCCAGTCCTAAGCAACCACTAATCCACTTTCTTTCTATATATTTCCCTATTTTGGACTTTCATATGAATGGAATCATATAGGATGCGGTCTTTTGTGACTAGCTTCTTTAAAGTACAAAATTTTAAATTTTGATGAAGTCAATCTTAGTCTGTTTTCTGTTGCTGTAACAGAATACTTGAATCTTGATTATTTGTTTTTGATTTTTTAAAATATACACAATTTTATTTTATTTTCCAGTTTTTCCCCAATGTCCCTGCCCATTTTTTTTTTTTTTTTTGCGACAGAGTTTCACTCTGTTGCCCAGACTAGAGTGCCATGGCGTCAGCCTAGCTCACAGCAACCTCAAACTCCTGGGCTCAAGTGATCCTCCTGCTTCAGCCTCCCAAGTAGCTGGGACTACAGGCATGGGCCACTATGCCTGGCTAATTTTTTTTTTCTATTTTTAGTTGCCCAGCTAATTTCTTCTATTTTTAGTAGAGACAGGGTCTCACTCTTGTTGAGGCTGGTCTTGAACTCCTGAGCTCATGCTATCCTCCTGCCTTGGCCTCCCAGAGTGCTAGGATTATAGGTGTGAACCACCGTGCCCAGCTCAATGTCCCCCTTTTTAAAAATTTCAGAGTATTATGGGGGTACAAATGTTTTTGGTTACCTAGATCACTTTTGTAATGCTTGAGTTAGGGTTAAAAGTGTGCCCATTACCCAGATAGTGTTCATTGTACCCATTAGGTAGGTTTTCACCCATTTCTTCTTCCCCTCTCCTCCCTGGTTGATTTCCATTGAGTTTTACTTCCCTCTATGCACATGTGTGCTCATCAGTTAGTTCCAATTTAATAGTGAGTATTTACACAAAGGAAAAGAAGTCATTTTATCTAAAGAATAAAGTCTTGATAATTTATAAAGAGATTTATTTAGTTTACCATTCTGGAGGCTGGGTGGTTTAAGATTGGGTTGCTGCATTTGGTTGACTTCTGGTGAGGGCCTCATGATGTGTTATAACATGGTGGAGAAATAGAAGGGGAAGTGGGTATGTGCAGAGATCAAACGTGAGAGGCCACCTCACTTTGCAACAGCCTGCTGTCATTGTAACTAATCTAGTTCTGTAAGAACAAGAATTCACTCCTAAGAGAAAGGCATTAATCCCTCTTAATGACCTAATCGCCTCTTAAAGGTACCATCTCACAACACCACCACATTGAGGACTAAGCTTTAACATGAGTTTTGGTGGGGACAAACCATATTCAACCCTAGCAAAGTCTAATTTATCAATTTTTTTCTTTTGCTGCTCATGATTTTAGTGTCATATTCGAAAAGTTCACAAAGATTTGCTCCTCTGTTTTCGTCTAAGAGTTTTATAATATACATTCTTACATTTAGATCTTTGATCCCTTTTGAGTTGAGTGTGAAATAGGGTCCAACTTCATTCTTTTGCTTATGGCTATCCAGTTGTGCCAGCACCACTTGTTGATGAGACTATTATTATTATTTCTCCATTGACTGGTCTTGGTACCCTTATTGAAAATCAGTTTCCCACAGATGTATGGGCTTATTTCTGGACTCTTAATTCTATTCCACTGGTTTATATGTCTGTTCTTGTGTCAGTACTACACTGTCTTGATTACTGTTGCTTTGCAGTAAGTTTTGAAGTTGGAGAGTGTGATTGCTCTAATTTGTTCTTCTTTTTCAGGATTGTTTCGATTATTCTGGGCCACTTGCAGTTTCACATGAATTTTAGAATCAGCTTGTCAATTTCTACAAAGAAGTTAGCTACGAGGCTGGTAGGGATTGAATTGAATTTGTAGATCAGTTTGGGAAGTATTGCCATTTTAGCAATGTTAAGTCTTTTGGTCCATGAACGTGAGATGATTTTCCATTTTTTTAGATCTTCTTTAATTCCTTTCAATGTTTTATAGTGTTTAGAGTATAAATTTTGTACTTTTGTTAAATTTATTCCTAAGTGTTTCATCCCTTTTGATGTTGTGAATAGAATTTTTAATTTCATTTTTAGATTGTTCATTCCAAGTGTGTGGAAATATAATTGATTTTTGTATATTGATCTTGTATCTTGCAGTCTTAACTGAATTTATTTACTAGTTTCAATACCTTTTTAGTGGTAACTTAGGATTTTCTACATACAAGATCATGTCATCTACAAATTGGGATTGTGTTGAAGTCCTTCCTGTCCAATTTGGATACCTTTTATTTCTTTTTCTTGCCTAATTACATGGCTAGAATCTCTAGTACAATGCTGAGTAGAAGTGGTGAGAGTAGACATCTTGTTTTGTGTCTTAAAGGAAACCGTCCAGTCTTTCACCATTAAGTATGATGTTAGTTGTAGATTTTTATAGATGCCCTTTATCAGATTGGCAAAGTATCTGCTTATATCTAGTTTGTTGAAAGTTTTTATCATAAAGAGGTGGTAGATTTTTTTCAAATTCTTTTTCTGTGTCTACTGAGATAATCATGTGATTTTTGCTTTTTAGTTTATTTACATGAAATATTGCATTGTTTGATTTTTGGATATTAAACTAACCTTGAATTTCTGGGATAAATCCTTGGTTATGGATCTTCTCCTTTCTCATCTCCTTCTGATACTTCCTTTATGTGCATGTTGGAGCATTTAATGGTGTCCCATATTTCTGTGAGCATCTGCTTAATTTTCCTCATTCTTTTTTTCTCTCTATTCTTTGGCTTTCATAATCTCTATCAATCTATCTTCTATCTTCTCATTCACTAATTCTTGTTTTCTTCCAGTTCACATATATTGTTTAGACCTGTTAGCAAATTTTTTATTTCAGTTATTGTACTTTCCAACTCTAGAACTTCGATTTGATTCTTTTTTATAATTTATATCTTTTTATTGATATTCTCTGTTTGGTAAAATAGTGTCATAATAGAAGGTATTATTCTTTAATGATTAATTCTTTAATCATGCTTTCCTTTATCTCTGTGAACATATTTTTATAATGGTTACTTTGAAATCTTTTTCTATTAAATCCAACATCTGGTTGCTTTCACAGGTGGCTTCTCTTGTCTACTTTTTTTTTTTTCTGGAGAGTGAGTCATACTTTCCTGTTTCTTTGCATGCCTCATAATTTTTGTTGGTAACTAGACATTTTAGATAATATAGCTACTTTAGGCACTGTTCCCCTTATTTTTGGGCTTGTATTGTTATTTGCTTATTTATTTGTTTAGTGATTGGCTGTATTATTTTAGTAAAGTCTCTCCCTTGTCCTTCCTGCTATCTGTGCCCTATCCCTATATTGTTAAGCTTCTGATGTTGCTCCTCAGAGAGGCACAGCTTTGGGTAAGCTCACAGTCCCTTTGGAATGACAGCAACACTGGTAGGGCTCCCTCCCTCTCTTTCCCTGACCACACTCAGAAGTTAAACTCTACTAATTGGTGGACCATTGCTCTGTTGTCTAAAATAATGCTCTGGAATATAAATTCTTCTATACACGAATACAATCAAATTGTGGTTCTTTGGACAAAAAAGTTTCTGAGGTCAGTGTTTGATATTTGTTTTGACTCTGGATGCCTCCTCCTAGCTGTCTTAATCCCTACTTCTCACCCACAAACTAGCTAGTTTTATAGTCTAGGCTTTTTCTTCATTATATCCACAAATCTCCCAGTTGCTTTTTACTTACTTTTGAGCTACTGTTCTTGAGAGTGCTCTTAGGTTAAACCTTTCCATGCTTGGCCGGGCGCGGTGGCTCACGCCTGTAATCCTAGCACTCTGGGAGGCCGAGGCAAGTGGATCGCTCGAGGTCAGGAGTTTGAGACCAGCCTTAGCAAGAGCGAGACCCCGTCTCTACTAAAAATAGAAAGAAATTATCTGGCCAACTAAACCTTTCCATGCTCTGTTGCAAATAAAGTCAGGTTCTTTGGGGAGAGATTAGGAGCCATCTGTTTTATGGCCTGCTTCTCCTTCAGGCAAATTTTCTGAACCAGGACTCTGGACCTTGGTCTAAGGGCAACAGCAAACTTCTCTCTAAGTGACACCTCTAATGTAGGAGCTGAGCGCTGAGTGGAGGTGGGGGAAAGTAGCCTGAGGTCCTCTTGGCTTGCCTCTGCTGGCCTGGGACCATGCCCTCAAGAGCCAGGGAATGGCCATTGGGACCCCAGTATTCTCAATGTACCATGCTCATTGCACCGTGTCTCAGTTCCACAAGTGGGAGTTGGGTGGAAGAAGAGAGCCCCCATATTTTGACTACACTTTCCTAGGACTTAGCCTCAGCAACAAGAAGCCAGTGGTGGAATGAGAAACACTTGTCCTCCTCCTGAGAAGAAAGACCTCCTGCTGGGAGCTGGGGGAAGAGAGAGCCTTGTGTTCTTGGCTGCAGCAGTCTCAAGTGGAGTCTCTGCCTGATTAGGCTGGGAGAAGGGAGAGTATTCATGGATGATTCACTTTTCTTATGGAATTTTCATGTATTTTCTTGAGTAGATGTTTCTTCATTTGCTGTTTGCACTTAGGGCCATTTCTAGAGGCTTTAGTTGCTTGTTGTTTAATAATTTTCACCAGTTTCACTGGGGAGTGAGTCAGTGGAGTTCTTTGCGCTATCACACCACCATTCATAGTTGTTCTTGACAATTGTCCACTAACCTGGCATATGGAAATTTTTGGTACAACTCAAACCAGTAAGAGAATCTCTTGATTCATTATAGGAATTCAGGGTCTTTCAGGCACCCATTTAAACAGAACTCTTTTTATAGAGGGCTGTCCAGATAATGTAAGATCAGAGATACTCTACAGTGGTCCCCAGCCTTTTTGGCACCAGGGACTGGTTTCATGGAAGACAAATTTTCCATGGACTGGTGCAGGTTGGGGGTGGTGGGGGTGTGGGGAGGAGACAGAGCTCAGGTGGTGATGTGAATGATGGGGAGCGGCTGTAAATACAGATGAAGCTTCACTCATCTGCCAGCTGTTCACCTCCTACTATGCCCTCCCTGTTTGTTCCTAAGTTTCATGGAAGACAATTTTTTTGGCAGGAGTGGGGGTGGGAGGTGGGGTGGGGTTTGGTGGAGATCTGCAACAGGCCAAGGACCAGTACCGGGGGATGGGGACCACAGCTCTAGGAGACCCAGCCCTCAGTTCAGTTCTTCCTAAACCTTGCACTATAATACAATGGCAACATTTTTTTGTCTTTCACAAATAGCACCTGTATTTAGACATTGTTCTTTTAAATCAGTCTTTTTTTATTTTATTTTATTTTATTTTTAAAATCAGTCTTGATGACATAATTTCTTTGGTTTAAGATTACAGTAGCTCAACAGCTAACATTTTAAATTGTCATTCACCATCTGTTTATATTATCATTAATAGCCAAGCCAATAGGCTTGGGCAGTGAAGTTATAGAGTAATAGCAGAGCTCTGCATGTGTGGCCTTACCCTACTAGCACTTCACATGGAGCTGCCTGGCTGGTCTAGAGGCAAATCTCTAATGTGCTGACTTGGCAATCTATGACAGACAGGGATCCTGCAGTTACCACTGCTAAATAGTTACGTGTAAACAAAAGGGAAGAAACCCTTTAGAACATTATTGTACAGGAAAGCATAAAATGTCTATTTCCAGTATACAAGATACTTAAATATCTTAAAGAAATTATATGTATCATTCTCTCTATAAAGAAAGAGATACTTTGCCTACATAGGAAGCAAAACCAAGTC